>NC_081369.1:31645728-31954478 GCF_030684315.1 Stegostoma tigrinum
ATCCTGTGAATGAATAAAGGAAAAAAATGGCTGGGTGTTTTGCTGATTATGGAAATTGTTGGCGTCTTAGGTGAGGGCAAGGAGTGCTCTGTCATTGTCCTGGGAATGATGGTGTGAGGAAAGGGAGTAGTAGAATTAGCTAGAAGGGCTAGATGGAGAAGAGTAGTAAAAGGTTTTTGTCAAACATGATGAGCATCTCAGGTTAGTAGGACTGAATATCCTGATCCTGAATGTCGTTTATATGTAAAATGTTAACACGGTTGTACAAAAAGAGTAAGGGAGGGATGGGAGAATGTGAGTGAAACAGGAAAGTAGTGGAAGATAAGGTGCCAGTCAAAGCAAGAAGGAGTTTGTTATTGATGGCTTGAAGAATAAAGTTGAAGACTCAAAGTGAACAGAGATGGCCTGGGCTGACACAAAGAATAGAGGTGTCCTGGAATTGGGATTTGATCATTCTATGAATACCTCCTTCCAGGGATACCCATAAGCCAAGACTTGTGTGAGATGTACAGGGGACTAACATGATTCTGGACTTGAGTTGGGCTGAGGATCTCCAGAGCAGAATCTCAATTGGACTTGCCACAAAAACACAATGACTACAACAACCGGTCTGAGGCTAGGAATACTGTGGTGAGTAACTTACTTCCTGACTCCACAATGTCTGTTCACCATCTACAAGATACAAGTCAGGAGCATGATGGAATTCTCCCCATTTGGCTAGATGAGTGCATCCTCAACAACACTCAAGGAGTTTGATCCAAAGCAGCCCGCTTAATTGGAGCTACATCCACAAACATCCACTCCCTCCACCACTAATGCTCAGTCGCAGCAATGTTTACTATTTACAAGATTCATTGTAGAAATTCACAAAACAAATTCACTTTAGACAACACCTTCCAAAATCACAAACGCTTCCATCTAGAAGGACAAGGGTAGGTAATACATAAGAACATCACCAGCTACAAGTTCCCTCTAAAACTACTCACCATCCTGACTTAGAAATATATCGCTGTCCCTTCACTGTCACTGAGTCGAAATACTGGAATTCCCTCCCTATTGGCATTATGAGTCAAGCCACAGCAGGTTCAAGAAGGCAGCTCACCATCACCTTCTCAAGGACAACTAGGGATGGGCAACAAATGCTGGCCAGCCAGTGATGCCCACATCTCATGAATGAATAAAACAAACATCTAGATTTGAGAGCAGAATCAAGAATAGAAGCTGAAGCAAAAGGAAAAATAATACCTTTTAGAAGAAAGATGCTGAATGAAACACCCAATAACAGTAACAACATAAACCATGAATAAGCATAAGGCAGACAAACAAATGTTGAACTCTGATCCTTAACTGGTCGATGACATGATAGGATAATGTTCTTCCTAACCAGTATGGGTAAATTCCTATAAGCCCCACAACTCTAATAGTCAAGAGATACCTGGAAGTTCATAAGGTTTACATGTACTGTCTGTGATGATCAGACATTTCAGGACTAAATCTGGAAAGCATTAGGGAGGGTAACATTTCCTTTACTGTTTGTTTGGACCTACATTGGGACCAATCTAACAAAGTAAATTTCATAACCTTTCATTGCTTTGTATTTATAAAATATTTTGCAGTACCTCAGAGCATTTTCAGCACCCTGAGCTTGACTCTTGATTTTTGATCAGCTCCCAATACAGTGATGTCACAACAGCAAAAAAAATTGCCTCATTTCTCAGCTTCCACTTTCTTCTTTTCCATATTGCTTGTGTGAATGAACCACTTTAATTGATTCTTATTCTGGATGGATTGCTTCTACCTGTTACCCTGTTACAATTTTATTTTTGTTCTAACACCATTAACTATTTTTAAAATCAATTTTCTTTCCAGGTGGATTCAACATTCAGTTGCTTTGATTGAAGATCTAATCATCCCCAAGCTTGTATTGTCTTAATTATCCATTGAAGCATAATACAAAGCTGATTGATATTTTGATGCAATAATTCAAAATGTGCCTCGGGAATTTCAGCACTGTAGCATGCATAGTTCTAGCATCAGTGCTGATCACTAGATAGGATTTTATTAATGTGTTATCAACAGTACAAGAAAAATGGAAGTCTTGCATTTCCTTCGTGCCTTATTTTAATCTCACATCAAGCAACAGCCTACAGCATTTTTAGTTCAATCATAGTCTCTGTACAGCAACAATTGAACTCATTGCTCTGTGTGAATTACTTTATATACCCCAATAATTACTGTTTAGGCCCAATGGGAAAGGTAGCCAGGCCTGTCATTAATATTGAATATAAAGTATTTAAACCCCCAAGGCATCAGTTAGAATTATTCAGAAAAGTAAGCTTTGACCAAGTATTTGCCTTACTTAAATGCCTTAAAGCTGATTGAATAGCTTTCTGAAAAACAACTGACAATGTATCTATTTGAGACAACCTATTGCCTCTGGTGAAGCACAGTAAATTATACATTTTGTCTTTTTTTCAGGACACTTCTAAATTTTAATTTAGCAGTTTAATGATTTGAGAGTTTCCAGGTACATTTTAGAAATTAATCATTGCCATGTTTCAAATCCATCATCTATGCTTCAACTTCACTGAAATTAAAGTCACTGCTATAATGCCAAAGGACTTTTTGAAATTACTTCTCACAATATGTATTGCATTATCTCCAGTTGTCCTGCAGAGGAGGCGGTGAGCTTCCTATTGAACTACTGTAAACTGTGTGAAGAAGGTATGCCCATAGTGCCGGCTAATGGGGAGTTTCAAGATTTTGATCCAATAATAATGAAGTATCAATAATATATACCTCAATCAGGGTGATGTCTGATTGTGAGGGAAGCTTGGGGATGATGGTTTTCCCACTAACTTGCTGCTGTTGTCATTCTAAATGGTGGATGTTCTGCCAAAGAAACTTCGATAAGTCACTACAGAGTACCTTGAAGATATTTTCACATTGCTTTTGGGTTAGAGTTAGTCAGTGATGGAGGTATTGGGAGGCACTGGGATGTCTAGGTTGGTGAATGAGGTGCTAGCCAAATAAACTGCTTTGTCATGGCTGGCATCAAGTTTCTTTCACTGTTTATATAGATAAAGAGTGCCCTTGACAAGTCAGGTTAAAATCCCTAGCCTTTCGCTTGCTCCATTAAAGGCATGGCTGTTATAAGGGTGCACTAGTTGAGTTTAAAGTCAATGTCTGTCATCAGGATGTTAATGATATGAGACTTGCAATGGTAAAGTCATTGAATTTGAAGAGAAAATTATTGTTTCTGTCTCATTGGAGACGGTCAATTCCTGGTACTTGTGTGACATGAATGCCACATTCCACATGAGTCCAAGATTGGATACTGCCCGAGTTTTGCTGCATGGCTTAATCACTGGGTTAGCTCCGTCTATAGCATGTTGCCTTTACTGCATGTAGGTAGTCAGTTTTAGTCACCTGGGTAGGGGAGGCAGAAGATTTAGGTAAATGACATAGGACAAAATGACAGATTATTGTGAAATGCAATTCTATTGCTTCTGATGATTAATAGCTCCTCAGAGGTACCCAGTTTTAAGCTGCTTTTTCTGTTCTCAAAATATCCCACTTTTTACACTTCTACTGAATGTCATCACTCAGCTCTATTCTGGACTGCCAGCACTGCTAATCACTGAAGCATGCCTATTCTGTTACACTAAAAAATTTAGTTGTGTTTATGTAAATGGACATCTCAAAACGTTGATTGGTGGGAGGAAGTCTGCATCACAGCAAGTTGTTACCAATCAAAGTAATCAAAGTATTGCTATTTCATACACTCTTACACTCCATTACTATTATGTGGGTCAACAAAAATAATTAGTACCTTTATAATAGTATAATAGTCCAAGTATTTCATATGGAATTCAATCTAGATGAGTTTGAAATGATGCTGGGTAGGCCAAATAAGGCACGGAAATACAGGATGACAGCAGGACCTTGGGAAGTGCTGAGGATCACTGGAATCTTAGTGTGCATGTCCACTGAACAGGTGCATAAAGTGGTTAAGAAGGCATGTGGGATACTTGTCTTTATTAGTCAAGGCCTAGGGCTTAAGAGCAGGAAGATGTTACTGGAGCTGTATATAACATTGGTTAGGCCACAATGAGATTATTGAGGGCAGTTCTGGAATCCACATTAGAGGAGGGATATGACTGCACTGAAGAGGGTTCAGAGGGGATTTACCAGGATATTGCCTAGGCTGGAAATTTTAAATATACAGAGAGATTGGTGGTGATTGTTTTCCTTGAAGCAGAGGACACGGAGGGCAGATGTGATCGAGTGGTATAATATTTTGAGGGGCAAATATAGGGTAGACAGGAAAATACTTTCCCCTTGGTGGAGGGAACAATGATCAAGGGACGTCAAATTAAGTTCAGGGAAGTGAGGTGTAGAAGAAATGTTAGGAAAACTGTTTTCAATCATTGGGTGGTTGGAATATGAAATATTTTTCTGAATGGTCATTGGGATCATAACACTAAATATGCTTTCTCTCCTCAGATGCTGCCAGATCAGTTATGTTTCTTGAGCAATTGCCGATTTTCTTCCAGGCCATCAGCATCTACAGTTTATCTTATTTATCATATTTTATCTTAGAATAGTTAGGTGCCTTTTTGACCAGCATAGAGTTGATGGGCTGAATTTCCATTTTCTGTGCTTTAGATGTCTACAGCTCTGTAACTTCCTGACTTTGCTGGAATCCCAGGACAAGACTAGACTATGCCATACTGATCTAAGTGAAAGAATAACCTCTTGTCATTTTGGCAAGCCTTATACATGAGGAATTACTGCTCAGGGAAATATCAGTTTGCAGATGGCCAGATAAATTAATTTTACATTTCAAAGATAGACAAAGAAGCCACAGGGTAGTCAACCCTTTTATAACATTAGAAAGAGGACACGTGATATTTTCTTCATGGATGAAAGTACATCCATACAAAAGCTTTCCTTTTTTGACAGAAACATATTTTACATATCTTGAAACAAACATCGTAACTTAGAGCTCATGTTTCAGATTAATCTAAAGCATGCATTGATGTAAAGCCAACACTTACAGTATAATTGGGTCATAAATGCAATAAGATCTTCATCATTGTGAGTTGAATACCCTAAAGCTATATAAACATGCTAAAAATGTTGCTGAAAATACACTTCAAGGTTGTTATATTAATCAATCAAGAAGGCATTGTGTCATCTAATTGTGCCTAATTTTGCACATTAATTAAAAAAGTTGCTCTTGTGTGGATGATGGCAGAATATGGCTTATGATTCACTGCTAAAAGAAGTGATGTTAAGGAGAGGGAAGACACAATCATTAAAGCGTGAACATAGAAATCAAGTGCAAATAATTTCTCCACTGTCATTAGAAATAACAGTGGAGAAATTATCTGCACCTTATTTCTTCCTGTATAATAACTATCATATAGAAAGTATTAGAAACGACAGTCTTCTATATGATAGCTATTATATGGTGATTGATGGAAGCATTTTTTAATGTTTATTTTGGATAAAACATTATTAAAAGATCAGTAAGACTGAAAGTCTGCAGGACACAAAGATACAAATCACTCATCTGGGCCCTTGAAGTCTAACAATAAAAGATGGAGCATGGTATTTGTAGCATAGTGGAGTTGCAAAAAATGATGATATAATGGATTATGCTAATCTGACATCAGTTGAGCACATGAGACAATAAAGCAGAAGAGAGAAGGACTTTTAACCTACATGAGCAATCTGCATTCAGTAACCTGTAAATGTGAAAGTTTAAATAAGAATGTTCTGTACTGAAGAGAGTAGATGTTCTACTAGGTAGTTAGAACCTAAAGAGTTATCTGACATCAGGATTAAGATCTCCCTCTCAGATTGTGAGGTAGCCAACCAATTTGCTTACCAGTTTTGTTTGAGTTATTCTTATGCTAAATAATAATGTGCAATTACTCTTAAGCACAGCTTGATGTCTTAATAGAGACTATCATGTAAGTGAAATGTACTAGGACTAGCTACTAAGTACTGAGTAATAAAGCGATTCTGTTTAAAAAGCCTGGTCCTCTCTTATGCCAAAGACACAATGGGAATCTTTTCCCACTTGGTATCAATAACTTAAATTAATACTAATACGGAGGATTGGTGACAGTAAATCCACCTCAAGGCATCTCAGATAGTTCCAGTGACTATGATCATAACATAGACTATACTGACACCGGCGTGGTGTTTTGACGTATATACTATAGTGACAGCAGGTGATGCGTCACTGTTTCACATAATATAATAACAATATTGGCATTCTTCATTTTCACAAAGACATAGCCATCCAAGGAGAAAAGAAATCCAAGTGGGAAAACTATGAGTCTATCTTTAAATAGAAGCAGTTTAAACACATACAAAACAAGTCAGTTGGTGAATGCAGCAGCCAGCAATTTAAAAATGCTGCACAAGCAGTAGCAGGTGCTCAGTACAAATGAGGCCAGAAATGGAGGTCAGGAAGTGGCTGTGGCAGAAATGCAGGACTGCAGCAGGATTTCATATAAAGGAATAGAGAGATCAGTTTGGTATATTTCCATAAACAGGTAATGTCTCCATGAGGAATCATGTGAATGAAAGTATGAAACATTAATCGAGGTATTTGATGCAGACTTTAGTCCAGGGTGAGGGTAATACAAGGTCCCAGTCACAAGGGGAATCAATGGAGCAATTTTAACTTGCATCATTATGGCATTAGGAAAATGAAATTGTCAGATTTCCTTCATCAGAAGAGGAGTTCATACTAAACCGACTGATCCAAAATACAACTCAAGTGGCGATCTGGGCCCAGAATTAGTCTATTCTTCAAGGGAACACCCAGGATTCATTTGTCTGTTCAAATGGGTAAGCACCAGGAAGGAATTCTCTCCGTCCCGGAAGCCCACCAGCATGTGAAAAGAGAGGGAAACAATGAAACTGCCCATTCTGGACTGTTCAAGGTGTGGTTCAAGACAACACCACTGGCACACCAACTGCCCAGTGGGAGAAGCTGAGCCCTATCAATGTGGGAGAATAATTCACTTCAAGAAGTACTGCAAAGGAGCAACATCTACATCACCGCAGATACAAAGGAATAGTCCCACCAATGGAAATAAAAACTTACAAAAGGAATTCATTCTGAAAACAAAAAAAAATTAATAATGAAGATCAATGAAATCAACATTACTAAGCATGTCCAAAGAAGACCAGCAAAGATTCTGGTATATCACTAAAAATACAGAATTTAAACACAATGTAGGGGAAGCTGTTTCAGTACTGACTAACAGCTTGCTTTGGTTAAAATTATTGGATGTTCAATCTTTGAGTGTAAAACTGTATGTTCAGCAGGCACAGATCTTTGGATGCATGGTTAACTCATCATGGAACTCAGTGATAAAGGATAAGTATTCAGTGAGATTTTCTACATTTTGAAGAATGAGAACACTTCACTGCTGAGTAGAAACACATATTAGCTGAGTTTTTTAGAGAAGGTCAGTGTAATAGTGTTCTTGCAGTGTAGTAGTAATGTTCCTAATTCTGAGCCAGGAGGCCTGATTTTCTTTAGACCTCCCACTCTAAAAGTGTGTAATAACATCTCTGAACAGGCTGATTAGAAAATAAAAATGAAAAATATGAATGCAAAGCTCCAAGACAAAAATGGAAGACACTGTTTTAATCATGAATTTATGAAGTTATTCAAAAGCTTAATTAGATAAATTAAAACAGAGTATCACTTTACTATGAAACAGAATTCTAAACTCATCTGCCAAGGAATATCTCTCACCCAATATTAGAAAAGGTGAACGCGCAATTAAACGGCATGATAGAAAGAGGGAATAATATCACTAGTAACTAAACTGACAAGATGATGCTCAAGACAGGTAACAACTTATTTTCCCAAGTGGGAGACAAAATCTCTAGATCTCATTTGATTGAACACTGGGATTCAAAGAGAAGTTTGTCAAATTTCATCAGTTGTTGACAGCTTGGCCAATTTAGCCAGAAGCAAGTTTTACCAATTTAAACACAAATAGCAGCTTTTGCCAGATTCCCTGAGACTATACATCAAGATTCCTGACTACATTCAATGTACCTTGTGGATGATACTGTTTCAATGTTCTACCATGCAGAATTTCAACTGGCCCAGAAATCTTTCAGAGTGTTGTTAGGATTCTTGTAAGAAAGCAAGGGACAATTTGCCGCATGGATGACCAAATGGTCAAACAAAGGAAAAAGCATAACCACAGGGCCAGAGAGGTTTTAAGAACCTTGCAAAGTGCAGGCCTTACACTCAATGGGAAATATCAATTCTCAATGGCACAAGAGTTACGTATCACAATGGATCCCAGAAAGGGCCATTATTGTATTTCCTTCATTGAAGTGCCGAAGTGCATGCTGTGCTTCTTAGACACAGTGAACCAAATAGAAAA
Source organism: Stegostoma tigrinum (assembly GCF_030684315.1). Taxonomy (NCBI): domain Eukaryota; kingdom Metazoa; phylum Chordata; class Chondrichthyes; order Orectolobiformes; family Stegostomatidae; genus Stegostoma; species Stegostoma tigrinum. The sequence goes on from NC_081369.1 coordinate 31,654,164, forward strand.
GTTAAACACTAAGTTAGCTAATATCATTGAAAGCATAAGTGAATTGTTGAAGAAAGGCTAACAATAGTAAAAGGGTCAGGAATAGACTGCGCCTTTTCAAAACGTTAAGGAGAAGATGCTCTCCCTTGATGTAGTAGCCCACTGTAACCCAGGCTTTTTAAACTGCAGATGTATCATCCACGGAACTGTGTGCAGGTCTCATTCAGAGATATAGAACAAGGGAACCCGGAAGCCTGTGTACTTCACATCAAAAGTATTGATAAAAATTGAACAGACACACTGCAATTGAAAATGAAGCCTCAGTTGTTCAATGGGGATTTGAAAGATTTGCAGATTATCTCATGGAATTGAGATTCCAGGTCAAAACAGACCACGGACTACTGATCACATTACTAGGATCAACGGAAATTACAAGGATTCTGTACTGAATATAAAGGTGCAGGCTCAGACTAATAAGATACTGCTATGTGATAGTTTATGTCCCAGGCAGCAACGATTAAGGCTGATACAATATCCAAGGCAACAGTGGATCAGACTGACAAACTTAATCCTCATTGAAAGTTTGGAATTATATTCTACTACAGTAACCAGCATACAATCAACCAGGGAGACTCAGAGAAATTAATGTAACTCAAAAAGCAGATGAGAACTGCACGTAGATGAGGTAACTCTGTCTCAAACAATGGGCCCAGTTACTGAACAGCATGCTAATATTGAAAAATTTTTGTGAAGACAGAAGCATCTAATGCTAATGCATACAGGGAGTTAACAGTACTCAGCTACAGAGAAATACCAAGAAGGAATAAATATTACTGGCAGAATTACTCATGAGAAAAAGATTGAAAGCAGAAAAATTATTGTTAAAGTGTGATTTCTGGTTAAGAATAACCACTCCGAACAATGTGAAGGTCAAGAAGATAGAAAGAAATAACAGCATATAACCCAATACACAGGGAGAAAACAGCATTGATTTAGAAACTAGATCAAAAAGTCTGTGTCGGAAACAGACACAGAGATTGAGGCAACAGTTTTTAGAGAAACAGATTAACTCAGAAGATATATAGGTAGTAAACCTGAAAGAACTTGTAGGATAAATAGGAAGAGATTCATATGACTTGAGTCCAATTCAGTGTATGAATGTCCTCTTCCACTGAAAGAGGTGAATTCTTACATCAGCACGAGGAGCAGACAGATTCATACAGAAATCAATTCCAGGCAACACAAAGTAGCTATATCCAAGGTGTAGCAGTATCTTGCATGGAAGTGTTTAAGCATTGTGGGGGAAGAGAGAACATATAAAATAAAGTGAGTTATCATCATCTTCCTATGCACTCCCGAACTGTCAAACATATTAAAATGGAGAGGTGAGGCATCAGCCAAACTGTTTGTCCTCTGGCTGTTGAGGCCTTAAGTGACCAATCAATGGCATCTCATTTTCTGCAATAATACATGAGACTGAGAAAAAGAGAAGGTATTATGGCTGTAGCTGTTTTTGCAGGTCACCCCTGGCACTTGATGAAGTAACACAACAGAATATTTAACTAGTCAGCATAGGGTCAACAGAAGGAGTTGCCGTTAATTCGCTGTTTTCTGTCCCTGAACACTGGAAAACTGGCATCAATCAGGTGGAAATTTGTGCATTTGCATTAAATAATGCTTAGAGAGGACATCAGCAAGAGCCATCGCAAGGCTGCAGAAAGTGGAATCAGAATCCTCAACAACAATGGTAGGAAGCACTGAATGCTTCATCAAAAGGATCCTGGAGAAGTGCCTTTAGAAAGTATTTTTTCCCCCAAAAAGAAATGTAAATTTGCAACATGCTGATGGGGGCGATAAACACAAGGTTTATGTCGGCTGGATCTTTCACATTAGTTGCTGTCTCACACGACCTTTACATCTTTACACCCATCACGCAATACACAGAAATATGCAAAAGAAACATTCACAGAATATGTAATCTTAGTTACAGTCAGCAGGCAGTCAGTTAGCTGTCACTGACATAAGATGGTGTTACAGGATATCCCAAGTGTATAAATTGAAATCAATTACTTTAAATAGCTTAATTAATTGTACAGTGGATGATCACAAGAATAATTTCTGAATCTGCCTGTCAAGGCTTATTGTAAACTGTAAGCTGATTAGATTATTGCATCTTTGCTGAAATAATATAATTATTACTGAGTACCAGATTCATGTGAGTCTTAGCTTACGAGCTGGCAGCAGTAGCCTTAGCTGTTGCAGTTCCATGAAGGGGGCTAAATTGAAAGGTTTGCAACTGTTTTCTTAATGGACACTAACTGACTTAGAACATAGAACATTACAGCACAGTACAGGCCCTTCGGCCCTCAATGTTGTGCTGACCTGTCATACCAATCTGAAGCCCATCTAACCTACACTATTCCATGTACGTCCATTTACTTGTCCAATGATGCCTTAAATGTACTTAAAGTTGGCAAATATATTACCATTGCAGGCAAAGCGTTCCATACCTTACTACTCTCTGAATAAAGAAACTACCTCTGACATCTGTCTTATATCTTTTACCCCTCAATTTAAAGCTACGCCCCCTCATGCTTGCCGTCACCATCCTAGGAAAAAGGCTCTCCCTATCCACCCTATCTAACCCTCTGATTATCTTATATGTCTCAATAAAGTTACCTCTCAACATTGTTCTCTCTAACGAAAACAGTCTCAAGTCCCTCAGCCTTTCCTCATAAGACCTTCCCTCCATACCAGGCAACATCCTAGTAAATCTCCTCTGTACCCTTTCCAAAACTTCCACATCCTTCTTATAAAGAGGTGACCAGAACTGTACGCAATACTCCAAGTGCAGCTGCACCAGCGTTTTGTATAGCTGCAGCATAACCTCTTGGTTCCGGAACTCGATTCCTCTATTAATAAAAGCTAAAACACTGTATGCCTTCTTAACAGCCCTGTCAACCTGGGTGGCAACTTTCAAGGATCTGTGTACATGGACACCGAGATCTCTCTGCTCATCTACACTACCAAGAATCTTACCATTAGCCCTGTGCTTTGCCTTCCGGTTACTCCTACCAAAGTGCATCACCTCACACTTGTCTGCATTAAACTCCATTTGCCACCTCTCAGCCCAGCTCTGCAGCTTATATATGTCTCTCTGTAACCTACAACATCCTTTGCCACTATCCACAACTCCACCGACCTTAGTGTCGTCTGAAAATTTACTAACCCTTCCTTCTACGCCCTCATCCAGGTCGTTTATAAAAATGATGAGCAGCAGTGGACCCAACACTGACCCTTGCAGTACACCACTAGTAACTGGACTCCAGGACGAACATTTCCCATCAACCACCACCCTCTGTCTTCTTACCTCAATCTCATGTCTCCGTATTTTCTGCAATAGCCTACCATGGGGAACCTTATCAAATGCTTTACTGAAATCCATATACACCACATCAACCGCTTTAGCCTCATCCACCTGTTTGGTCACCTTCTCAAAGAACTCAATAAGGTTTGTTAGGCATGATCTACCCTTCACAAAACCATGCTGACTATCCATAATCAAATTATTCTTTTCTAGATGATTATAAATCCTGTCTCTTATAACGTTTTCCAACACTTTACCAACAACTGAGGTAAGGCTCACTGGTCTATAATTACCAGGTTTGTCTCTATGTCCCTCTTGAACAGGGGAACCACATTTGCTATCCTCCAGTCTTCTGGCAATGTTTCTGTAGACGATGACAAGTTAAAGATCAATGCCAAAGGCTCGGCAATCTCCTCCCTGGCTTCCCAGAGGATCCGAGGATAAATCACATCTGGCCCAGGGGACTTATCTTTTTTCACACTCTGTAGGATTTCTAATATCTCTTCCTTATGAACCTCAATCCCACCTAGTCTAATAGCCTGTATCTCAGTATTCTCTTCGACAACATTGTCGTTTTCTAAAGTGAATACTGTAAAAAAATATTCATTTAGTGCTTGCCTATCTCCTCTGACTCCACACACAACTTCCCATTACTATCCTTGACTGGCCCTAATCTTACTCTCGTCATTCTTTTATTCCTTAAATACCAATAGAAAGCCTAGGATTTACCCTGATCCCACCCGCCAACAACTTCTCATGTCTTCTCCTGGCTCTTCTGACCTCTCTCTTTAGGTCTTTCCTGGCTACCTTTTAACCCTCAAGCGCCCTAACTGAGCCTTGACATCTCATCCTAACATAAGCCTGCTTCTTCCTCTTGACCAGAGATTCCACTTCCTTCGTAACCACGGCTCCTGCGTACTACAGCTTCCTCCCTGCCTGACAGGTACATACTTATCTAGGACACACAAGAGTTTTTCCTTGAACAAACTCCACATTTCTAATGTGCCCATCCGCTGCAGTTTCCTTCCCGATCCTATGGTCCCTAAATCTTGCCTAATCTCATCGTAATTACCTTTTCCACAGCCATAACTCTTGCCCAGTGGTATACGCCTATCCCTTTCCATCACTAAAGTAAACATTACAGAATTGTGACTGCTATCACCAAAGTGCTCACCTACTTCCAAATCTAACACCTGGCCAGGCTCATTACCCAGTACCAAATCTATTGTGGCTTCGCCCCTTGTCGGCCTGTCTACATACTGTGTCAGGAAGCCCTCCTGCATACACTGTACAAAAACTGACCCATCTATAGTACTCGAACTATAGTGTTCCCAGTCAATATTTGGAAAGTTGAAGTCCCCCATGACAACTACCCTGTTTCTCTCACACCTATCGAGAATCATCTTTGCTATCCTTTCCTCTACATCTCTGGGACTATTCGGAGGCCTATAGAAAACTCCCAACAGGGTGACCTCTCCTTTCCTGTTTCTAACCTCAGCCCATACTACCTCAGCTGACGAGTCCCCAAACATCCTTTCTGCAACTGTAATACTGTCCTTGACCGACAATGCCACACCTCTCCACCTTTTACCATCTTCTCTGTTCTTACTGAAACATCTAAATCCCGGAACCTGCAACAACCATTCCTGTCCCTGCTCTATCCAAGTCTCCGAAATGGCCACAAAATCGAAGTCCCAGGTACCAACCCATGCTGCAAGTTCACCCACCTTATTCCGGATGCTCCTGCCGTTGAAGTAGACACACTTCAAACCAACTTCTTGCTTGCTGGTGCCATCTTGCATCACTGAAACTTTATTTTGGATCTCCCTACTCTCAACCTTTTCTATACTCGAACTACAATTTTGGTTCCCATCTCCCTGCTGAATTAGTTTAAACCCACCCGAATAGCCTTAGTGAATTTCCCCCCCAGGATATCGGTACCCCTCTGGTTCAAGTGAAGACCATCCTGCTTGTAGAGGTCCCACCTACCCCAAAAAGAGCCCCAATTATCCAAGAATCCAAAACCCTCCCTCCTGCACCATCCCTGTAGCCACGCGTTCAACTCTCTCTCCCTATTCCTCACCTCACTAGCACCTGGCACGGGCAACAAACCAGAGACAACAACTCTTTTCATCCTAGCTATAAGCGTCCATCCTAGCTCCCTGAATTTCTGCCTTAAATCCCCATCTCTCTTCCTAACTATGTCGGTAGTGCCTATGTGGACCATGACTTGGGGCTGCTCCCCCTCCCCCTTAAGGATCCCACAAACAAGATCAGAGACATCACTACCCCGGCACCTGGGAGGCAACACACCAACTGTGAGTCTCTCTCGTCTCCACAGAACCTCCTATATGTTCCCCTATGGAGTCCCCAATGACTACTGCTCTGCTCCTCTTCCCCCTTCCCTTCTGAACAGCAGGGATAGACTCTGTGCCAGAGACCTGTGCCCCACTGCTTTCCCCTGGTAAGTCATCCCCCCAACAGTATCCAAAACGGTATACTTATTGTTGAGGGGAATGGCCACAGGGGATCCCTGCACTGCCTGCCGGTTCCCTTTCCGGCCCCTGACTGTAACCCATCTGCCTTGTCAATGTTTTTGTTGTTTTCTTAATACTGAAGACTCATCTGTCTGATCAAGTGGATTTTATGCATAGTTTAGCAGAAGACAAGTGAGTTCACTTGACAAAAGCTCCTTGTTGAATCACCGCAGTATAGATAAACTGATCAATTGTTTCACCCTGAGGTAGTAAGAACTGCAGTTGCTGGACTCAGAGATAACACAATGTGGAGATGGAGGAACACAGCAGGCCAAGCAGTTTTGGGACTTCTTCAAAAATAATGATTCAATTCAGAAATATTCTGAAGAAGGGTCCCAATCTGAAACGTCAACTTTCCTGCTCCTCTGATGCTGCCTGGCCTGCTGTGTTCCTCCAGCTTCACACTGTGTTATCTAATTTGTTTCATCATTCTGTATTATGTGCAGATTGGCTACAAAATTCAACTCTTCAACATACAATGCAAAACGCTTTACAATATCTTGAGGATAGGATATATAGTTGTGTAACTTAACTCTTCGTTTTCTGTAGGAATTGCACAAGGTTCTTAAACTGGTAAACTAGTGAAGAACTTACTGTCAATATACAGAAGATTGAACACACGCACACCAGCAGGTTCAGGAACAGCTTCTTCCCAGCCATTATTAGACTGGTGAATGGACTCTCTAACTTTAAGTAATACTGATCTTGCTAATGTTGACCTTGTCTAGCAGACGTCCCGTGTGATGGAACCTGTGTGTCTCTGTCTAAGTTTTTTCTCTCATTATGATCTATACATCCTTGCTTACTATGATCTGCCTGTATTTCTCGTAAACAAAGCTTTACACTGTACTTAGGTACAAGTGATAATAAATAAATCAAATCAAATATAGATTTGTTATTGATTTAATGTGATTATAGTTCTATAAACACTTTGACAGGACCAGAGCTCAACCTGAATTTTGAAAGAAAAGGACAGGACAGATCCAGTGGGTGTGCCTCCTGTTTGGCTCAGTAAAGTAAGTTTAAAATTAGCCAGTTAATATTGGGAACACATTTTAAAATATATTGTTTCCCCAATTGCTTTCTCAGTGGTGAGGAAAGCTGGCAGTAAAAGGAAGGCTGAGGTGACTGATTACAAGGTTATGTTGTCCAGTTTGTTGAAAGAAACTGTATAACTTAGGAGCTGACAAGATACACAGATGTGTTTTATGTATCTTGGTCCTTTATTGTTGAAGTGTGAATACCGTTATTTCTTTCTTTTATAGGATTGAGCATAAAAATCTCCGTATTCCGAAATACTAGCCCAAAATCCTGGAATTTTCAAATAATTCTAAAAGATTAAAAAAAAGCCAGCTGCGCTATGCTCTGGGAAAACTACACAGAAACAGAGATAGCTGCTTGGAGCCATTGTTCAAACTGAAAATCCAATTCACACATGCACTGTAAAGGAACAATCAACTAGGCCTAAACCCCACCCAATCCAAACTGAATGGACCGTTTGCAGATACGAAACATTCAACTTCGATCAATATTCATGCACAGAGATACTAGACATTCCATTTACTCAAAATACATTCATACCTCAATCAAACTATTAGGAACTCAACTGCCTCAAATGGAACACCAGTAACACAATGACAAGCGCAGATTTGGTGCAAAAGATACAAGACCCACAATTATTGTAAGCCCTGATCTCACCTGGGTGTGATTCTCCCCGGAAACTATCTGCACAGCTATCTCTGGAAGAGGGATTCTGAAGGCAATCTGAAACCTACCAATGTAAGCCTGTTCCATATCAAGATAACCAACCTCAACCAGTAGGTCTGTCAATGCACAACCTCCAAAATCACCGACCTGACTCTCAAAACCACCACAAAACCAAGCACTCAACTGATAAATCACTATGTATCCTACTACATCAGCAGCATCAACCCAGGCTGAAGGCCTACACTGCCTGAAGCCTTGATTGAGGCATTGGGCATGGCAAGTTGGAATGGCCAGCAGTGCTTCAAAATCTATTTAACCCCACTGCTGAGCTTAAAACTCCCGAGACCCCAAAGTGTCCAATCTACTTAGCAGAGAGGGGATGGTGGGTGGTGCGGAGACCCCAAGGATCGGAAGACTTACAAAAAGTTTCTGTCATTAAAACCGTGTTGTTTAATTTTAATAGTGTTTAACCTGTATTTGATTTAATAGTGTATTTATTTACTGTCCTCTGTATAATTGAGTGTCAATTTCACTGTTTTATTACATTTGCCTTTATTTCTTGTAATATATTTACCTTTTGTATTTAATAAAAGCAGACATTCTTTTGCTCCTGAAACACCTGCCCACTGCCTTCTTCGTTTCACATTCCTGTTCCTTTAGAGTGGATGTGTAGATTGGACTTTCAGGTTGAACAATGGTTCCAAGCAGCTATCTCTGTTTCTGTGTAGTCTTTCCAGAGCATAGCCCAGCTGCCTTTTTTTTTAACTTATAGAATTATTTGAAAATTCCAGGATTTTGTATAGAGAGCTGTTGTAGGCTGCAGCGGGACATTGACAGGATGCAGAGATGGGCTGAGAGGTGGCAGATGGAGTTTAGAACATAGAACATAGAACATAGAACAGTACAGCACAGAACAGGCCCTTCAGCCCACAATGTTGTGCCGACCATTGATCCTCATGTATGCACCCTCAAATTTCTGTGACCATATGCATGTCCAGCAGTCTCTTAAATGACCCCAGTGACCTTGCTTCCACAACTGCTGCTGGCAACGCATTCCATGCTCTCACAACTCTCTGCGTAAAGAACTCGCCTCTGACATCCCCTCTATACTTTCCACCAACCAGCTTAAAACTATGACCCCTCGTGCTAGCCATTTCTGCCCTGGGAAATAGTCTCTGGCTATCAACTCGATCTATGCCTCTCATTATCTTGTATACCTCAATTAGGTCCCCTCTCCTCCTCCTTTTCTCCAATGAAAAGAGACCGAGCTCAGTCAACCTCTCTTCATAAGATAAGCCCTCAAGTCCAGGCAGCATCCTGGCAAACCTCCTCTGAACCCTCTCCAAAGCATCCACATCTTTCCTATAATACGGCGATCAGAAATGGACGCAGTATTCCAAGTGCGGTCTAACCAAAGTTTTATAGAGCTGCAACAAGATCTCACGACTCTTAAACTCAATCCCCCTGTTAATGAAAGCCAAAACACCATATGCTTTCTTAACAACCCTGTCCACTTGGGTGGCCATTTTAAGGGATCTACGTATCTGCACACCAAGATCCCTCTGTTCCTCCACACTGCCAAGAATCCTATCCTTAATCCTGTATTCAGCTTTCAAATTCGGCCTTCCAAAATGCATCACCTCACATTTATCCAGGTTGAACTCCATCTGCCACCTCTCAGCCCATCTCTGCATCCTGTCAATGTCCCGCTGCAGCCTACAACAGCCCTCTACACTGTCAACGACACCTCCGACCTTTGTGTCGTCTGCAAACTTGCTGACCCATCCTTCAATCCCCTCATCCAAGTCATTAATAAAGAGCAAGAGCTGAGATGGGAAAACATGGATAAATGCGAGGTGATGCATTTTGGAAGGTTGAATTTGAAAGCTGAGTACAGGATTAAGGATAGGATTCTTGGCAGTGTGGAGGAACAGAGGGATCTTGGTGTGCAGATACATAGATCTCTTAAAATGGCCACCCAATTGGACAGGGTTGTTAAGAAAGCATATGGTGTTTTGGCTTTCATTAACAGGGGGATTGAGTTTAAGAGTCATGAGATCTTGTTGCAGGTCTATAAAACTTTGGTTAGACCGCACTTGGAATACTGCGTCCAGTTCTGGTCGCCCTATTATAGGAAAGATGTGGATGCTTTGGACAGGGTTCAGAGGAGGTTTACCAGGATGCTGCCTGGACTGGAGGGCTTATCTTATGAAGAGAGGTTGACTGAGCTCGGACTTTTTTCATTGGAGAAAAGGAGGAGGAGAGGGGACCTAATTGAGGTATACAAGATAATGAGAGGCATAGATAGAGTTGATAGCCAGAGACTATTTCCCAGGGCAGAAATGGCTAGCACGAGGGGTCATAATTTTAAGCTGGTTGGAGGAAAGTATAGAGGGGATGTCACAGGCGGGTTCTTTACACAGAGAGTTGTGAGAGCATGGAATGCGTTGCCAGCAGCAGTTGTGGAAGCAAGGTCATTGGGGTCATTTAAGAGACTACTGGACATGCATATGGTCACAGAAATTTGAGGGTGCATACATGAGGATCAATGGTCGGCACAACATCGTGGGCTGAAGGCCCTGTTCTGTGCTGTACTGTTCTATGTTCTATGTTCTATTTTGGTCCAGTAGTGTCAGAACCAAGGGTCTGGGGGTGATTCAAAACACCTCAAAATCAACAGATTACTGACGGCAAATCAGAACACCTACACTTAACATTTCTTAATAGATAAATATTTTATGAAGGGCGTACTCATTGGTTGCAGGCCCATTTTAATGGCTAGTCAGGCATAGCCATGATTGCCAGACTGTCTTACAGTGGTCGCAGGTGATGGTGCCATCGCAGATGGGGAAAATTGGATCCAACGTTTTCACCCTTTCCTCTACCATTCAAGTTCTTGGTTCATTCACATAGTTCTCTACATAGCAATCTTAATTTAGCATCCCACAGTGATACAAACTATAACCTGTGCTTCTCACTGCTGATGGTCAATGTAACACAGAGAGGGTGCTCTTCAGGGAATTCTTCATATGCTTGTGTGGGGCCAGTCAGTTCCAATTACTGCTCACTGTACAACTTGATCTTGGCCTGGCTTTACAGAAAGATGCTCTCAATGTCAGTGATGTTGACTGTTTCTAGGTTTTCAGTTTGTGTGTTGGTTTGCTGCAAGCAGTTCTTGAAAATGCTGCAGAAGCAGTGCTGGTGACAGCACTTTAGAAGTGGTATATGACAGTGAGTACAGGATCCATGACTGAGCACAATGTAGAAGGGGGTGTGTGATGGTAAGGACTACATCTATTTACACCTTGAGTTTATTCTGTGCTGTGATGCAGTGTTTGCTCCATGTGTGCATTTTTTATTCTGAAATCCTGTTGTCACTTCTTTGTCCATAGTGGCATTAAATGAGATGACTGTCCAAATAAGAAAATTTCTTGACAACTTTCAGCTCAGGGTTTCTCAATGCCAAAGCTTGGTGGTCTATATTCTTCTTGGGCTGCAGGCTACAACAGGTCTTCAGTTCTCTTTCAACTGATTGTTAATCTAAAGAGTTGTGTTGCCTCAGAAATACCTGTTCATTACAGGTCTGATTAACTATGGGGCAGAATATTGCAGTTGTCAGTGAAAAGGAGATTATGGATTAGTTTCTTCTGTGCCTTTGTGTTATCCTGAAGATGTCTGAAGCCTGGGAGTAGATCTAAACATCTTCTGTAAGATCTTCAGTTCCCTCAATTTTTTCAACACTGTGATCGCGTAACCATTTTAGATGTTCCTCAGTTAAAGTTGAAGGGTGCACCAGGCCTGATTGTAGACTATCTTTGCCTTTTTCTCTTGGGTGGCCAGCTGACTGAAGTGAGCTCAATGACCTGACCTTTTTGATTGTGAGCAAGTTTTGGATTTCTATGTCATTTTCATTAAATCAGTCCTTATTTTTCTTGGTACTGGGTCAAATAACCTGTTTGAATTTTCCAATGGTGCAGCTTTGTGTTTCTGGAGTTGATTAGGAGTGAAATTAGCAATGAGATCTATTGCTTCAGTCTGATCTGTAAGGTTGCTCGATGCCTATCTTTGTAGGATGAGCTACGCAGGTTGTCTTTGGGATGTCTCTAGGTATGTTTTGGGCTTGGGGTTAGGTTTGAAATGGAAATTCAGCTTTAAGTGAATGAGTTGATGGGCTGTATGATGCTCAGCATTGGGTATGGGCCAAGTACATAGGTCATTGTTAAGATCACATTGGTGCACGGAGATGTAGCCTCAGGTGCCTGTGATCAGAGCAGGGATCTTGAAGTAATCTTAATGTCATCCTTTTGATGAAAGAACATGCTGGGAATGAAGAGCTTATTTTCTGCACGTAAGTTCAAAAGTTTTCATTGCACGTTCTAACATTCTGGTTTCTGAGTGCTCTTTTCTGTGCCATGTTGCAATGACCAGCCCTGATGTTGAAATTACCAAGAATAGCAATTTTGTCCTTGGGATGGGCATCTAGTTGATGAAGATCTGTGTGAAACTTATCTTCGACAGTTGAGTTAAACTTCATATTTGGAGCGTAAATGCCAATGAGAGACACCTGCTGCTGATCTTGGAGGGGAAGACACAGGGGCATGATAAGTACAGATAAACCAGTTGGTAAGCTTCAAGGTTTAGTGGTGATAGACTTCTTTACCATGAACAGACACTGAACAGGCAATTCGAATTCTCCCTGCCCAGTAGAGGGTTTAGTCAGCATTGTCTTGCTCCAAGGGACTTCATTCAGGGCCGTTATATTGACGTCTAGTCTGCCGAACACACAGGCCATAAAAGCCAAAAGGCCATAAGAACATACGACATAGGAGTGGAAGTAAGGCCATTCGGCCCATTGAGTCCACTCTACCATTTAATCATGGCGGATGGGCATTTCAACTCCACTTCCCTGCACTCTCCCCATAGCCCTTGATTCCTTGTGAGAAGAAGTCAAGTGTCACTGGGACAAGTGGTGTTGTCTAAGCACTTTTCTTGTGTTCTTGGAGGTGAGTTTCAGAATATTTCTAAATAAAAAGCAAAAGAACTGCGGACGCTGTAAATCAGGAACAAAAACTGAAATTGCGGGAAAAGCTCCGCAGGCCTGGCAGCATCTGTGAAGAAAAAAGTCAGAGTTAACGTATCGGGTCTGGTGACCCTTCCACAGAACTGATAGTGGCTAGGAAAATATCAGTCCATATGCAGAAAAAAGGGAGGCGGATGGGGGAGGGAGTAAATGATAGGATAGAGCCTAAAAAGAGAGAAGAGCAATGGGCAGACAAAGGAGTTGATAACAATCATGCTGAAAAGGTGAATGGTTGTTAATGGGGACTATCAGTGACTAACAACAGCGGGTGTGTAATGGCAGGCTATGTGATAACAAGGCCTGGTGTGTGGGGTAGGGGGCTGGGACATGAGCGAGTTTAGGCCCCAAAGTTATTGAACTCAATATTGAGTCCGGAGGCCTGCAGGATCCCAAAGGGGAAAATGAGGTGTTGTTCCTCCAGAGATAGTAGGGACTGCAGATGCTGGAGAATCTGAGATAACAGGGCGTAGAGCTGGATGAGCACAACAGGCCAAGCAGCATCAGAGGAGCAGGAAAGCTGACGTTTCAGGCCTAGTCTCTTCTTCAGATAAGGGTCTTTTCGGAAGAAGGGCTTAGGCCCAAAACATCAGCTTTCCTGCTCTTCTGATGCCGCTTGGCCTGTTGTGTTCACCCAGCTCTACACTGTGTTATCTTGTTATTCTTCCAGCTCATGTTGAGCTTCGCTGGAACACTGCAGCAAGCCAGAGACAGAGATGTTGGCCAGGAAACAGGATGGTGCGTTAAAGTGGCTGGCAACAGATAATTCAGTGTCTTTTTGCAAGCAGAATGTAGATGTTCTGTGAAGAAGTCACCCAGTCTACACTTCATTTCCCCAATGCAGTAAAGGTTCATCAAAATGGGGCAGCACGGGGCCTCAGTGGTTAGCACTGCAGCCTCACAGTGCCACACATCTGGGTTCAATTCCACCGTTTAGTGACTGCCTGTGTGGAGTTTGCACATTCTCCCCGTGTCTGCGTATGTTTCCTCCAGGTACTCTAGTTTCCTCCCACAGCCCAAAGATGCACAGTCTCGGGGGATTGGCCATGCTAACTTGCCTGTGGTTTTCAGGGGTGTGTAGATTAGATGGGCATGGGTGGGATGCTCCAAGGGTCACTGTAGACATGTTGGGCCAAAGGGCCTCTTTCCACACTGTAGGGATTCTATGAAATATTAAAAGCAAAAAATGATTGATATTGATATTATGGCTCACTCATATATGGGATAGCAGCAGTGACTCTTAACGTTGCCTTATACCTGCTGTAGTCGCCCCATTCCTAGCGCTACAGGATTACTTGTGTTGCAACCGAGATTGATTAGCTTTCCTCCCTCCCTCCACAAAGGAATTGTAAGGTTGAGTATAGTTTATGCTGATGGACCCACTATTTAAGACTGAAGCTTATCTCTCATGTCCCAGTTTGGATCCAATTTCATCTCCTAGCTGAGTTGCCAGTGATGGCTGGATGACACCCTCACTACCTCCATTTTTTTTTTTATTCACTGTCCGTAAACCAACAATCGGAATCCATGAAAAATGGTGTAGCATGCCTTTGATCCAGAACCTGATGGTCATGTTGTCCTCTTGGAATCCTTTCACCCTGTATCAAAAGAGGTATCCATTCAGGAGTTATCAAGTTCAACATTTCCCCTCTGAAGCTCATGATGTTTGGTGGTAACATAACACCCCTGATTTATATCAGTGTGAGCTTGCTTTCTGAGGCGAGGCAACAGCCTAATGGTATTATCGCTGGACTGTTAATTCAAAAACTCAGATAATGTTCTGGGGACCCAGGTTCAAATCCCACCACAGCAAATGGTGGAATTTGAATTTTGGAAAAATCTGGAATTAAGAATCTAATGATGACCATGAATCCATTGTCGATTGTCAGGAAAACCCCATCTGGTTTATTAATGCCCTTTAGGGAAGGAAACTACAATCCTTACCTGGTATGGCCTACATGTGACTCCAGACCACAGCAACGTGGTTGACTCTGAGCTGCCCTCTGGGCAATTAGAGATGGACAATGAATGCTGCCCAGCCGTCGATGCCCTCATCCCATAAATGAATAAATAAAAAAAGTACAGTTGGCATGTTAGGGGAGACAGTGAGCCAACTTGTGGTGTTTGGAGCCAGTAGTGACAACTAAGTGTAGGTGAAGACTTGATTTCTGTCCATCCTACAAGTAGGATGCAATTGACTGAATATATAAGAATACTACCTCTATCTGAACACAGTTGATACTAATAGCATTATTGATACAAAAAGGTTCACTTTCTGAAAGTAAACCACTTGGCCCAATGGGTCATTCTTGTAGGTAATGACATGCGCATTTTGATCTTTATGTCTAAAGGGATATAATGTGCAAGTATTTTTGTAGTTATGGTAATATCCCTGTTTTTTAGAATAGTGCAAGAAATATAGTTTTTGGAGGCTAATGGGAAGTTGTTTGTATTGGAAGAATTATAAGTGGCTAAAGTAAACAGCTCTGCATTAAGATTTTAGATAGAAGTTTTTTTTTCCCTGAAAAAAACAATAGCTTGAAAAGAAGTTGGGCTAGAGTTCAACAGTTTTACAGAAGTATTGGCGGAAGTTGTGTTTGTAAAACTGTCAATCCTAAAGAAAGAAGATAGTTTAGAACTATTAAGAAATAAACTATCTCAGTATAAGGAGTTTAGTTTTAAAGTTCCAGACCAGAATAGTTTGGCTAAAATTCTAAGTGGTTTCTTGAAACTGAGAAAGTCCATGATCAGTTGAATAAAGGCTGAAGGAAGAGGTAGTCAGAATCTCAAAACTGGGAAATGAACCCTCATTGAATTAAGCCTTATAGATACGATAGAGAATTCTCACTTGTATGAGGGCAGTTGTCTGGATTAGTGGGATTATATTTTAAATTTGTATTGTATATAAATAATCTGGTTTATGCTGTTTTGTCTTAATTTCTGCTATGTAGTAAACTTCTGTTTTATTGTTAAATCCTCACTTGCAGCATTGTGTAACATTTAGAGTGTTTTTACAGACCATTCATTAAAACCAAGAAAAAAACAAAATATGATCTATTGAGCCGGACTTTGGTAAACAAACAATTCCACCAAGCAGTTACATACTATCTTACATCAATCGAAGCCCAGCACTAGCATTTAGTCACCCAGCATCCTCCATTAGGTAAGCCAATAGCCTCCACAGTTCAGTTATCCAGTATATCCCAACTGTTTAAATGTGCAGCACACTGACATTCAGTTTCCAAAAGTCAAAATGTACAATAATGACCAATTTTCAAGAGAAAAAAAAATACATACATTTACATATCTGTTAATTTATTTATAAAATTCAAGAACAAAAACACAAGCCAATATTATCCTCTGAAAAAATATCACTGGTTTGTTGTGCCATACAAACGTCAGTATTTTTCATTTGGTACTACATCAACTGTATTATAGGAAACAGCTTTCCTCTGCTAACGGAAGCAGATGTGTCGCAGGGGAACATTTTAAGCACCTGCATCCCTATCGATAATTTATAGTCAGAGAGATTATTTTGAGGTTATCAAATCTTTATGATCATTATTTAAATTTTCAAGCAGAGAAATACCTGAAATTTATCTTGCCACTGGAATATCAAATATGGATCCGCCTGCGTTCATCCATTATAACCTGCTCCCAGAAATAGCTGTGAAATTTAAACACCATCACTCATTTCCCCAACAGGAAAGCAAACATAAATTAGCACAATGTTCACCCTCAGTGAACTAACTAATCTTAGGCTACATCATGCTGGATTAAATGCATCTATAATTATTAGGTTTAGAGGAATCAAACTGCAAATAAAACGCTGGTAACAAGATGAAAAACACATTCCTTTATTACTCTTCATATTATAAATCAAATATTTAACATTACTTCATTCATTGCTCTTAAAATGCATGTTTCACAATAGCAATACTTTTGACACAAATGTATACAAATGATCTCTGAAAATATGACTAGCTTTGTTGCAATATCATAGACCTATTTTCACTAGTGACTTTGCTTTTATAGAATATGTTCATCTTGCTTGGAATGAATTTTACAATTTTACATTACTTCATGAAGGTAGCAGTTTGAGGTGGCATGTTAAGGGAAGAATGTGCAGAGTGAATTAAACATTCCTTTAGCTTTTATTTTAATTTTGCCATTGAGAGGCTGTGAACTCTGTGCAATAAAGCAAATTATGTTAAAACAACGTTGTTCACAGAACTGTAAATAATTAGTAGTAATTAAATAATCTGTAGGGAAACTACTCATTATAGTAAGTATCAGCAGACGTAAAGTTCATTTGTGAAATGTTAGCTATGAAACTTGTGCTTGAGTGTCCTGTCCAGGATTGTGCCCCAATGTTCCACTGGTTCAATAGTTTTTGCAGCAGTGTAGCATGCAGTTGTACATCAGGACTATGTCAATCCCTGGCGTGGCTGACTCAAGGAAATTGAGCAGGAAATTTAAAATTCTAATGGACAATTCCTCAGTGGGTAGAACGCTCCAAAAAATCCCCTAATGTTGGAGAATTCAGAGGGTTCCAACTCATTTAAGCTTAGTAGTTAACTCAGAAAAGTGAGAGAACTAAACTCTCGACTAACTCAGCATTTGCTAACAAGACCTCATACACACCCACTCCAACTTCCTGAACTACTCAACACACTCATTCTCTTACCTGACACACTGGCACCTACCCATGGGTACCCTAACCACTTACCGTCTGGCACCATATCTCCCCACCCATCTGCTCCAGAAATGTCCCTCACCCACCTCCTACCGTACCCCTCACCCACTTTATATGCATACCCTTTCACAGTAACTTTCAAAGCGTCTCCTAGACATTAAGACTTCATAACACTGCCCTGGATTCCTTAACAGGTGACTAAGAGAAAGCTCCTGTTCAACAAAGAATTCATCAAAAAGTGGACATTCTTTAATCAAATTAGAATTAGAAATAGAGTTTGTGGCTATGATTGTAATTTTTATGCCAATATGCTTCATGGAATAACTTTGTCCTTCTTAAATGGCAAAGACACATTAAAATATTCCTTCTGAAACATTGTTTCATATTAAACAAACTAATCAAATGATTTTCATTGTAAATAAGAAATTATATCTCTAATTATACCATTATATGCTTTCACTAATAATATTTTCAGGTAAAGCTGAGGACATTAATAACGAATAATTTGAACTTACTCTAAGTTTTCAAGAATTATGTCTACTGAAATGGGGGAGATAATTAGCAGCAACTTCTCTAAGATTGTTGTACATCAAATAAAAAATTAGTTTTGCACAAATATAGATAACTTTGGTTAAAATCTGGTAAGCTCATAACTACTCTTGAGATGATTCTTACAAAGTGCTTGTGGATCAGTTTTTCCAAAAAGAAAACATTCCAGGTGGGATCTTACATAGGCTTGAATAATATGATCTACGGTGAAATTTGTTGCAGAATTATGTGTTAATTCCAGCAAGGCCTATTGTGATGTTGGGAGCAACTCTCTGCACGTGTATTTGCTGAGTAGTGGGATGAGTTTCTTGCTCGAAAGCAGCAAATTGCCAATTAAGAGAGTTGTTTCTTGTTAAACACTTCGCAGTTCAGCAGAAGTGCCAAACAAGCTGGACATTCAGCTTTCTCAACATGGAAATCAGCGTGGGAACCTGGCAACTTCAGCTTGCTACTTGTTCCAAAGGACCACCATGTTGGATGCCAGCTTCCAACATTTCAGGACACATTGCATGGGCTTTGACCTGGGCATCCCAGGTCCACAGGCATTGGCAACTAGTATGTGCAGTCCTTAAAGAACCTGCAAGGCACATGTCCAGCTCCCTTACAGTGTGATTCTTTACTTCAGTGCTACACCTTGGGGAGCACCAACATCTATTGTCGTGACGTGGCAGCAAGGACATTGTGCACTCACGGACACTCTCCCAGCACATGGCATGGACCAGGCTGCATCTCCAGGCTTTGTGCTCGCTGCCACGGTGCTCACTCACTCTGAGCCCACCTGCATATGCATAGCATCCCTGTCTTGTATTGTCTTCCCTTCCCATTTTGATCTTTGCCCCCTCAAGCCACAGATACCAGGCTACAGTACTGTTCTACTGCCTTGCTATTTGACACAGGCACAAAACTGGGAAGCTTACCATGGTTATTGGCAGACCTTAGTTTAGTCAGGGAAGGTAGCTTTTGTTCAGAGTGTCCTAGCACAGTAAGTCAAGAGCAGGCTCCAATAGCAGTTCAGAGGCTTTGACACAGTAAGTAGGCCACTTAGGAGATCAGAGTCAGAATGATCTCCACGTAAGGTATGAGGAGCTGAATGTTGGCAACATACCACTGCTCTTGGCTCTTGCAGCCTCATTGTGGGGTGTTTTTCTCCTGGAATGAGAGAGGGGCAGGTATTAGAGGAAGTGAAACTGTTAGTGTTGGCTCAGGTGGGGGATTTATTCTGAGTGAATGAGTAGGCAAAACTGAGGGCATGCAGGGTTAGTGGTCTCAAGGGGATGGGCTGGTTGAGATTGAATGAGGGAAGATATTTCAGGCAATAGTGACAGAAAGAGCATGATTCTTAATGGGATGTGGATGCAGTGCCAGAGAAAGAGTGATTTTGAGATGTCAGGGAGAAAATAGTTGCACTTCCTCTGTTAAAATGGAGAAGGGCATTGATCTTCTTCCTATGTTGTTGTGCAATCCTTCAGATGACTGAGATGTGATAATCTTGGACCAGGCTGGCATTGTGACTTTCTCTGCTGTTCCTGGAAAAGAGGACATCCAACTTATATACCACCCTATGCAGAAGGACCACCAGGCCAATATCTGCAAAGTAAGGGACGAAATTCCCCATGTCTGTCATGCCTGGCGTAAATGTCAGGAACATTGAAGGCAGCTCCAGGCTGACTGTGCTTGTTCAGGTTTGCATCAGCCTAGAGAATGGTGCCTCGTAAGATGGGGTTAGAATTGAATGAGAGGGTCGCCATGGGAACTCGCGAGACCTTGAAGCAAAAAACTCTACAAAAAGAACTGTTGCAACTGCCACTTAACCAAGAAAATATAAGATTCAGCCCTGAGTGCGAGAGCTGATAAACAGCACATCAAATGAGCTGTTTCTTTCTGCACTTTGTTGATTGATTTTTTGTGTCTTATGATGAGGTGCATTAGAAAGGAGATTGCAAAATAAAAGGTTTGTGAGAAGTTGATGTGTTAATAAAGAATTCTTCTATAAAATATGAATGGTGTATATTAATGTTATTTATGGAGCCTGCTGAATCAAATAAATGCTGTGACAAAATTCGAAGAGTTGCATTTGTTAGCCACCAGTTCCCAAAATGAATTGGATAGAGTGCAGATAGTAAATTGTATCTAACCAAGGATCAGCCTGAGGAATGTTATCCAGTAGGGATGCCAAGAGAGATTAGCTGCAGGTACTGAGGATATGATGTCAAGGCGGGTGAGGCTGTGAATCACAGTATCCAGATGTGAGAAGCTGGTAAAGAATCCTGCCACTTATTATAAGAAGACAGTTGATTGCAGAGCTATAGATCTCCATAATAGTAGAAACCTTACCTGGGCTGTCAGCCTGTTCCATTTTTCCCAATTCTTAACACTCATTTTCCAAAGCAAGAATAGATCTGAGGAATCTGTAAGAATTAACATGCAGCCCTGTTCCAATGGCTGTTAACACCAATTTGAGTATCAATTGACAAAATCCCCAGTCTTTTAACATTTACTTCAATATACAACATTAAGAATAATGTTAACTGATGTTTTGAGCTTAATGAATACACCATTTCCTCATGAGAATAAAATAATATACATAGCAAGAGGTTATTTGGTGCTTTACTGGGATGTCAGTAGCAGGCACAGAAAGCTGGGAAGTGACTGATCACAGACTTAATGAGATAAAATTTATTGTGGAGCAGAGAGACCTAGGGGTTCAGGTGCATAATTCTTTGAAATTTTCATCACTGGTCGACATGGTGGTTAAGAAGGTATGCAGTGTGCTTGTCTTCATTGCTCAGACTTTTGAGTACAGGAGTTGGAATGTCATGTTGAGGTCGCCTGGACATTGATAAGGCCTCTTCTGAAGTACTGTGTGCAGTTCTGGTCACCCTGCCATAGGAAGGATATTACTAAATTGGAGGAGGTTCAGAAAAGATTTATAGGAGATTGCCAAGAATGGAGGGTTTGAGTTATAAGGAGAGGCTGGGACCTTTTTTCACCAGAGCAAAGGAGGTTGAGGGGTGACCTTATAGATGTTTACAAGAGCATGAAATGTGTAGAGAAGGTTTTCTTTTAATTAATTCATGGGTTGAAGCCATCATTAGCTAGGCCAGAATTTATTGCCCATCCCTAATTGTCCAGAGGCCAGTTAAGAGTCAACCACATTATTGCAGGTCTGGATCACATGTTGACCAGACCAGGTAAGGATGGCAGATTTCCTTCCCTGAAGGACAATAGTGAACCAAATGTTTATTTTCCCCCTGACAATTGATTCATGGTCATTATTAGCCTCTTAATTCCAGATCTTTTAAAATTGAATTCAAATTCTACCATTTACCATGCCAGGAGTTGAACCTGGGTGCCCAGAACATTACCTAGGTCACAGAATTAATAGTCCAGTGATAATACCACTAGGCCATCTCTTCCCCATAGGAGAATAGCAAGGGTCTTTTCCCTAGAGTGGGGAAAGCTCAAAAGTAGGAGGTATATTTTTAAGGTGAGAGGACAAAATTTTAAGAAGGACATAAGGAGCAACTTTTTTACGCAGAGAGTAGTTTGCGTGTGGAACAAACTGAGAGAAAGTGTGGATATAGTTACAACTTTGAAAAGACAATTTGATTAGTACATGAGTAGGAAAGGTTTGGAGGGATGGGGGCAAATGCAGGCAAGAGGGGCTAGTTTATTTTGGGAACATGTATGGCATGGATCGTTTGGATCAAACAGTCTATTTCCATGGTGTATGAGTGTGGCTCCATGACTCTCACATGCAAGTGTTTCAATCTTATGCACCTCTAATTCTTTGCTATTTTCTACAGTTCAGCTACACATTTTTTATTTCTTAATATAATGTACAAGGTGAAATTTTATGTTCAATAAATTTTTTCAAAAAATGTCATATTCCTTAAACATGATTATTGCTTCATTGCGATTTACTTTGTAAGCCATTTTAATGTGATTATCACCAATGAAAACAAAGAAAGGTCCAGGCAGTCCTTTCTAGCTGTTGAGCTGTTTGCTTGCTGTGTTGGATTTTTGAAATTGCAACGTTTGCGTAAAATTTTTTAAAGTTGAAAATCCTGCTGTAATGATTAATCAATAATCTAATGTTATTCTGGTACTGCATAAATATACAAAATTTATTGTTCGTAGAGTATTTTTTTCTTTATTTTGTGTTTTAAATTTATTTTTGTGTCCTCCTGTTTGAGTTGAATCCATCATAAAAGAAGGAACCACCAAATGAATTCAACTGTATTCAACTAAAACAAATCCACAGCCCAGTTAAATTTTACGTATTCATATATGTCTCAGTGAATTATAATGGCTGGAGAATTTCTCTGCATTCACTGACAGCTAGAATAATTGAAGGTCCCTGTGTGCAAAAATACCCAGATTTCAACACACAATACAATTTGAACCAGAGAAATATCAAGCAGTTATTTGTTGCCATTACTGCTAAATAAAGTTGCTAGTGCTAAACTTTGGAACTGTGAAATTTTTATCACATTTAAAGGTTCTTACGTCAATTGGGCGTATTTGTATCAAAGATGTACAGTGATATTCAAGCAAAGGCTTTGTTAAACTGGAATATACATTGTATTCCAAGTATAATGCAAAATGATATGAAAATACATCTTTTGGTTACTCAAACTGGCAAGCCATTAAACAGTAAGGATTGGTTTGGAAATTTTTAATACATCTGAACCATGTTAAATTCATATTAAACAGCTCAATATTGAAGGCATCAACATTACAATGTTCAAAGCAAGTATTTCCTTCATGGCCTTGTCAGAAACAATAAGAAAGTACATGAAAACCTGCACAGTATTAAGCTACATTAACCCTAGAATGGACAGAAGAGTAAATAAAATGAACCAGCTCAAGAAATACATGATACCTTGTTTAAAAAGGTTTAACAAATACAAGTGTATAATGAAGCAGTTCAGAGTGTGAAATTGTTTAGTACAGTAGGGTAAGCGTAATTTGAAAAAGCGTTTGAATTAAATGCTATGATCATACGAAAGTTAAACATTTTATCTAGATTAATAGAAGCATTTAGTTACATAAATCAGAGAAAACAAGCTTTTCTGCAAAATCTGAATAAGAAAGAATTAAATTTAAAACCTTATACTTTGGGAATTTAAGGTAGTGCAAAAATTAGGAAGATTGAAAATTTTAACAGAAAGCAAAAAATTAGAAGTTATACCACATTATAACTTATGATTAAATAATTTAATAAAATGCCAATAAAAAATAATTATCTCCCTGCTGGGAGGGTGTAAAGTGAGAATTAGAGGGACCATATCATTGGTGTGAGAGGCTATAGAGGGGCTGAGGGCCAAAGGTCAGGAAATGGGTTGGAGACAGTTGAGGGCCCTGTGAACCATAATTGTGGGGTATCCTTGGTTGAGCAATAACTTTTAGCTCCTCTCAGGCCACAGGAAAGAAACCAAAGGACTGGAAGGCTACCAGTGTGAAACCGTTATTCAGGAAGAGGGTAAGAGATAAACTGGGAAATTACAAGCTAGTCAGTCTAATGTAATATTGGGGAAACAATTGGAATCACTTCTGAGGGACAGAAATACTCTACACTTAGACAAGGCGTAATCAACAGTCAGGATAGTTTAGTTAAGAGGGCGCCATGTCTGACTGAGACAAAACCGACCGAACTACAGGAACAAAAACAGAGGTTGCTGGAAAAGCTCAGCAGGCCTGGCAGCAGCTGTGAAGACAAAATCAGAATTAATGTTTCCGGTCTGGTGACCCAGTTCTGAGCCAACTCAGATGTTTTCTGATGAATCTGTCTCCTCATTTTAACTTGGAATCAGGCCGGTTTTATTCCAAAATCTGGAATTTATAAGATGCCCCACTGATTGACTATGACGACAAATTGTGTGTTTTTTGAAAAAAATAGAATGTGCCTGTAAATAAACAAACATCATGGATGAAATGATCCACCCCATATATTTGTGTGTGTGTGTGTGTGTGTGTGTGTGTGTGTGTGTGTGTGTCCGTCAACAAGGACGAACATGTTAGTGCTTCACTCTGCCGCAAGCCCATGGATAACTTCACAATGCTGCACTTCTCTAGCTTCCACCCTCAACATGTTAAAGAAGTCATCCTCTATGATGTTGGATATGTCTGATAGAGTATGTTTCATCATCCAGTACTTCCTGAGAGTGGAGAAACTACACCATGTTCTTCACAGCCTTCAACACGTCATCAATGATGATGAGCTCCTCGCCAAGATCTTCCCCACGTCTCCACTTCTCACCTTCAAATAACCACCAAACCTTAAACAGACCATTGTCTGCAGCAAACGACCCAGCCTCCAGGACAATATCGACCTCAACACTGTACAACCTCGCTATGGTAACCTCAACAAGACATGTCAGATCATCAACTTGGACACTGTCATCACACATGGGAACACTACCCACCACGTACAAGGCAGATAATCATTTGACTCAGTCAATGCTGTCTTTCCCATACACTGCAGGTAAGGATACTTTAAGGCAATGGTATATTGGCGAGACCATGCAAATGCTACAACAACAGATGAATAGGCATTGCACAACAATCGCCAGACAGGAATGTTCTCTCCCAGTCGAGGAACACTTCAGCAGTCAAGAGCATTCAGCCTTTGATCTTTGGGTAAGCATCCTCTGGGGCAAACTCCAAGATACACAACAACGTAGAGTCGCCGAGCAGAGACTGATAACCAAGTTCTGTACCCATGAAGACGGCCTCAACCGTGACCTTGGGTTCATATTGCACTACAGGTGACTCCACCACACTGTTCTGGATCTGTAAAATCTTCCTTACTACCTGTTTTGGCAACGTCACCTTAATAAATTGTTATGATCTCTCTCCCTTAATTAGTTGGTACAGTTTTGAATTACTTATTACATTCTCACACACACATTCACATTCTCTTTCTCTCTCTCTCCCTCTCTTTCACACACACACACACACACACACACACACACACACACACACACACACACACACACAAATCTATGGGGTGGATCGTATCATCCAAGATGTTTGTTTTTTTGCAGATACATTCCATTTTGTTCAAAAAGCGCACCATTTGTAGTCATAGTCAGCGAGGCATCATGTAAACTTCAGCTTTTGGAATAAAACCAGCCTGATTCCAGGTTGAAGCAATGAGACAGATTCTGAACAGTCTCACACCTACAATTGAGTATCTGATCTGAGATGTCACCTTTGGAGTTTTCCTATTGACTCTGCCTGATTGTCATGACAGCACAGCACTGATTGATTTTATAAACACTATACACACCGTTTAACACTCTTGGTCACCTGCAGACGTTTATTATTGGACACTCCACTCACACCAGTTGTATGATCTTTTGATCTCTCCGCCCTTGATCCGTCTGCCTATAAACTCTGTGTCTATGTGCTCTCCTCTTCACCTGATGAAAGGGCTGTGCTCTGAAGCCTTGTGTGATTCCAAGTAAACCTGTTGGATTATTACCTGGCTTTGTGTGACTTCTGACTTTGTCCAACACCAGCATCTCTGCGTCTAACACCAACATAATGCCTTTGAACTCTTAAAAACCAAAAAACTGTGGATGCTGTAAATCAGGAACAAAAACTGAAGTTGCTGGAAAAGCTCAGCAGCTCTGGCAGCACCTATGAAGAAAAAAATCAGAGTTAACGTTTCGGGTCCGATAACCCTTCCCTGGTTCTGCCTTTTGTTGCTACATTTAAAACATACCACACACCAATTCAGTTCTGAGGAAGGGCCACTGGACCCAAAATGTTAACTCTGATATTTTCTTCAGAGATGCTGCCAGACTTGCTGAGCTTTTTCAGCAAATTGTGCTTTTGTGCCTTTGAACTCTTGTCATTACGGTGTTGAAAGCCTTCCTCTCGTCAGATGTCCTTTTACCTGTGAAAATTCTACCCCAGGCCCAGAATGTTTCTTTAGTTTCAATGCAGATTCGTTGAATACTTTTAAAGGCAAAGTAGGTAGATTCTTGATGAGCGAAAGGGAAAAGAGCATGGGAAAGGCGGGAATGTAAAGTAATCAGGCCAATCATAAAATGAATGAATGGCAGAACTGACTTGAGGGGCCCAAGTGTCCTCATTATGCGTCTTGTTCATAAGACTGTACGTATGTTCACCTGTAAAAATTTCCCAAGGAATGTTATATTTCCGATTTAAAGTCAGATTTATAGCAGCCTACTCATGACAAAACAAGGTGGGCAGATCATTAAAATGTTGGGAGGAATTTGCACCAACACATTCTTACACCACATCTTTTGTAATTGCAGGGTTGTAATATTGTGAAAACCAGCTTTCATAGGTAGCCTTGAGCAAAATTAAATTGTAATGGCCATTGCTCAATGTTGTCAATCACCCATCAATGCAATTTTAATTCAAGGGATTGGGAGCCTCATACAGCACCCAGAAAGTGTGGGCAGAACTTTTTTTATTTTCAATTGAAGTGTTTTTGTTCCAGTGTGACTCCTGGTGCCTGGTCAGCCAATTGCTCAAAGTGGTTTTTGCCATGCAATCTTCTGCTCTTCACCTTATGGTTTATACAGCCAGCTTCTTGGGCATCTCTCCCAAGGAATTGTGAAGCCAGGGAGGCAGGAGTGCCCACCACTCTCTGGACCTTCTGGTTTTCATGCCTTTCATTGACACACTTAAAACATATCCACACACAATTTCAGACACTGCAAGCCGGGAAGGAGTCTTTATGCGCAGGATGTGGCCCAGACGTAAGGAAACCTTGATCACTGCTTTACAGACAATGACCTGGAAGTGCTATTGGTAGTGGAGAGGAGATTAGCTTCTTTATCCAACTGATTGTGACATGAGGCCATGCCATTGCACCAACGCTGCCTGGACGCCAAGTCGCTGTCTCTGTCAGAGCTGAAGGCAGTGAGTGTATAATGAGAAAGGAATGTGAGGTTGCGAAGGCTGACAACCTCTAGGTAAATGTTAATGGGAGCATGTGCGAACAATGCAAGCTAAGGGCCATTGGATGCATCCCGCGATGCATCCTAAATTGCTCAATCTCCCTTCATTAGAAAAAACACATCTCTGGAATCAATCTCCTCTGAGCTATCTACAATGAAACTACATTCCTCCTCAAATAAGGGGACTAAAACTGTACACAAATCTCCAAGTGCAATCTCACTAATACCTTGTACAGTTGCAGCAATATCTCCTTATTTTATACTCTATTCCACTGGCAATAAATGCAAGATGTCATTTACTTTTCCTAATGCCTACTTTAGCTGCATATTAGTTTTCTGCAATTCATACTCATGGACACCCAGATCTTTCTGTGCTGATGTATTCTGAAGTTCTCTCCATATAGATAGCAATAAGCATCCACATTGCCCCGGCACCCTCCCCACTTTCACTGTCCATCACTAGGTGATCTGATCACTCACTTGTGCCCCCAGTTTTGATGACCCCTTGCTCATTTCCCACTCTGTCCAATGGATCATGAATAATTCCCACTGGATCCGGGCAGAAGGCAAGGTGAATGAATTCCACACACTGAAATGACTCAAGCTTCATGCCCAGGTAGCCCCCAGGGTTCCTCATGAAAAGCCAAATATGTTGATCTAGCCATTTTCATTAGCTCCACTGTCATACACCCTTCTTTTGATCATTGGCAATTCAGTCTGAGTCATAAACTTCTCAATGGTAGCCACCAAAGCTCCTGCGAATGATGGATGAAAAGTATCTTTAACTGTTTCATTCACTGAGTAAGTATTTGCTGCTGTGTCTTTGACGACCCGGCATGGAGCTAACAATAATTTAACATCTACTACTATGCGAATTGATGAGGTTGTTGACTTGCTCACCGAGCTGGCTTGTTTTCGTTCAGGCATTTTGTCACCGTGCTCGGTGACATCATCAGTGAGGCCTCTGATGAAGCGATGTTGTTCTACTCTGCTTGGAATTATGTGAATTGATGTGGAGATGCCAGTGTTGGACTGGGGTGGATTATGTCAGAAGTCACACGATACCGGGTTATAATCCAACAGGAACAAAAAAAAAGTTGCTGGAAAAGCTCAGCAGGTCTGGCAGCATTTGTGGAGAAGAAAACAGAATTAATGTTTCGGGTCCGGTGACCCTTCCTCAGACCATATAATCCAACAGGCTTATTTGAAATCACAAGCTCTTGGAGCATGACTCTTTCATCAGGTGAAAAGAGAGAGAAGCACACAGACACAGAATTTATAAGCTTAAGTCGTGTGGCTTCTGGCTATGTGAGTTGTGCCATGGACTGATATTAAAATGTGAACTGATACTCATCAGGTCGGAGATTCCAAAATCCTTTGCGCCCATGTTAACTGCTGTAATAATTTATTCAAAATCTTAGTATTCTAAAATGAGCTTTAATTTATGTCCATACTCTACAATTCAGCATGAGGCAAGGCAGAATAGAATTTCAGAAGCCAGTGTATTCAGCTACAGAGAAATTTTCTATTTCATTCACTCACCTAAATCCAGTTATTGAAGAAGTATCACAACGTTGCACTCAGTACATTTAATATTTCATGGTAAAGCCTCAAGCTAACATCCTGTATCCAAATATACAGCCGCTAAGTAAATCTAATGTATAAGCACATTCCATTCATACAGCAAATTTGATTTGGGGGTTGTAAGGATCTGTTATGAGCCTACAAGTTCCTTGCAGGATCAGATGATGAAGAGGTGTTCGAGAAGAACAGGATATCTGCTTTAAAGCCTATTCTAGCTGGGCTGAGCTCTTTATATTGGATGATTGTGATTTGTTTTACAAGGTGCTGTGTCAATGTGTAAATTGCTTTAAAAGGAATCATATGTCATTCTTGAAAAATGACAATATTAGAAGCCAGCTATTGTTTCAGAAAGATCTGAAATTCCCAAAGGAATTCACTGTGAAAACTGTTAGCACAGCAGGCACAGAGGGTGTAAAACAGTGAAAACCTAATGCATAGCTATATTTATTGAAGCTGGCAATGTAAGTGGCGATTTGTGACTGTATCGGTGAGAGCTGGAATGTTCCAAGTCCAGTTATTACCTAGCTTTTGGATTTTTCCAACATTTTAATTCATTGAAGCTAAACATTGTGCTTTATCATGAGGTTAGATTGATGGGTATGGTGTTCTTTGTCCCACTGCAAGACCCAGATGATGTTTGTGACCACTGGAATCACAGCAAATACAAACGGCACTCCGATTGTGAGCTGCATATCTAATGAAAAGTTCTATTTGTTGCACCTCTTCCATGACTCAATCTACATTTCAGAGGAACAGATTTTTCTCAAATCATGCCTTCACATATTTATGTTGACACAATACAGTAGTTAAATTAAACAGTTCAGGCATTGATCGCAGTCCATTTAACCCAATGCAATAACTCAGGCTCACTACAGGGCAGATTTTTACCAAGTCTCTGCAGACTTCAAAAATGGCAGGCAAAATCTGAGCCCAGAATTCCCCTCTCCGTCACCAGTACTAGCAATTTATGCAAAGTCATCACTCTGCATTCCCACCCTGGCTGGCTCCTTTTGGGAGACTATGCACATCCTAGATTCCCTGAAATTTGTATGGAGTCAGGTCAATTTCTTCATGTCTTATAGTTCATGACTTCACAGAGGGCTCATGATGAATCTGGCTTTGGAAATCTTTTGAGAGCCATGTTCAAAAAGGCCCTACTAATTGAAAACACATTCCTCATGCCTTCCATGCCAACTCAATGCCAATTCCAGCTGCTGTCTATGGCTACTCATATTACACATACCAATTTATTGCCCCTGAGTGATGAACCACTCAGTATGCATTATGTATATGACCAATGAACCACATAATAAAAACAGTAAATATAGTACTGCTGAATTAGCCACCTAAATCTGGGTGTCGTCATTCTGCATGTTTGTCTGAGAATTCGACCTAATGAAAAGATTAACTAAGCAGAGAATTAGATGGTTATATTAATTTGTTCTTTATGTAGTCTCTTTTGTCAGTATCTAAATATTTATTTGGACAAATGAAAAGATGTGAAGTGTTAGTGCATTTTTTATTGATATTTTAATGATATATGAATATCTGAAGCAGGCATTCAGCCCTTTGGCACTGAACTGCCGTTCGATAAGATCTCAGCAGAACTATTTGTGTTGTGAGTATCACATTCTCCACCTTTGATTCCCTTGTCCAGGAAGGATCTATCAATCACCACCTTAAAAATATTTAAAGACCTCACCTTTACTGCCTTCTCAGGTGAATAGTTTTAAATTTACACATGGGGGTGAGGGGAAGACTTCTACTCATCTCGATCCTAAAAGGGCAATATCTGACTGACCCACAAGAGGAATCATTATTTCCACATTTACCTTGGCAAGATCATTCAGCATTTTATAAGACTTCAATCAAGTAACTTTCTAAACTACTCAGCTTCTGTGGAAACAAGCCCAGCTTGTCCAATCTATCCTTAGAAGACAACCCAATAATTCCAGGTATCAATCTAATAAATTTATTTCGACAGCAATCCAGCAAAGCTCGTCTGCACTGTGTCCAATGCATTTACATTGTTCCTTAATAGCAGACCAAAACTTCGTACCAAATTTGAGATATGCTCCCACCAATGCCCTTACTAACTCAAGCATAGCATCCTTATATTAAAGCTCAATTCTACCAAGGATGGACTAGTTAGCTCTCTTGAGCGTGTGCTATACTTGCATGCTAAATAATTACTAAATCTGTATGGCTTATGCATTCAAACACCTAACCCGTCCATACCTCGGAATAGCACAGTCATTTTTCATTCAAATAATACTGTGTTTTTTTTAATGCTTACTGCTAAAGTGAACAACTTCACAGTTCCCTACACAGTATTCCCTCTGTTTTTGCTTACTCACTCAACCTAACCATATTCATCTGCAACCTCCTTATGTCTTCTTCACTATCCTGTGCCTGTGTGTGTATTGGGGATGATGACAATGGGATAATGTGAAATGTAAGGGCTACTGGGATTTTATTACATTGAGACTCCATCCTAGAGAACAGAGTTGGCCTTTTTGCCCAGCTTGCTTCAGCATTCACCTGCCCCAGTGGCTGCTTAAATTAGTCTTCCGTCCTTGGTAGGCATGATTCCAGCTGACAACTTCACCCCTGCCCCGGAGTGAAAAATATGTGACCGGGTATTTAAACTCAGGCAGGTTTGCCAGGTCAAAAAACTTCCTAACTCAAGAGATTTCCTCAGTAACAAAAATCAAGCCCTTCATTTCCAGCCCAAAACCTTCTGCATTTATTCCAGGCCTAAATTAGTCTGGGTAGGTTTTCCTGTACAAATGGCTGGGTAGAGGGAATGCATGCAAATCAGATGCGGAGGCCACCTATACGTTTTTAAATTAATTTGTTGTGAACCAATAGCTCCAACTGCTGAACCAAAAAAATTGGCCTCCCGAGTCTGGTAATCTTCTTTGCCGTCTTGAGGCGATGTGTTTGCTGTCGATGCCACCCAGAGTGGAAGCCAAAAGATGTCACCCATTATTCTGTATTTGGGACTAAAAGTTATATTATGTCAGGTGGCTGTCTTACTCATTGCCCACATAGTGTCAATGGTTGAAGCAATCTGTAGCTTCAATTCACAGAATGTCACTTAGCTCAATGATGGTTTCCATTGTGAAACACAGCCTTGGCAGCATTGTTATTGGTTCAGCTGGACATAGCAATACCTTATATAGAAACATAGAAGATAGGAACAGGCTTTTCAACCCCTTGAGCCTGCCCCACCATTCAATATAATCATGGCTGACCATCAAGCTTAATATCCTAATTCTGCTCTCCTCCCATATCCCATGTTCCTTTCAGTCAAAAGAACTATATCTTACATTCTGAGGCAGTAGAAACTGCAGATGCTGGAGAATCCAAGATAACAAGGTATAGAGCTGGATGAACACTGCAGGCCAAGCATCATCTCAGGATCAGGAAAGCTGACGTTTCGGGTCTGGATGCTTCTTCAGAAGGGTTATTTTCTGAAGAAGGGTCTAGACCCAAAACATCAACTTTCCTGATCCTCTGATGCTGCTTGACATGCAGTGTTCATCCAGCTCTACATCTTGTTATCTCTATCTTACATCTACCTTCTTCTTCGATATACATAATGTTTTGGCCTCAACTATTTTGTGTGGTAGTGAATTCCACAGGCTCACCACTTTCTTGGTTAAGATATTTCTCCTCATCTCAGCCCTAAAAGGTTTACTCCTTATCCTTAAAATATGAGCCATGGTCCAGAACGCCCCCACCATCAGTAACATCTGTCCTTCATCTAGTCTGTTTAGTCCTATTAGAATTTTATAGGTTTCTATAAGATTCCTCCCTCAATTTTCTAAACTTGAGTGAATACAATCCTAATCAACTCAATCTCAATTCATACGTCAAACCTGCCATCCCAGGGATCGATTTGATAAATCTTTGCTGCACTACCTCTACAGCAAGAAGAACCTTCATCAGATGAGGAAACCAAAACAGCAAACAATATTCCTGGTGTGGCCTCACCAATGCTGTGTATAATTGCAGCAAGATATCATGTCACTGCACTCTAAGCCTCTGGCTATGAAGGCTAAAATACGGTTTGCCTACTTTACTGCCTGCTGCACCTCAATGCTCACCATCAGAGACTGGTATACAAGGACAGCTATTTTTAAAAATTCAGTTTTATGGGATGTGGGTGTTGTTGGCTGGCCAGCCTTTATTGCCCGTCCCTAGTTGCCCTTGAGAAGGTGGTGGTGAGCTGCCTTCCTGAACGATTGCAGTCCACCTGCTGTGGACTAGATTGAAGTGGCCATGGGTTTGGAAGGTGCTATCTGAGGATCTTTGGTGAATTCCTGCAATGCATCTAGTAAATGTTGGTGGTTGAGGGAGTGGATATTTGTGGACACAGTGCCAAACAAGTGGGCTGATTTGACCTGGATGATGTCAAGCTTCTTGAGTGGATTCAGAGCTGCAATCATCCAGGTAAGTGGGAGTATTCCATCACACTCCTGACTTGTCCCTTGTAGATTGTGGGCAGTCTTTGGGGAGTCAGGAGGTGAATTATTTACCACAGTATTCCTAGCCTCTGACCTGCTATAGTAGCAACTGTATTTGTGTGGTGACTCCAGTTGAGCTTCTGATCAATAACTCCCAGGATGTTGATAGTGCAGGATTCAGTGATGGTAACACCATTGGGTGTCAAGGGTTGTGGTTAGATTGTCTCTTATTCATGATGGTCATAGCCTGGCATTAAAGTGGCATGAATGTTACTTGCCACTTGTCAGCCCAAGCCTGGATATTGCCCGGATCTTGTGCATCTGGACATGGACTGTCTCAGTGTATGAAGAGTCATGAATGGTGCTGAACTTTGTGTAATCATTGGCAAAAATCCCCACTTCTGACCTTCAGAAAGAGGGAAAGTCATTGATGAAGTCATTGAAGATAATTGGGCCCAGGACATTACCCTGAGAAACCCATGCAGAGATGTCCTGGAGCTCAGATGAATGAACTTCAACAATCATGGCCACCTTCCT
This sequence comes from Stegostoma tigrinum, assembly GCF_030684315.1. Lineage (NCBI taxonomy): Eukaryota > Metazoa > Chordata > Chondrichthyes > Orectolobiformes > Stegostomatidae > Stegostoma > Stegostoma tigrinum. The sequence continues at coordinate 31,687,611 of NC_081369.1, forward strand.
ATGTGCAAGGCATGACTCTAACCAACAGAGAGTTTGCCCCGAATACTCACTAATTCCAGTCTTGCTTGGGCTCCTTGATGCCACACTCGGTTGACTGCAGCCTTGATGTCAAGTGCTGACATTATCATCTCACTTCTGGAATTCAGCTCTTTTGTCCATGTTTGAACCAAGGCTGTAATGAGGTCAGGAGCTGAGTGGGCCTACCGAAACCCACAGGGCTCCACTTAGCTTGTTATTACTGAGCTGGTGCTTCCACCATTTTACTCCAGATTTTTACCACTAAAGTATATAACCCCATATTTCTGCACATAAATTTTCATCTGCCATCCATTTACCCATTCACTCAGCCTGTCCAAATCATTTTGCAACAAAAAGTCATCAAATTATCTTCCTCGCAACTCACCCTTCCACCCAGCTTTGTGTCATCTGCAAATTTCAAGATATTATATTTGGTTCTCTCAACTAAATCATTAACCTATATTAACATATGCAGTTTCCCAATAGTCACTTCCTGTCATTCAAAGAAAGACCCAGTTATTCATACACTTTGCTTCCTGTCTGCTAACAAACTTTTCCATCCATCATCATACATGACCCACAATCCCATGTTCTTTAGTTTTACAGGTTAATCTCTTCTTCTGGAATTTGTCGAAAGCCTACCAAAAGTCCAAATAAACCACAATCACTGAGTCCTCCTGATCAACTCCAGTCTTGATCCCGTAATGAGTTTGGCAGTGGTGAAAAAAACCCTTTTTTGTTCATTTTGCTTGTTTTCATTTCGGTCTCCCAGAACTAGTGATATTCAGGATTATATCCAATGGGAAACCCATTATTGCCTCTTCAGAGTTGGATTTGTTTGGGGAGTTGGGATGTATGCTGGTGGGAGTGAACAGTGGCTTGGCATAGAGAAACTCCAAAACAAGACATAGAGATATAATGAGATAACAAGATGTGGGGCTGGATGAACACAGGCAGGCCAAGCAGCATCAGAGGAGCAGGAGACCCCACGTCTCGGGTCTGGACCATTCTGAAGGGTCCAGACCCGAAATGTCAGCCTTCCTGCTCCTCTGATGCTGCTTGGCCTGCTGTGTTCATCCAGCCCCACACCTTGTTATCTCAGATTCTCCAACATTGGCAGTTCCTACTATCTCTGTAACAATAGAGATATAGTGAAACAGTTTTTGAAACAGAAAAAAAAATCAATTTGGATGCGACATAAGATTCCTCTAAAATTTTAGTCTGCCAACTCAAATTTCAAAGGATTATGTTGGACTTTTATTTCTGCAGCAACTTTTTCTACTCATTGTCCCAAATTTTACACAAAGAGTAACATTGGAATAAATTAGGCAGAAGGTTTTCTTAGGCTAAATGCAGACATATACATACATATATTAATGCCTAATCTTCCCTGTTCCTCCATCAGTTTAATATTATCAACACCTCACTAACAGACGATAATAATTTTGATACGTGTGTGAAGTTGCAGTACTTAACTTCTGGATTTCCACTAAACAGGTGGATTGCTGCATGCAGATGTAAATTAATTTTTACTAGTGTGATTAGTAGCAATTACCTCTTCTTTGGAACTGCAAATTTAATGTTATAAGTGTGGCATCTCATTCCCGCACGTTTTAATTATTGGTGGCAATTTAAAAAGTTATATTTTTCCTTTTATGTTTTCTTTCTGACTGTTACCTCACTCTTAATCAAACCTTTCTTTCCCTCAATTTGCATTTTTGAACAACACCTTACAAGTAATTAAGTATTCTAACTTGTATCTGCCTAGTTTAGACTCTGGCGAGGATATTAAAAAGTATAGGGTGCTTAGGGAGGAAATGGCTGGAGTTTTAGATGAATACATGGCTATATGTGGGGAAATAAGTATGTTTCAGTAATTTACGGTGTTTTAGGTAAACTACAGTCTGAGAAGACTTTTGTGATAACATAGAGAGGTACATGTAAATGCAGACAATGCTGTGCAAGTGAAAGAAAATAGTTCGCCCGATGGATTCAATGTCAGACAGGGTTCAGCAGCACATCAATGTTCTGCATTTCTGACTTTAACCTGAGGTGTCCCATAGTAGGGGCTGCTAAGTGTCAAAACTGATAGGGTGAAGATTCTTTCAGAAGCAAAAAAGCAGCAACTCAACTGCTTTTACCAATTAAAATAAGCAAGCTTTTCAACGGACTGCTCCACAATTCACAAATTATCATTCTCCTGTATTTATTCATTTGTAATCGCACTAACTGGGCAGCAAAGTACTTATTATTAATATGTGTTGCTCTGCCTCTAAACCAGAAAATTCTTATTCGGATTCAATGGAACAAAAATCTTTCATTTGTCACAATTACATTGAAGTTTATTACAGCCTGAAATAAATATCTATCAAAGATTGCATCACACTTGATGGTGAGAAAAAAAAATTGATCTTGAAATTCCTGAGGAATTTTGAATTCATAGATGGCATTGATAAGACTCTGTTTCAATACTAGGAGATGTTCTGGGCACCAGTACAGGAAATGTATTGGACCAGTGGAGAAAGAACAGACCCACTAGAATATTATGTCAACAGACAGTTACGGTTATGAAAACAAGGTACTAAATGCTGGATTTACTTCACTGTTTTAGACAAAGCCAGAGATTTCATAATTGTGAAAGGCTTTGAGAGTTATGTGATTTGTTCTAATTGATTAAAATCAGTAATAAGCAAAAAATTACTTCAATGCAATAAACTACTGAAGGGCATGTTAAATGGCGCATTTTCACAGATAGGTTTATTAGGATGATGAATGCTTTCTCCAAGCAACTGTTGGCACAGGGATTACAACATAATTTAAAGAGGGATTAGATAGATATTGGAGAGGGTTCTATTTTCTGTTGCCTTAAGAAAAATGGGCAGAATTTTCAGTTCATTTGAGCTGCACAGGTTCATAGTTCCTTGAAAATGGAGTCGCAGGTAAATAGGATCACGAAGAAGGCATTTGGTATGCTTGCCTTTATTGGCCAGTGTATTGAACACAGGAATTGGGAGGTTATGTTGCAGCTGTACAAGACATTGGATTGGCCACTTTTGGAATCTTGCCTGCAATTCTGGTCTCCTTCCTGTAGGGAAGATGTTGTGAAACGAGAAAGGGCGCAGACAAGATTTACAAGATGTTGCCACGGTTGGATGGTTTGGCCTTTCGGGAGAAGCTGAATAGGCTGGCACTACTTTCCCTGGAGTGTCAGAGACTGGAGCTTGACCTTATAGAAGCTTATGAAATCATGAGGGGCATGGAAAGGGTGAATAGTCAAAGTCTTCTCCCCAGGGCAGTGGAGTCCAAAACTACAGAGTATAGGTTTAAGGTGCGACGGGCTACTTTTTCGTTCAGAGCAAGGTGCGTATATGGAATGAGCTACCTGGGGAAGTGGTGGAGGCTGGTACAATTATAACATTTAAAAGGCATCTGGATGGCTATATGATTAGTAAAGGCTTAGAGGGATGTAGGGCTAATGCTGGTAAATGGGGCTACACTTATATAGGATGTCTGGTTGGCATGGATGAGTTGGACCACAAGGCCTGCTTCTGTTCTGTACGACTCTATGGCTCTATGACTCTATGACTCAATGTGGGCCAAGATGAGGAAGCTGGGAAAATATGGCAAAATCAGATACTTATCATTGAGAATAAAAGTTGTCCTCTTAATATATGAGCAGTAAGTTTGTAACCTCACTAAAGTGCAGCAACTACTTTAGTTCCATGTATGCATCTCATTATCATCTAAACCTGCACTTGCCTTATTTCTATACAATTCCCAATTCTCCTCCTGTACCCAAAGAAATTATATGGTGCCAGTTCCTGACATGAAAATCAGAGCAGTTACCTTGCAACTCTATCTTCACAACAAAGTCTCTGTACAACTGTCCTCCACCAGCTTCATGCACACAAGTCAATAATGGCTAACCACCAGCCTCAGCTAACTTTCCTTGCAGGTCTACTTCTTCAGGATAACAGTGCAGAGCCACAGTGTGAAGGGCAGATGATGGTTTTGCTGCGTGTGAAGTGCTGTGCAGCTGGGGTCTAAATATGTGTGGACACTGCAAAGTCCCAGCAGCAGTGGGCAATTTCGCTTCTCCTGTTGGTTCTATGGAGTGGACACTGAAGAGGCTGGTTGCATCATTAGTCAGAAGAAGAATGGAAGATTGCATGAGGAAAGCTGCTGTGGGCCTGATGGAGCGGATCTATCAACCTCACTTGAAAAAACACTTTGTCTTAAAATGAGAGAATTTAGACCATAGTTTTGCAGAATGCTCAGACACCAGAGGGCCTCTCATGTGAAAATTGTTGCATATTATGGGCACAATATTTAATTACCATGACTTTCAACATGCAGATATCCATGCAGATTGAGGTTGGTAAGACGCTATTTGTCTATCCACTTTACCTGAATATTCTCAGCACTCTCTCCTTCATACTACTGCTAGCAAACTGCGCACGCAAGACAACGCATGAACAATGCTGTTGTAGATCACATAATACAGGCAACCTCCTTTTTTATAAAGGCAAGGCCACTTAAAGGGATGCTGTGCAAAGATTGTCACAGCAAACATTTTTGTAAATTGAACATCAGGGCTGACAGAGGGATCCAGACAAAAAGATATAGTGCTAGAGGCATTAGGTGCGCTGATGGGAAGCAGAAGGAAACTATGGTTCCATTAGAGGGCCAGGAGACACTTCAGGCCTACCCCTCGTAAAGAGGAAAACGTTTGGAAAGGTCAGCTACTAAGTTTGGACTTGTGCTTATTTTTTTCCATACATCCAGAAGTTTCCCCCGACCCCCAACTCATACATGGTGCTTTTCATCCACTACCAAATTACCTGCGTTTACAATTAAATTATTTACATGCAAAGCCCACTAAGGGCAAACCTGGGTTAATGATAACAATTGATGCTGAGTATGGAGAGGTGGAAAGCATTGATTGGGTGGTTACCTGAGGACATATAAAGCAATGCTTTCCCTTTAAGAGGACGTCATCTTTTAATGGAGGTTAATTCATTGTACACATGTTCTGAGGAAGGGTCACCGGACCAGAAACATTAACTTTGTTTTTATCCTCCATAGATGCTGCCAGGCTTGCTGAGCTTTTCTGACAACTTTGTTTGTGTTCCTGATTTACAGGATCCACAGTCCTTTCGGTTTTTATTTGGTTAATTCATTGTCATTAGGCTTACTTTGCACTGTTGTTTTCGAGACAGTACAAAGAGACGTTTAATGACACAGAAATGAGAGCACGGGTAGGTGGAACGTACCTATAATGTTTCACTTTGTGCGCAAATGTACACTAAGTAAAGACATTTCTTCCTTTGCCAACTAGACTTGGGGGGCATAACACTAAGGATTTGACAGCAGTGCCACAGGAGTTCTAATGATCTAATGTCAATGGTCACCAGAGAAATTGCATTTAAAGTGGATTTCATACCTACTACTACTCCTGCTGCACGGTGCACTGCAATCCCATCATTTACCAAACAGCACTTCCTGGAAACCAGGATTCATTCTTAGCATCAGAGATAATGGGAACTGCAGATGCTGGAGAAGTCCAAGATAATAAAATGTGAGGCTGGATGAACACAGCAGGCCAAACAGCTGACGTTTCGGGCCTAGACCGTTCATCAGAGAGGGGGATGGGGTGAGGTCTCTGGAATAAATAGGGAGAGAGGGGGAGGCGGACCGAAGATGGAGAGTAAAGAAGATAGGTGGAGAGACTATAGGTGGGGAGGTAGGGAGGGGATAGGTCAGTCCAGGGAAGACGGACAGGTCAAGGAGGCGGGATGAGGTTAGTAGGTAGATGGGAGTGCGGCTTGGGGTGGGAGGAAGGGATGGGTGAGAGGAAGAACAGGTTAGGGAGGCAGAGACAGGTTGGACTGGTTTGGGATGCAGTGGGTGGGGGGGAAGAGCTGGGCTGGTTGTGTGGTGCAGTGGGGGGAGGGGACGAACTGGGCTGGTTTAGGGATGCAGTTGGGGAAGGGGAGATTTTGAAACTGGTGAGGTCCACATTGATACCATTAGGCTGCAGGGTTCCCAGGCGGAATATGAGTTGCTGTTCCTGCAACCTTCGGGTGGCATCATTGTGGCAGTGCAGGAGGCCCATGATGGACATGTCATCTAAAGAATGGGAGGGGGAGTGGAATTGGTTTGCGGCTGGGAGGTGCAGTTGTTTGTTGCGAACTGAGCGGAGGTGTTCTGCAAAGCGGTCTCCAAGCCTCTGCTTGGTTTCCCCAATGTAGTTCTCCCACGATAAGACATTCCACTCCCACACATCCCAGATGTCCAAGTTCTTCAAGGACCGCAACTTTTCCCCCACAGTGATCGAGAACGCCCTTGACCGCATCTCCTGTATTTCCCGCAACACATCCCTCACACCCCGCCCCTGCCACAACCGCCCAAAGAGGTTCCCCCTCGTTCTCACACATCACCCTACCAACCTCCGGATACAACGCATCATCCTCCGACACTTCCGCCATTTACAATCCGACCCCACCAACCAAGACATTTTTCCATCCCCACCCCTGTCTGCTTTCCGGAGAGACCACTCTCTCCGTGACTCCCTTGTTTGCTCCACACTCCCCTCCAACTTCACCACACCCGGCACCTTCCCCTGCAACCGCAGGAAATGCTATGCTTGTCCCCACACCTCCTCCCTCACCCCTATCCCAGGCCCCAAGATGACATTCCACATTAAGCAGAGGTTCACCTGCACATCTGCCAATGTGGTATACTGCATCCACTGTACCCGGTGTGGCTTCCTCTACATTGGGGAAACCAAGCGAAGGCTTGGAGACCGCTTTGCAGAACACCTCCGCTCAGTTCGCAACAAACAACTGCACCTCCCAGTCGCAAACCATTTCCACTCCCCCTCCCATTCTCCAGATGACATGTCCATCATGGGCCTCCTGCACTGCCACAATGATGCCACCCGAAGGTTGCAGGAACAGCAACTCATATTCCGCCTGGGAACCCTGCAGCCTAATGGCATCAATGTGGACTTCACCAGTTTCAAAATCTCCCCTTCCCCAACTGCATCCCTAATCAGCCCAGTTCGTCCCCTTCCCCCCACTGCACCACACAACCAGCCCAGCTCTTCCCCTCCACCCACTGCATCCCAAGACCAGTTCAACCTGTCTCTGCCTCCCTAACCGGTTCTTCCTCTCACCCATCCCTTCCTCCCACCCCAAGCCGCACCCCCATCTACCTACTAACTTCATCCCACCTCCTTGACCTGTCCGTCTTCCATGGACTGACCTATCCCCTCCCTACCTCCCCACCTATAGTCTCTCCACCTATTTTCTTTACTCTCCATCTTTGGTCCGCCTCCCCCTCTCTCCCTATTTATTCCAGAGCCCTCACCCCATCCTGCTCTCTGATGAAGGGTCTAGGCCCGAAACGTCAGCTTTTGTGCTCCTGAGATGCTGCTTGGCCTGCTGTGTTCATCCAGCCTCACATTTTATTATCTTCATTCTTAGCAACCAGGTACTCAACCTCATCCTCATTCGCTTACTGATACTGTTAATCATGCACTTGCCTCTTGTCGCATCCAGCGATTCAGCGATGACAGTGCTACACAACTATTAGCATTCCTCCCTGTTTTTCTGAAACATGATGATACACAATAGAAGGAGAGAGAGTAGATGCAGGAGGAATAAAGATCTGCTGAGCCCCACAGCGTATATGACTCCTAGTATCATCGGCCAGAAACACTGTGGCCCATAGTGTTTGATGTTGAGAAGTTTGGTGCTGATATAGTGTTACTGTCCTTTGACCCTGCTCCTTTCCCAGATTACCCTAAAACCGATACCTGGTTATGATCCCTTGCTTCTCAGCATCCAACCTCTCTCTGCAACAGTTTTCTCCTGCTTTCAGACTGCTAAATATTGCTGAAAGACTAGCCATTCGAACACCAGGATACAAACTTGTTGAAGTTACCTTGCTGTGATGCATTCCATACATAAGACATACAGTGGCCATGGTGCAGTGGATAGTCCATGAAACTGCAACAGCACCACTTTCAACAGATAAAAACAGGGAATTTGTTGAGGTAATGTTTACATGTTAGCTCAAATGGATAGATTGAGGCCTTATCTTCATACTGAATATGATGCATGAGAATGGGTTTGGCCAGTCCAAACTCAATTCCCATTAAACTCCCAAATCATAGGACAATTCATACAACTCAGTACATAAATTGTAAACTCCACTAAGGGAGCGGGGAATCTGGAAGTAAATGTGGAAGGTCCTCGAAATTGTTGACATTCTTCTGGAGCGAAGGAAATGGAGCTGTAAACAGCATTTGATTGTAGTAAATATAGTATGGCGGAGTTAAATGCTGTCATGGGTTATTGGCACTTTAAAAAGTTATAATTATTGGTTGTACAACCTTCAGTTTCAGGTGGCTGAAACAATAAACAGCAGTTGTGCAAGACTTGCCACATACCTTCCAATTTTAAAGAAGAGATTTGGCAACACTTTCAGTTAAGTGGGAGAACATCCCCTGTAGACACAGCTGTAAAGACCGAGGGTAAGGTGAAGGAAACATACCTGACATTTTAGACATTAATTCTTTTACATAGTGCAGAAACAGATTTCACATTAGGAAAAATAGAAGTGATCTGAGGCAGATGACAAATCACATAGTGCACATGCTCTATCATAAAGTCTTCTCTACTGTAGACAAAAGAAGAAAGTGCTGGAGAAACTCAGCAGGACTGGCAGCAGCTGTACAGACAAACAGTAAGCATTTTGAGACCAATAGGACTCTCTTCAAATGTATTTCGTGGAGCACAGTGAAACAATTACACAGAACTGTGAATGCTCTCCAGCTTGCTCAGTTTTGTTTATTTCTTGTTATCTTTTCCTGTGAAATGAAGTGTTCTTTCCTTCTCTGTTTGTTGTTCACCTCTCAATGCATTGTTTCATGTAATAATTTGTTCAAGATAAAATTTGGAGAAAGTACTGTTGTTTTTATTAAGAGGTCAAAGAGTACATGCATTCAGTAATACATTATTCTTTGTAGGAACAAATTACTGCAGATACTGGAATCTATACTGAAAGCAACAAATGCTGGAGATTACAGCAGGTCAGACAACAATATGGAGAAACAGCAAGCTAAAGTTTCAAGATAACATAGTGTGGGGCTCGATGAACACAGCAGGCCAAGCAGCATCTTAAGAGCACAGAAGCTGAAGTTTTGGGCCTAGACCCCTCATCAGAAAAAGGCGATAGGGAGAGAGTTCTGAAATAAATAGGAAGAGAGAGGGAGGCGGACTGAAGATGGATAGAGGAGAAGATAGGTGGAGAGGATCCTGCAGCCCAATGGTATCAATGTGGATTTCATGAGCTTCAAAATCTCCCCTCCCCCCAATGCATCCCAAAACCAGCCCAGCTCGTCCCCGCCTCCTTAACCTGTTCTTCCTCTCACCTATCCCCTCCTCCCACCTCAAGCCACACATCCATTTCCTACCTATTAACCTCATCCCGTCCCCTTGACCTGTCCGTCCTCCCCGGACTGACCTATCCCCTCCCTACCTCCCCACCTATACTCTCCTGTCCACCTATCTTCTCCTCTATCCATCTTCGGTCCGCCTCCCCCTCTCTCCCTATTTATTTCAGAACCCTCTCCCCATCCCCCCTTTCTGATGAAGGGTCTAGGCCCGAAACTTCAGCTTTTGTTCTCCTAAGATGCTGCTTGGCCTGCTGTGTCCATCCAGCTCCACACTTTGTTATCTCAGATTCTCTAGCATCTGCAGTTCCCATTATCTCTGAAGCTAAAGTTTCGAGTCTAGATGACTCTTCAGCACTTGCTGTTTTCAGTACATTTTATTCCCTGGTGACTGGTCTGAACCCACAGACTTATATTTAAGATGCAAACAAAATGAAGTTATGTGCAATTGAATGAGGATTTCATCTTAACTGAAAAGTGATCCACCTCTCAGATCATTGTCAATATTGCATTGTAGTGTTGGGAATGAATGTGACCAATATGGAACATGGAGATAGTAAGAACTGCTGATGCTGGAGTCTGAGGCAACAAGGTGTGGAGCTGAATGAACGCAGCAGGTCAGGCAGCATCAGAGGAGCAGGAAAGCTGAAGTTTCAGGATTTGACCCTTCAGAAAGGGGGGAGGGAAAATAAATGGAGAGGTGGGTGTGGTGATAGAAGGCGGATAATGGAGCAGATAGGTGGGACAGAAGATGGACAGGTCAAGGAGATGGGGCTGAAGCTAGTAAAGGTGAAAGGTGAGTGTCGTTAGGAAATTGATATAGGGGTTGATCAGTGAGGAGGGAGGCGCGGATAGGCGGGAGAGAAGCTGGACAGGTCAATGAAGCAGGAATGAGGGGGGCTGCTGGTCTTGGTATGAGGTTGAGGGGGGGAGATTTTGAAGCTAGTAAAGTCCACATTGAGGACATTGGGTTGTAGGGTTCCAAGATGGAATATGAGGTGCTGTACATATGTAACATGGTCAACTATCTGCAAGGATCCATTTGAGAAGGGCTACTATCTCTTTTCTTCCCCCAATTTGAGGTCAGTGTCTTTTTCAAACATTGTGCAAAATACCCGAACATCCTGGATGGAATTAATGTTGCTGTTCAGGTTAAATATGTATGCCACCTATAAAACATTAACCATCCCTGGCTGTGCTTGATGTGTTGTGTTAAAGAGGTCTTGTCCAATCTTCCATCAATCATAGCATAATGTTGGAAACCTGGTTGGAAAGTGCTACATTTACAGAATTCATCTGGTGCTAGAATGTTCTCGTCATAATGCAATACCAATAAAGCATTATCCATTGAAGTTTGAGATTTGACAGTTCAAAGTCTTTTTGATCAGGCAGGACAATTCCTGGAATAAATGAATGTTCACTTCTTTGAATTATTTTTGAGTAACCAAGCTGTAAGGGTAAAGATTAAAATGCCTTTTTTTAATATGTAAAGAATATCATGTACTCTTTGGACCAACTGAAGCTGATCCCTCCATTACCTTAAATTTACCAAAGTATCTAATAATATTTTGTACATTTATATATTGTATCCTAATAGATTATTTCTGGTCTTTGTCATCCTGAGTAAAATAACAATTTTCTCAATGTCAGTTCTAAATTTGTTTTTGATGGTTTATATTTATTTCTAGTACATTGTCTGCTATTTTGTTTTTTTTTTGAGCTGTAACCTGCCAAAAAAGAACCTTAGTACCTAAGTGCTGGCCAGACAGTCATCATTACATCGATATCTCTTTATATGTATTGGTGCATGCTGGATGATCCACATTGTATCATGAGATGTAAACCGTTGACATTTTTTAAACATAAATTGGAAAATGCACAACAGAAATTTTCTTCAGGGACTGGACATTGCCTTGAGATGCATCATCCTTTGGGTTCAGATCTAAGCAGATTGTGAAGTTATAAGTGTCCATTATTTATGAACTAGAAAGTTGTTCTATGTGAAAGAGATTGAGCAGTCCAAGTTGACACTTACAAAATAACCATCAAACAAATTGCCTATTTCCACCCCCGAGATATGTCTAGCACACTGCCATAAACATCATTGATGCCGGCCATTTAACTCTGCAACCCCTTCTAGCCTTTTGCACTTCTAAGATACTTTGTTTCTTGAATTTAGTCTTAATATATATTCTCCTCTCTTTTCACTCCCTTATCAGGTTTGTAATTTCTCTTTTCTTCAGTCTGGAAGCCTTTTTCAAAATATGTATTCCCTGCATTTTTCTCCATCTTCAAAAGCTTCACTAAATTCTGTCTTCCTAAATTCCTTAATTCTTCTCCTGATTGCTGTTCAGTTCATCCCTTCATTCTATGAAATGGCTAGGGGTACTTAGCTATGCTTACTGTGGTATTAAATGCAACCTCATTTAGTCCTGATAAATGATCAAAAAGTTTCTCTCCTAACTAGATGCGATTACATTTTTATGACAAGGCATAATAATCAGTTTCTTTTTACTCATGGAAGAATTGATTTCTGTAGTTAAATATCTCCCAAGCAATCTAGGTTCAAAGCACATGGAACAAGAAAGCAAAAAATAAATCAAGTGCTCTGAAGCCCATATTATTGCCTCCTGTTCATGGCATTCCCCACCTTTCCCAGACTGACAGGTTAGCAAGCTTACTAAAACATGCTGGTCATAATTTTTACAATTGCCAATTCAGATATTTAATTGTCACAAGGTTACCTTGACAATATTAAGTGTGGAAAATAATGTCAGTTCTCAAATCCTATACTTCAAGAAGTCAAGATTTATGTTTTGAGTTAATGGGTTTTACATGAAACAACAAAAGCTGGAATATTCCTAACACATTAGAAGAATAATAATGTTTTCATCAACGTTAGCAAAAATATTTTGTTGATGCAAGCAAATGGAAAGTTGGTGCAATTCTGTTAAAAGGAAGATCTGCATTTATTTAGAGATTTTCACAGGAGACCAGAAGTCTGCAGAGCTTTGCAATCAAAGAAGCACTTTTATATATTGTTCTATCCATACAATTAAAAATGTGATACTGTTGTAATGTAGGAAAAATGTCAGCTACTGTGCATTTAGTAAAGCAGCGATATAATAATGACCGGATAATCTATTTTTTTTGTTATATTGTTAGGATAAATATTGATTAGGTCATCAAGGATAATTCCTTCATAATTGTGTCTCAGGATCTTTTACATTCATTGAAACAAGTGGAAGGGGCCTCACTTTAACATCTCATCGCAAAGATGTTCCCATTGACATAAGAAATCTCATGACTTCAGATTCCAAATTGATATTATTTTCTGAACAGCTGTATGCTATGTTTAATAGTATAAAATAACAGACAGTTCAATAAGCCAGTAATTTTACAACAGCCTAAGCTTAGCATTCTCTCTAGACTCTACCTGGGACACAACCTCTTTCAACAAACAACACTGAGATACTAAAATGTGAGGCTGGATGAACACAGCAGGCCCAGCAGCATCTCAGGAGCGCAAAAGCTGACGTTTCGGGCCTAGACCATCCAGCCTCACATTTTACTATCTTGGATTCTCCAGCATCTGCAGTTCCCATTAACACTGAGATACAGATGGTGACAGCAAGTGACCAAACAAGCAACAAGATAACAGCAGCACCAAAAAGTGAGGCTTTGTGGAAAAAGTCAATTCAAATTGTACAATTTTCTAAAGTAAGGTAGGGAAAGCAGAAAGTGAGGGTGGTGCCCATTATTACAATGGTTTCTTGCCGCAATCAGAAAAGCTGCGTTAGCATAAAGAGTGTACTTCTACCTAAAGAATATATTTCACAGGAAAATGGAGTCAAACTCAAGAATAATGAGGAAACTACCAGAAAAAGTATCATTCAAGTAATTAAAGAGCCTAAAACCAACTAGTTAACATACTTAGGATAGATTATTGAACTGCTAAAATTAAAGTAAATAAGCACAAAAACAAATGTCATGCCAGACACTGGGTAGGTGGATAGTCCCTTTCAGAAAAAAAAACTGGTTAAAACGAGACTTCCTCCTGCCATCCACCTTTCCACTCCAGGGACCAGAAGGCATTAATCTCAAACTCAAATTCAAACAAAATATAAAGAGAGCGAAACCACGGAGACTCTGGATGTGATTCAAATTTATGCAAATTCATCATTGAGGCACAATGTTTCCATTCATTCTCCACTTAATTGAAAGATGATCTCCTTGCTGCAGGGAGGATGTTATTAAACAGAAATGGTTCAAAAAGGATTTACAAGGATGTTTCCAGGGTTGGAGGTGTGGACGATAAGGAGAGGCTGAAAAGTTTGGGGCTTTTTTTCTCTGGAGCTTCAGAGGCTGAGAGGTGACCGTGTAAAGGTCTGTAAAATCATGGGGCATGGAGAAGGTGAATAGACAAGGTCTTCTCCCAACAGTAGGGGAGTCCAAAACTAGAAGGCATAGGTTTAAGGTGAGAGAGGAAAGATTTAAAAGGGACCTAAGGGGCAAAATTTTCATGCAGCGCTTGGTGCATGCTTGAAATAAGCTGCCAGAGGAAGTGGAGGGGGCTGGTACAATTATAATATTTAAAAGGTAGCTGGATGGGTATACGAATAGGAAAAGTTTAGAGCGATATGGGTCAAATGCTGGCAAATGGGACTGCTTTAATTTAGAATACGTAGTTGGCATAGACGAATTGGACAGAAGGGCATGTTTTCATGCTGTACATCTCTATGACTCAATCAATAAATTGGATAGACAGGAAAGAAAAGGATTCTCAAAATTGTTCAGTGGCCTTGCAAGGCTAGAAATAGCTTCCCATAATATGTTAAGGCCATGTGCAAAACATATACCTATAATGTTCAATAACATTCCACATTCACTTTTGAAGAAAATGAAAATGCAAAGTGAAGGCAACACTTCAAGAAAGAACATTTTCGCCAGTGACAAAGCCAATTAATTGGCTGTTTGGCATGGTGCAAGTACCAAAACTGAAAATTTTAATGCAAATTAAATTGATCTTACACAATCAAAGTAATGAAGAGAAACATATATAACATTCGTGGCTAGAGTTTGGAGAAGCTAGCAATTCTGACCAAAATTGCTGCTAATAGTGGCTTCTGCCAACTACCTCTGGGTGAAGGATCAATGTTACTAAAAATATTTGTCACAGAATTTGGAAAATATTATGTTAACACCTCAATTTTCTTTCAAAGAACAATGATAAACATCTCAGAAGTTCTAGAAGGCACGGGTGGCATAGTGGCACGGTGGCACAATGGTTAGCACAGCACCAGGGACCTAAGTTTGATTCTACCCTCAGGTGACTGTCTGTGTGGAGTTTACACATTCTCCCTGTAGCTGTGCGGGTTTCCTCCAGTTTCCTCCCACGATCCAAAGATGGGCAGGTTAGATGGATTAGCTATGCTAAATTGCCCATAGTGTCCAGGGATGTACAGATTAGGTGAATCAGGTTGAAAAACTTCGAAGAAAAAGGACTGACTGTGAACTAGAATTGTGAGTTTTTGGAGCACAACATTGACGCAACAGGTATCAGATCCACAAAAGACTGAAACCATCAACAATTTCATAGCAGCGCATGGTGTCATGGAACAAAAGAAATTCATGGGAGTGGTTACATCTACATATATCCTTGGAGGGATTCAAGACAATGCTTATCTCATCCAAGATGTCAGATCACTTCAACAAAGAATTACCAACAATCATAGCTACTGATGTATCATCAACTGGGCTAGCGACAATACATTTTAAAATCCAGGCAGATAGAAAGCCTAGTTTATGTATCCAAGCCATTGATTGAAACAGAAAAGATGAGCAGTGATTAAGTAGGAAGTGCCAACTTTCTTGACCTCTATCTCACGTTTCTCAAATGAAGTGAAGAAGGCTTCTACATCCTTCTTGTTGAACTTAGGCAACACTTGGATATAATTAAATAGATACCTACCAAGCTTTGGTGACAATGGGATTGCTGTCCATCACTGTCCTCATCACCACTCCTACTTCTGACATTTTCAATCGATTTTGATTTTTTTTCAATACCAACCTCCAAAGATCAAGAACACTCTCTTTTTCCCTTTCTTCTGCAGGGCTATCTTTTCTTTCACTTTTTTCTCTCTTTTTAATCATAATTCAAACTGTTTCCTTTACCTTTCTCTTCCTTTTTGTTCTGCCAGGGCTATTCTTTCTTTTTCTTTTTCCTTTACTATTGCCTCTAATTCAAGCTGCTTCATTTGCAATTGTATTTTAGCAATCTCCAATGATTCTGATTGCATTCCTGGCAATTGTAAATATAGAGCTATTGCTGCAATTATTTCTCCTTTCCTCATAGACACGAGCAACTTCACCTTCAACTTGATTGCCAATTCCGAAGCTTTGCCTTGCTCACTTTCTGTAAAACCAACAAAGTGACTTCTTCCACCCCCAGGAAACTCTTAGCAACTGAAAGGGCCATTACTACACAAGGCACACCTTGTTTCAACACCCAAAATACAAACAAACGCCAATACTCACTACTCACTGCCTTTGAATCCAATAGTCCTAAACCTAACCTGGAATTAGAGAGTTTGATCTGGACAAGTGCTCCCAATTTGTTATGGAGCAGAGATAATGGGAACTGCAGATGCTGGAGAATCCTAGAATACAAAGTGTGTAGCTGGATGAACACAGCAGGCCAAGCAGCATCTCAGGAGCACCCGAGATGCTGCTTGGCCTGCTGTGTTCATCCAGCTACACACTTTGTTTTCTTGTTATGGAGCAGACCCACTTTGAAATATATTAAGAAGATAGCCCAGATGCTAACGGTTTCCATTTTAACTGAAGTGTTGCACTTCAGAAGCAATTTGATCTGTATAACTACTTGACTTTCAGCAAAATATGTTTTACTTTTATTCTATATTTAAAAGACAGACAAAATAAAAATAAAGAAAGGAATTGGCTTAACTGCAAGTCTACCAAATACTTTACAGTATTTTATATGTATGTAAACTATCACTAATTAACTGTTCCCAAAATGTAACAGCCCATAAACATACCGTTGGCAAAGGCAAATTCAGTGAAATAGATTGTCTCACAGGCAATTCTAGCAGCAGGAAGAGAACCCTAGCTTTTAACTGTAACACAGAGAGGAATAAAAGCTTCCGCATCAGCTTCAAGACCCAGTAACTGCAGAAAGCTGAAACTGAATGTTCTGGTTATGTGAAAGCTGGTTCCCACACATTCAGGCTGCTTCTATTGTTCCTGCTTCATAAAAAAAAACCCAGGACAAAATACACTTCTTAAAGACACAGTATCATCACACCAGAAATGAAGAAGCTGCAACAGAGATGGTTCAGTGAAGGAATATTTATAGGAGTTGATGTATAAAGGAACAGAAAGCCAAAGACTGGTTTGGAGCATGGTTTGTGAATTCGGTAATTCCACTGTTATATGTCAGTTTTACTCAAACCATACAGAATACTTAACAATATTTATTAAAGTAGCAATTTAAAAGACTTGCTGAGAAATTTGTTCCATCAAGTCTGTTCTTAACCTATCTAAGGATGTTCAGTAGGATTGTGCTATTTGGGTGACTTCTGTCTTCAGAAGCTTGAGTGAAACAGGTGACTTGAAGGCTGGATGCATTGAGCTAGAAAAGTCAAAGAATAATATACCAGGCATTAAGATGGAAAAGTCTGAACTTGCACAGATGGCCACATTTGTGTAGGAAGTACTGCAAATACTTATAATCTTGGGAGATAGTCTTTGTTGCATCTACTATTTAGATGTAGTTTGTAGTTCATTTTGACTGTTATTTACCAGTTAATTTGTGTTTGATTTATATGTTGATTCTGATTCATATTAACACAAAATTTAGAAAAAGTGGAATCTTCATTTGGGCATTATTTGGGAAATTTGCTTATTCTGTTTTACAAAATTACCGCACAGAGGGGCCTTTTATTTTTCTCCTTAGATTAGCAATGACTCGAATATTTTAAGGAAATATAAGTTTATATGTGTAATGACCATGCGAGGACACATGCACGTGAAAGACAGGCAAGGAACATACGAGGAAGATTTCTGCGGTGGGAGGTAAACCTGATACAGACAGAAAGGTTGAGGCATTTGCAGTTTGCACTTTTTGTGAATAATCAAGTTGCGTGATAGAAACCTGAATCCAACTATTTATCAGAGGTAACGGGTGGAGAGCTGGATGAACACAGCAGGCCAAGCAGAATCAGAGGAGCAGGAAAACTGACGTTTCTTCAGAAATGGGGGAGGGGAAGGTGTTTCTGAAATAAATAGGGAGAGAGTGGGAGGCGGATAGAAGGTGAATAGAGGAGAAGATAGGTGGAGATGAGACATTAAGTTTGGTTCAGACCAGATTTTCAGAGACTGAAAATCTCAGGTAACAAACTCAAATGATGAAAGTTGAATACTGATAGTCCATCTTCAGTATGATTGTAGCAATGTCTCTAATTCCTTTTCTGCTGTAGCCTCTGAACCTGAATTTTTAAAACAATATTTGAGAGGATAAGCGAAACTGTCTTTAGATGATTTTATTGGTTCCCCTATTGTTTATTTTAATCTTGTCAGCATGCTTCAATGGTAGTTTAGAAGATCACAGTCACAAGATCTGTGTGTACAATTTAGACTGTATCTTGTTCACACCACTGTGGTAATGGTGAGGTAACATGGTGTGGAGCTGGATGAACACAGCAGGTCAAGCAGTATCAGAGGAGCAGGAAAGTTGACATTTAGGGTCTAGACCTTAAGAAGTCATGAAGGAAGGCTGATATTCAGAAATGACTTCTTAAGGTCTAGACCCTAAATGTCAACTTTCCTGCTCCTCTGATGCTGCTTGGTCTGCTGTGCTCATCCAAATAACTTCTTAAGGTCTAGACCCAAAACATCAACTTTCCTGCTCCACTGCTGCTGCTTCCCCTGCTGTGTTCATCCAGCTCTACACCTTGTTATCTCAGATTCTCCAGCACCGGCAGCTCCCACTGTCTCTGTGGTAATGTTAACAAAGTGTGGAGCTGGATGAACACAGCAGGGCAAGCAGCATCTCAGGAGCACAAAAGCTGACGTTTCGGGCCTAGACCCTTCATCAGAGACCCTTCTCTGATGAAGGGTCTAGGCCGAAACGTCAGCTTTTGTGCTCCTGAGATGCTGCTTGGCCTGCTGTGTTCATCCAGCTCCACACTTTGTTATCTTGGATTCTCCAGCATCTGCAGTTCCCATTATCTCTGTGGTAATGCTGCTTGGTCTAAGGTGACATTATTCCATTGGAATGCTTAACAGATGCTTTGTATATG
Organism: Stegostoma tigrinum; assembly: GCF_030684315.1. Lineage (NCBI taxonomy): Eukaryota > Metazoa > Chordata > Chondrichthyes > Orectolobiformes > Stegostomatidae > Stegostoma > Stegostoma tigrinum. The sequence goes on from NC_081369.1 coordinate 31,706,409, forward strand.
CATATTATGAATATGTAAAAGATCCCAAGGCCTCATTGAAAGAGGAGTAAGGGATTAGAAGAGCATCCCTACAATGTGCAAACAGGCTATTCAGCCCATTGAGTCCACACTAGCCTTCTGAAGAGCATCCCTCCCAGGCCCAACCTATCCTTTTAGCCCTTCCTTTTCTGTGGCTAATCCATCTCACCTGTGCATCCCTGGACACTACAGGCAACTTAACCTAGCCAATCCACATAATTTGCACAACTTTGGGCTGTGGGAGGAAACTATAGAACCCAACGGAAACACATGCAGACACCGGGAGAACGTGCAAACTCTACACAGGCTGTTGCCCGAGGCTGGAATCGAATCCAGGTCCCTGGTGCTGTGAGGCAACAGTGCTAACCAATGTGCCACTGTGCCTTTGAATGCTTCAAACATCTAGCCAAAATTTATTCCTCAACCATCATGAGATTCACTGGTCATTTGTCTCATTTTCAATGAGTAGGACCTTGCTGTGGATGAAATGTCTGCCACATCAGGTTAAATATCAAATGTGTTTCATTAGCTATAGAGTGTTTTGGAACATCCTGAGATGCAAAAGATAATTTAAATCCAACTTGTATTTCACTTTTAATGATTTATCCTTCATTGATAGTAAACTAATAGATTTTTTTCTTGTTTTTATATATGTCAGTAACTTTCATACCTTTATAGAACATAGAACATAGAACAATACAGCGCAGAACAGGCCCTTCGGCCCTCGATGTTGCACCGACCTGTGAACTAATCTAAGCCCCTCCACCTACACTATCCCCTCATTATCCATATGCTTATCCAAGGACTGTTTAAACGCCCCTAATGTGGCATTATGGCAGCATTTGACCAAAATGGCATCTGGAGTCCTAGCAAAACTTGAATTGACAGGATTTTAAGAAACAAAACTCTCTACTGGTTGGAGACATAGCTAACAAAAAGGAAGATGATAATGGCAGTGGAGGTCAATCATCTCAGACATTGCTATAGGAGATCCCCAGGATAGTGCCCAAAGTACAATTATCTTCATACACCACATCAAACACCTTTCTTCTATCCAAAAGTCACAGCTTGGATAATCACAGATGATTGGATATTGTTTTTGATTTTTTAGTTACTGAAGCACCCCATGTTCAAAGACAGCATACCCAGACAACATCTAGACTTAATGTGATAGAGGACAAGTAACATTTGTGCTGCAGAAGTGCCAGATCACATCCAAAAGACAGAATCTAACCATCACCCCATGACATTCAAACACATTACCACTGCTGAATTCCCTATTATCAACATCACAGGGTTCCCATAGACTAGAAACTGAACTGGAATTGCCATATAAATACTGCAGATACAACAGCATGTCAGAGGCTAAGTATTCTGCGGTGAGTAACTCATTTCCTATCTTCCTATGCCTGTCCACCACCTACAAGACATATGTCAACAGTCTGATAGAATATCTTCCACTAGTTTGGAGGAGGACAGCTCAAACAACATGGAAGAAGCTAATCGTCATCCAGGACAATGCAGCTTAATTGACAGGCATCCCATTTAACATCTACAACATTCACTCCTTTTAACCACTGATGCATAGTGGCAGTGTTGTGCACCATCTACAAGATACAATGCAGTAATTTATCAGGTCTCTTTCAATTGCATCTAACAAACTTTTACCACCAAGAAGGATAAGGGCAACGGATGCATGGCAATACCACCACCTGCAAGACTCCCCCATTCCCCAAGCCAAGCAGCATTCTAATGGAACAATATTGCCATTTGGACACTTCTGCTCAGTCACAAACCTGGGACTTCCTTTCTGACAGTATTATGCATGAACATGCACTCCAAGAACTGTAATGGTTCAAGGAGTCAACTCACCACCATCTTTTCAGAGAAACTTAGTTTGGCCAGAATGGCTGCATTCAATGAACTAATGCAAAGAAAAGTTGATGCACACAGGGAATATAACAGCAAGCTGGTGAGGCAACTGAGAAAGGGACTCTGGCAGAAACAGGTGAGAGCTGGAAAGCCTGGAGCGGGACTGCAGCAGTGGAAAAGGAAAGGTGGACTCTCAAGTCTTTTTTCTTATCTTATTCTAAGTTAATGTGAATGGCACCATGTATGTATGGCAAAGGTGCACACTTTTCATTGTATTTTTACACTGAATACACATGACAATAAATTATTTAATTAAATCAATCAGAACGCTCATCATAATTGCTCAGAATCAAGGTTGTACACATTCATGGAATTGGTGCTGGATTGTGATGGGGCCTGTGTAGTGACAAGCTATTTCATTTTAAATAGTTTAATCTGAAAATAAAACAAAGTGCATAACAACGAAATCTAATTTGGTACATAGCTTTCTAGTTGTGGGGATGAATGAAACCTTAACAGTATTTAATAGCTTAATAGCATTCAGGACAGATCTGTTCTCTTGATTAACTTCCTGTCAGTGAACTCTTTATGATAACAAATTAAGGAACTGGATACTGGAGATCTGGAGTAAACAAAAACTGGAACTGCGACAGGAGCGCAGCAAGACTGCAAGTATCTGTGGAGAGAAAACAGAGCTAACTTTTGGAGGCTAGTCACCTTCTTCAGGGGGTTCTGAACAAGCACATATTTTCTGTCAGTTTCCCTACATGTTGTGATTTGGTGTTGATTTATGTCAATTTGAGTGAATTTGGTGTGTTTAATAAAGATGAGAAATTTATATTTTGTATTTCTCACTGTCAGAAGGGTCTGTCATACAGGGTCTACATGAAATCAGAAAGTCATTCAGCCACTAAGATAACAAGGTGTGGAGCTGGATGAACACAGCAGGTCAAGCAGCATCAGAGGAGCAGGAAAGCTGATGTTTCGGGTCTAGACCCTTCTTCAGAAATGGGGGCGAGGAAGGGGATTCTGAAATAAATACACCCCACCCTCCCCCATTCAGCCACTAAGTCTGCTTCACCATGCAACAAGCTCATGGTTGATCTGTTGTAACTTGAATTCTACTTTCCTTCTTGTTTCCAATAGCCCTCAGCTAAATTGCCAAAAAAATCGGTTTAACTCAACCTTTAATGAAGTACCTGTCCACTGTCCCAACTGAACCATTATAGCCATTCATTTTCCCAATCAACACAATGTGATTCATGAACCACCTGAAAGGATTCTGAAACTGATTCAAATGAAAAGGTTTCAGCAACAGCATTTAAAGTATCAGGAATTAAACCTGTGACGTACCTGCATCAGAAAATACTTTAAATCTAAAAGCCTTAAATCGCTACCACAGAAATATTCCCCAAACCTCCTATTAATTGTTCCTGATTTCTGGTGAAGATTACTTTAATTTTTCGGTGGAAATGGCTATGCCCTACTTGTACTTCCCCATTTTGATCAGTGAGCAGAACTGAAGTCTGAGGGCACAGTTGAAAATTGTGTCATTGGTCTTATCTCTTGCCTCCAGCTCTCATTTGAATAAATATACGAACCTCCCACCAACTAGGAATGGGATGTGTGCCTGCTTGAAAAGCAGAATAGAGAGTAATTCTCAATAAGCTGTCATGCCTACCAGCTGTGTTATTTGGTTATCTTGTCAGATATAGAGAATGCTAAGTGTGATAACTTTATAGATAGAAGTTTTGACATGTTTACATACAGTTTCTTTACTGCTGTCTGTGAATTCTCCTCTGTTATGCATATAAACTTAAAGCTTCAAAGGTGTTCTGATACACTTGGAGAAAGTGCACTGACTCTTGAGCCCCATTACTCCTGGGTTTACCAGTAAAGCTAATGGGCAAATTCGACCCTTTCTTTCCTCTAAGACCCAATGAAACCCGATGAAAATCTTTTTGTAAGTTTATTCATGCATGCATGGGAGAAGTTCAGACAAAAGAATGTGACATACAGATCAAATCTTCATCACAATTTGAAAGACTTTATGCTGCTCTTACAGATAAGCAGTTTCCAATCCAAACCATTTTTATCAGTAGATCAGTAGCCTCCTGCAGTGCCACAATGATGCCACCCGTAGGTTGCAGGAACAGCAACTCATATTCCGCCTGGGAACCCTGCAGCCTAATGGTATCAATGTGGACTTCACCAGTTTCAAAATCTCCCCTTCCCCAACTGCATCCCTAAACCAGCCCAGTTCGTCCCCTCCCCCCACTGCACCACACAACCAGCCCAGGTCTTCCCCTCCACCCACTGCATCCCAAAACCAGTCCAACCTGTCTCTGCCTCCCTAACCTGTTCTTCCTCTCACCCATCCCTTCCTCCCACCCCAAGCCGCACCCCCATCGACCTACTAACCTCATCCCACCTCCTTGACCTGTCCGTCTTCCCTGGACTGACCTATCCCCTCCCTACCTCCCCACCTGTACTTTCTCCACTTATCTTCTTTACTCTCCATCTTTGGTCCGCCTCCCCCTCTCTCCCTATTTATTCCAGAACCCTCTCCCCATCCCCCTCTCTGATGAAGGGTCTAGGCCCGAAACGTCAGCTTTTGTGCTCCTGAGATGCTGCTTGGCCTGCTGTGTTCATCCAGCCTCACATTTTATCATTTTTATCAGTAATACCTTTCAATTAAAGCCTTGCACTTTTGCATCAGCCCAACACTGATTAGAATGCAAGTTATGCAATGTGGCCCACATGACTGTATTATCCAATTACATTTAAAGAAATACACATAATTGTGTTACCCAATCTTTTCATTACATATCCGCTCATCATTCAAGCCATAAATTGTATGTACATAAGAAATGAGGCTCCATAAAGGACAGCAAAGAACTGTATATAAACAAGTTACACACTATCTATAATGTTTTACGTTTAGCTCTCTCCACATATGACAAGTTCTCACGCAAGGTTTGCAACTGCCTTGTTTGCGCTTAAAACAATAACCAAATAGTAGAGCTGGCAGAAGTAACAACTTATTGTTAAGTTACTCTCTGTTCTGATTTTCAAGTGGGGCTTCATTCTAGCTGCAGCACACACTTTGTACTACCCGTAAGCGTGCATTCTCCGTTTTCCCTTTCAATACAAAGAATGGCAAAACCTCTAACTTCCCCGCCTGATAGTCAAATTAACAGAAAATATTTCCAGCACTTAACAAGAATGATTACTTATTGCAATGAAATAAGTTACAACTGTATGTAAACAAACTATGATCTATCAGCATATAATTCTAAACCTCTTTCAAGTCCTTGCAGACACAGACAGACAAAGAAAATTGGTCTTACAGTGGGAGGCAAAACACTGGGGAACACAGTTCATAGTGTCAGCCCACAGACTTTAATCTGGTATTCCTTTTCCTTCCAAAAGCATTTTGTTGTTTGATGTCCTTTCTCTAGTTTTTTTTCACTTCTCTGCCAGAGGCACAGGATGATTATTATACTAATTACATAGTCTCTTAGTTACCTGTTAAAAGCAACAGCATACAGCAACTGAGAGATAATGGGAACTGCAGATGCTGGAGAATTCCAAGATAATAAAATGTGAGGCTGGATGAACACAGCAGGCCAAGCAGCATCTCAGGAGCACACAAGCTGACGTTTCGGGCCTAGACCCTTCATCAGAGAGGGGGATGGGGAGACGGAACTGGAATAAATAGGGAGAGAGGGGGAGGCGGACCAAAGATGGAGAGTAAAGAAGATAGGTGGAGAGAGTATAGGTGGGGAGGTAGGGAGGGGATAGGTCAGTCCAGGGAAGACGGACAGGTCAAGGAGGTGGGATGAGGTTAGTAGGTAGCTGGGGCTGCGGCTTGGGGTGGGAGGAAGGGATGGGTGAGAGGAAGAACCGGTTAGGGAGGCAGAGACAGGTTGGACTGGTTTTGGGATGCAGTGGGTGGGGGGGAAGAGCTGGGCTGGTTGTGTGGTGCAGTCGGGGGAGGGGACGAACTAGGCTGGTTTAGGGATGCAGTAGGGGAAGGGGAGATTTTGAAACAGGTGAAGTCCACATTGATACCATATGGCTGCAGGGTTCCCAGGCGGGATATGAGTTGCTGTTCCTGCAACCTTCGGGTGGCATCATTGTGGCAGTACAGGAGGCCCATGATGTACATGTCATCTGGAGAATGGGAGGGGGAGTGGAAATGGTTTGCGACTGGGAGGTGCAGTTGTTTGTTGCGAACTGAGCGGAGGTGTTCTGCAAAGCGGTCCCCAAGCCTCCGCTTGGTTTCCCCAATGTAGAGGAAGCCGCACCGGGTACAGTGGATGCAGTATACCACATTGGCAGATGTGCAGGTGAACCTCTGCTTAATGTGGAATGTCATCTTGGGGCCTGGGATAGGGTTGAGGGAGGAGGTGTGGGGGCAAGTGTAGCATTTCCTGCGGTTGCAGGGGAAGGTGCCGGGTGTGGTGGGGTTGGAGGGCAGTGTGGAGCGAACAAGGGAGTCACGGAGAGAGTGGTCTCTCCGGAAAGCAGACAGGGGTGGGGATGGAAAAATGTCTTGGGTGGTGGGGTCGGATTGTAAATGGCGGAAGTGTCGGAGGATGATGCGTTGTATCCAGAGGTTGGCAGGGTGGTGTGTGAGAACGAGGGGGATCCTCTTAGGGCGGTTGTGGCGGGGGCGGGGTGTGAGGGATGTCAACTGCTGGGAGAAAACAACTGTCATTCTTCAGGCTTCAGGCAATTTTACAGCAAAGAAATATTGACATGGAACCTGTTCTTTCAGCAGTCTGGAGATTTCTCCCGGTTCAGAAAACCTCACATCCACAAGCTGTTCAGTAGCTCAGGAACAAGAGTTGTTGTCAGGCTGATAACCCTTGGCAAACATAACTGGTCACAATTGCACAAACCAATCAGCTACTTGTGGTTGGCTGAATCATTTTCTGCACATATATTCCAGCAATGTACTATCTTATCTCACCTCTCTTACTGCTTGCAATGCAACAGTGTGAACACTATTTATGGTGAGTTTCAGCAACTTGTTTTCAGAAGTGCAGATGGAGTTGGCACCCAGAAGAGAGAGGGTAATGTTGAGGCTTTCAGTGAAATGTTAATTCTGTGGCTGAAAGCCACTGGCAGCGTATTACTGGCACAGACTTGATGGGCCAAATGGTCTTTTTCAGTGCTGTAGACTCTGTGACTGCTCATTATCATTTGAATTATGAAGCACATGGATAGAGTGCGATGTTGAGGTGAGTGGCTGCCAAGTGACTCATATTGGCACTGAGACGAATTGTAAGGGGAAAGTGTAAGAATGAGTCAATCCTACACCTACACATTGCTACCCCTGCTCCCAAATGATGCATTTAGCATTTTTGTTTATCATGTAACCCCATCCTAAGTGCATTGTTAATGCCAAGGAGTGATGTGGAAGAGTGCTACACAATGTCAACAGGCAGAACAGATATAGAAACAACCAGGTGAATGGTGACACACATGGCTTTATGGAAGGTAGTAGCTATTTAACTAACAGTGCTTGATAATCAAACTTTCAACATGACCTTATTTGCTAAACAAACTATTTACAGCATGTTGTAAGCTAAACTAAAACTTTTCAAATCACATCATATGCTGCACAAGCTATTTATATGAGATTCTCAGCCAAAGCCCTTGCATGCTATTAGTAGTATCCTCTTCCTTTGCCTCCCACTACAATGCACTGGGCACTCCCATTCCATGTAGGGAATGGAGGCAGTTTGTCTCTCCACGGCAGACAGCAACCTATCCATGAAAGCAAGCAAACAGTGGCAGAATTGGCTGCATTGTTGCAGTGTCTGAGTGATTCCAGGCTTTCGCAGGGATCTTTCCCTCCAGGATACCTTAGTCCATTCATTGACCATTAATCCCATTTCCCCCTTCCCATGGCACCCTGCCCATGTAACTGTGGAAGGTGCAACACCTGCCCCTTCACCTTCTCCGTGCTCACTGTCCGAGGGCCTAAACGGTATTTCCAGGTGAAGCAGCATTTGACCTGTACCGCCTCGAATTTTGTGTCTTGTATTCGCTGCACCCATTGTAGCCTACTCTATATTGGAGAAACTAAACACAGACTGGGTGACAATTTTGCAGAACACCTCTGCTCTGTGTGCAAGCATGATTCCAGCTTCCCTATAGCTGGTCATTTTAATGCAGAATCCTACTTGCATGCATGTGTGTCAGTCCTTGGTATGCTGCAGTGTTCCAGTGAACCACAGTGCAAACTGGAGGAACCACATCTTATCTTCAGACTAGGCACTTTACAGACTTGTGGGCTTTATGAATTCAATATCTTCAAATTGTGAACCATTTCCCATTTCTTCCCCTTCTTTGTTACATTCTATCACTATGTCTTCTCTCCCTTTCTCCCACTTCAGTGGGACTGTCCGTTCTTTCAAGTCTGGTAGTTAGACACACCATTCTTCTGCTATTTTCACATTCTGATCATTTAACCTGAACTGGCAACATCCTTTATCCCCAAGCACTCCAACCCCAACCCACCCACCAACTATTGCATAAATGCACCTTCTTTTACACTTCACTTCAGCTCTGATGAATACTCATCTAGACTCGAAATGTTGGCTTACTGTCTCTCTGTGGATGCTGTCCAACTGCTGTGATCTCCAGCATTTGTTGGTTTCAGTCATTGTGGGACTGGCTACATCACTCCAGCTTCTCCACGGTGAGAGCCATTAAATCCTGCACATCTGCCAATCACTGCTACCCTTCCTGGGCATCTAGACAAAGTCCTTCATCACCCAGACCATAAGGATATGTTCAGCTTGGGTTCTGCAGGCATCTGGTCTTTGATGGTCCCTCAGATTGCTTCTCCTACACCCAGCTGCAGAGCTGTCGATACCTGGAATTCACCGTTTGCCCTTATAGAGCCCATTGGGATGTCCTCACTCACACTGCTGAAGGGGTTGCAGAAGGCTGTATAGATAATGCTCCCTACAAAGTGTCTGCACTGTCATCTGAGGAGATTAGGAAGATCTCCATGTGGGAGGTGGAGGGTGGGTCCACCACTAAGACATTAAAAACCAAAAGCATTCTGGCCTCAGGCTAGTGGGATTGATGTCTTATTAATGTGGCCCATTGGACACCTCTAGCAGATCAGGTATCATCAGATGGTAGGGCACACTCAAGGGCCAAATAGTCTAATCCTGTTTTTAATTCATACATCCGAATTCACATTGGTAACAGGTGTTACTTATTCAGCTATCAGGACGTGGATGTTTCTACATCCCAACAGGAATGCTCCCCATCATTTCTTGCCAGGGCAGATATCCTTTCCTCACAGTGTGTAAGGACATAGATATCCGGCACCCGACCACTGGTCCTCTGTCACTCCACCCTGTTATGGGATGTCTTCTCCTGCAATGACATAAAGGAGCTGAATAAGTAAGATACAAGTAGATGGCCTGGCTCAGTGCTGGTGCATGTGGGGGAAGGGGTTGAGGTATTCTGAAAGAGTGAGGGGACAGTGCAGAAAGTATGCACCGTCAGTGGTGTGGAAGGATGCGGTGTAATGAGAACAATTGAAGGAAAGTATTTCATGCTACAGAGGGGGTGTCAGCTTTGATGGGAGGTGACGCAGTACACAGATAAGTATGAGGTAGCACAGAGCATTGCATTTACCCTGATAGAGTGAAGTTCATTCACCTTCATTCTGCACTGCTGCCCAGTGCTCCTCAATTTGGAGATGGCACTGATCTGGATGGCAATCTCTGGACACATGACCATGACATGGTGGCATGGCCTCCTCTGCCAGTCCTCAGGAAGGGGACTTCTCTCCACCAGCTCATCCACAAGGATCTTCAGGCCCTTCTCATTTCATGCTGGCTGCCTGTTCTCCACCATCTCTCCTCATTCCTTCCACAGCCAAGCAGCACAGCTTCTAGATGGCAGCATCCTATAGATGAACAGCAGACTTTGGAAATTGGTGCAGCTACAAGGAATGCTGACCTATGGGAGAAACTCTGCAGAGTGGTGAGCTCCCCATTGAACAGGATGTGGTAAGGTGGATCTGAGATCAGACATGATTCTTGCCATGAGGGCTCAAAGAGTGGTGAGTTTGGTAAGATACAGCTAAGAAACCTGTTTGGACTCATGGCAAGAATTGCACCACAGGTATTTATCCAACTGGCATTCTGCCAAAAAAATCATCAGCCTGAAATTTTTTGGTGCTGTGAAAATAACCCATTGCAATGTTTCTGCAATTTTCATGCAATTTTAGGTTTAAGAAAGTCTGGTAGGTGAAGATTTTCGGTCTAACCAATGCTGTGTTACAGAGATTACACTGTAGACTCAATTTTTGATCTAATAGCTGACTATTATGTATAACCTCGGTAGAGTGAATATGCAAACATAAATATACATGTATGAATTTGGAACAGGATTAGGCCATTCGGCCCTTGAGTGTGCTCTGCCATCTGATAATACCTGATTTGCTTGAGGTATCCAACTCCACTTCCCTGCCTACCCCTCATAATCTTTGACTCTCTTGTTGATCAAAAAGGTACCTGTCTCTATATTTAAAAGGTTGAGCAACGCTGCCTCCACCACTGTCTAGGGAAGAGAATTCTACAGACACACATCAGTGAGTTGCTGATAATACGTCCTGCCTGATCCTCTTTTCATTAAGATGTATGGAAAGGAAATCTGGCAGGTCCTGTCAGAACCATGCATTTCTCCAGGCAGCTTTTACATTCTGTGCCCTACAAGCATTGTTTGATGTCCAGATGGTGAGGATGAAAATCTACTTCCTGATTATGGAAGATTAGAGATTATCTAATTGAGCTGTTTAAGCCGATTAAAGTTTTGATAGAGTAACTCTCCTATTTTCACTGAATGGAATATCAAATAAGGGGACGTAACATTTAAAGCAGGCTAGTCAACAGTAGCCAAAGTCACTTTGACAAAAACTATTGAGGCGAGATTATATAAACCACGCTTAATTAAAGAAAGGACTTAATGAATTTACTGGGTGGAAATCATTCATTGAAATATGTTCGCAAAAATCGAGTAAAGCCAGTGATTTGAAATCATTGTCAAAGATGAGTACATACTTGCATAGTAACATTCAAACACGGAACAAGACTAGGCCACTCGGCCCCTCTGGCCAGCTCCATCCTTGAATAAGATCATGAGAGATCTGATTTTAACCTCGACACTACATTCCTGCATGTCCCCAATAATTCACCATCCTGTTAAGGCAGAGGTAAATATATTAAAAATATTCAGATTCTGCTCCTATTACCTGTTTGGCGAAGATAATTCCAAAGACTTTCAACTCCCTGAGAGAAAAGTAAAGTCCTCACGTCTGTCTTAAATAGGCAAAGCCTTAATTTTAAACTATAACTCCTAGTTTGAGATTCTCCCACAAGAGGAAACATCTTTTCGACATGAAAATGGTCAACTCCATTCAGGATTTTATGTTTCAATTAAGTCACCTCTGACTTTTCTAAACTTGAGAGGATATTACCCTAGTCTGTGTAGCCTTTCTTCACAGGGCAATCTGCTTGTTCCAAGTATCGTTCTAGTAAACTTTCAGTGAGCTCCTTCCAACACATTAACATCCTTCTCTAAGCATAGTGTTCCAAATACAAAGTCACCAATGCCCCCTAAATGAATCTCAACCTCCCTGCTTTTGTATTTGATTCCCCTCATACTAAAACATAACATTTTATTTCCTGTCCCGATTACTTGTTGTAGCTGTAAACTAACCTTCTGTGAATCATGCGCTAGGACATCTCAGAGCTCTGTAATCGTTTGCCATTTAGTTAATATGCATTTTTTTATTCACTCTGAAAAAATGGACAATTTCACACTGTTCTGCATTTGCCAGATCATATCCCACTCACTTAATCTATCTATATCTCTTTGTAGACACCTTATGACCTCTTCACTACTCATTTCCTATTTATCTGTGTTGTGGTTGGTTGGCTCACTGAGCTGGTTCATCGTTCTGCAGACGGTTCATTGCCCTGCTGGGTAACATCATCAGTGCAGCCTCCGGTGAAGCGCTGTTGTTTTCCCGCCTGGTATTTAAACTCTGGAGCCCGTTGAGCTGGATTACGGTTTTCCTTTGCAATGGAGTGTGTATGGAGTCAAGCTCTATGTGTTTATTGATGGCTTTCTTAGTGGAATACCAGGCTTCCAGGAATTCCTGTGCCTGTTTCTGCTTTGCTTGTCCCAGGGTCCTGGTGTTGTCCCAATCGAATGGATAAGGAGAACTGCCAATTCGATTGGCACAAAACCAGGATCCCGGGACAAGCAAAGCTGAGACTTGCACAGGAATTCATGGAAGCTTGGTACTCCATGAAGTAAGCCATCAATTAGTACATAGAGCTCAACCCTATATACACTCCACTGTGAAGGAAAACCGGAAGTGAGGCAATCCAGCCCCCTGAAGAAGACCAGAGTTCAAATACCAGGTGGGAAAACACAACAGCACTTCACTGGAGGCTGCACTGATGATGTTACCCAGCAGGGTAATGAAAAGTCCGCAGAACAATGAACCAGCTCGACAAGCCAACCAACCACAACATCTACAACCTGAGCTGCAAATCTACTCTGAAACCTTATTTATCTTTGTGTCATCATCTACCATCACTTTGGTTCCTTTATTCAAATTATTGCTATAAATTGTAGAGTTGAGGCCCCTGCTCTGATCCCTATGCCAACCTGAAAAAATCCATTTATTTCAAGTTTCTGCTTTCTTTAGCCAACCAATCTGCTACCCATGCCAAAATGTTATTCCTACACCATGAAGTCTAATTTAAATAATAACTTTTAATGTGGCACCTTAACAAATGCGCCCTGGAGGGCTAAATACAATGCACCCACTGTATTGACAGAACAAGCTACATCTTCAAATAACTCTAATGAATTGGTAAAGCATGATTTCCTTTTGACAATACATTTTGTCACTGCCTGATTACCTTGAACTTATCCAAATGCTTTGTCAGAACACCTTTAATAACAGTTTCTAACGTTTCCCTCTGCCAGTTGTTAGGATAACTGGCCTATAGTTTCCTGATTTCTGCTTCTCTCATTATATTCCAAATGAACAGAACCTTCATCAAATCTAATGACTTTTGGAAAATTAATTACCAAACATTAATTATCTCACAAGCTACTTCTTTTAAGACTTTTAGGATGAAATCCATCAAGGCCTGGAGACTGGTCAATTCTATTGCATTGAGCAAAAATCCGCATCTTCTACAGTACAGGGTCAAGACCCAAGACTTTTCTAATATCTGAAATAGTGAATGAAAGCCCAACCTCTGGGAGCAACGAATACACACAGGGCCAGAATGTTTTTGGTCTGGGACCATTATTCAGCCCCAAAATCCAATTTATATCTTCATACTAAGAGAACAATCACCCAAATGTAACATTTGAGAGTGAAACTAACGTTTACACCTCAGGTTACTCCAACCCAGACATTATGGAACCTATACAGATACCAGACATTCAACTTCAATCAATGTTCATGCAGAGAAAAATCGAACATTCAACCTCAATCAAAATACATTCACACCCACTCTTAAATGTCAGGGAGCCAATTAATCTCAAAAGGAACACCACCAACACAATGGCAAGCTCAGATTTGGCACAAAGATAAGAGGCCTGCAACTAGTAATATTGCAGGCCCTGACCTCATCTAAAGACCTTCCACATAACTATGCCCAGAAGTGGGATCCTGACAGCAATTCCAAAACCTATCAACATAGGCCTGTCCCCTACCAAGGGAGCCAATGGCAACTGACAAAGACCAGCAGACCTGAGAACTGACAACCTCCGAAAACCACCGACCCGATTGACACTATGAGGCCTCGGACAAATCGCGAGTTGACAACCTGCACAACCACCATGAAGTATGGAGAAACAAGTAGTCACCTGATTAATCCAATATGCTTCCTACTGCACCAGTGGACTCAACCCAGACTGAAGGCCTACACCAACTGAAGCCTTCATTGAGGCACCGGTTATGGCAAGTGGGAATGGCCAGCAGCGCTTCAAAATCGCTAGTTTTCCCCAGTGCTGAGCTTAAACTCCCAAGACTCCAAAGTTTCCAACCTGGCGAGCAGAGAGGGGAAGGTGGGTGGTGACAGTGCATGGACCCCAAGGATAGGAAGCCTGCTTAAATATTTTGCTATTAAAACTGCTGCTTAGCTTCTAATATAGTGTTTAACCTGTGTTTAATTTTAAATGTATCTAATCTATCCTCTGTATAGTTGAATGTGTCAATTTCACTGCATTATTACATTTGCCTTTATTTCTGGTATTATACTTACCTTTTGTATTTAATAAATGCAGAGATTCTTTTGCTCTGAAACACCTGTCAACTGTTTTCTTTACTTCACATTCCTAAATAAGGCCAGTGTAAGAACCAGGGATCTGGGGGTGATTTGAACTAGCTAAACATCAGCAAATTACTGATCGCAAAATCCTACATTTCACAGTTCCAACAATTTACTTAGTACCACCTTACTGGTAATTGTACTGTTCTTGACTTCCTGTCTCCCTTTCAATTCCTGATCCACAACTACGTCTAAGATGCTGCTTGTATCCTCACTAGTGAAGATTGATGCAAGACACCTGTTCAACTTGTCTGAACACGGCAGGCCAAAAATGCTTCAGAGATAGTAGGAAGTGCAGATGCTGGAGTATCTAAGATATCAAGGTGTAGAGCTGGATGAACACAGCAGGCCAAGCAGCATCAGAGGAGCAGGAAAGCTGACGTTTCAGGCCTGGACCCTTCTTCAGAAGTCGGGGAGGTGAGGAAGTATAACATGGATAACTGTGAGTTTATCTGCTTTAGTAGCAAAAAAAAAGGTGGGCTATTCAACAAATGGTGATAGATTGGGATAAGTGGACGTAGAATGAGACTCGAGTGCCATTGTGCACCAGTCACTGAAAGTAGTCAGGCAAGTGTAGCAGGCAGTGAGGAAGGGAAATGATGTGTTGGCCTTCACAGCGAGAGGAACAGGGGTGTTTTACTGCAATTGTACAAGGCCTTGATGAGACCACGTCTGGATTACTGTGTGCAGTTTTGCTCCCCTAATCTGAGGAATGACGTTCTTGCCATGGAGGAAAAGCAACAAATGTTTATCGAACTGATTCCTGGAATCAGTTCGATAAGACACCGATGTAAGAAGGGATATTGGATTGGCTTTTTCTGAAGAAGAATGCCGACCCTAAACGTCAACTTTTCTGCTCCTCTGATGCTGCCTGCCCTGCTGTATTCATCCAGCTCCAACATTGTGTTATCTATCGGATTGGTTAGGACACCATTCCTTGGAGTTTGGAGTAATATGGGGGAGTTCTTATAGAAACTGATAAAATTCTAACAACACTGGACAGGTTAAATGCAGGAAAGATAGCCCATTGATCGGGGAGTTCAGAACTGGCAGTCACAGTCTAAGGATACAGGGGTGGTGTTTTAGGACTGAGAATGAGGAAAAGTTTTTTTTTCACACAGAGAGTGGTGAGCTGGTGGAATTCTCTGCCACAGAAAACAACTGAGGCTAAAACATTTAATGTTTTAGGAGTTAGATATAGTTCTTAGGGCTAAAAGGATCAGAGGGTATGGGGAGAAGGTGGGATGATCATCCACGATCATATTGAATGGCACAGCAGGCTTGAAGGGCTGAATGGCCTACTCCTGCTCCTATTTTTCTGTGTTTCCTATCTGTTTTTATATTTTTGGCCAACTTTCTGTCTTTTGCTAATTTTCCCCTCTTTTTGAAGTTTTCCAGAAGATTTGTAACTCAAGTTGTGAACGAGATTGTAGGCTTGCTTGCTGAGCCGGTGGGTTTGGTTGTAAACATTTTGTCACCTTGCTAGGTAACATTGTCAGTGCATTAAGCATTGGTGTTCTGTCCTGCTTGTTATTTATATGCTGCTAGGTAACAAAGTGTGGAGCTGGATGAACACAGCAGGCCAAGCAGCATCTTAGGAGCACAAAAGCTGATGTTTCAGGCCCAAGGGTCTAGGCCCTAAACGTCAGCTTTTGTGCTCCTAAGATGCTGCTTGGCCTGTTGTATTCATCCAACTCTACACTTGGTTATCTCAGATTCTCCAGCATCTGCAGGTCCCATTATCTCTGACACATTTAGATGCTGCTGTTTGTTGGACTGTTGGTACCACTTCCAGTTCTGAAACCTGTCAGCTACCTTTGCAAAATTATATGTCTTTGCTTTGAATTTGATGTATCTTTGACATTTTTAGTTAACCACTGATGTCAGGTCTCTCCCTTAAAATTTTTCTTGTTTTTTTGGAATGTATCTATCTCATGCTTTTTGGAATATCCCCTTATATGTTTGCCACTGCATTTCTATTGTCTTCGCCCTAGTTCTGCTTTCATGCCATCATAATTGCCCTTGTTTAAACTTACATCACACTACCCTATAATTTCCAAGGACATTAAATGGAGCCTTCTTGTCTGTGAAGGCCCAAAAGGAAGGATTGCCTTGAAGGACTATGAACAGGGGTCATGCTCATATCCATTAGCAAAACATTTAGGCAATCACCTGGGCACTCAACCGTGTGAAAACATAATCAGTTTGATAATGTGACCCTGGATATGATAAAGATTTTTCCAGACATCATTAAGTGAAGGAAACAATGCATTTGGAATGCACCAGGATATTCAGATAATTGCGTTATTTTTGGAGAGACATCATGTGACAATCAGAAAACCATTTAATTGTCTAAGCAACAAACAAAAACAGAAATTGCTGGAAAAACTCAGCAAGTCTGGCCGCACCTGCAGAGATAAAGCACAGTTAACATTTCAGGCCCAGTGACCCTTTGTCAAAAACCACTTTACCTGTACAGCACAACAAACACATGAGACTCTGAGGAGGTAAGAATTCTGTGTAGATCTCTCTCATTCACACAATTTGCAAGAATTGAGCACTGTCTGTGGATGTTGACTCTCTTTGTGCCACAGATCAAACTGTTGTCTATAAAATGAGGTACAGATCATCCATCAACATCTTTGAAGTGCCCAAACTCTGACACAGATTACAAAGCTCAAGCTACCAGCTTTCGAGGTAGTTTTCCTTTCACTTTACTGGACTTTAAAAAACTTAATTTATCCTCTCATTCTGTAATTTAGCAACTGCCTGCATTCTCACACCATCCACACCTTGCCTTTCCATGCCTGTTAACATATTGGCACTTCAGCCAATGTCAAACACTCTCAGCACTAGGTGTATCGTCATGTTCTTTAGCACAAACACACAGAGACGGGCAGCTTGTTATACTTGTTGGCAGAGATCTCTTCGGTAATGGCGCATCAAAATATCAATCTAACACCTACAGCATACCTGTATATGCCTGTCCTACGTACTCAACATATTTATTCAACCAAATGGCATGTCGGAAAGTGATGGGAACTCATTCTCAGTCTAATTTCAGGGTGTTATTGGTCGGGGTTCCAGTACCATCAGTCATGGCACTGTCTGCACACAGTTCTGGGGCTTTGACTTGGCCAGTTGTCCACTTGGGGCATTCACAATCAGGGGATCTGTCCCACTCCAGTCCAACAGTCAGAACAGGTGAAGAAGTTAAGGCTGGGGTGGGGGTAAGCAGAGGCCTTTTTAGAATTGGGGATAGGCACAATGACAGGGCGGAGGGTTAAGTTCAAGGCAAAAGGGGAATATGAAACAGTATCATTGGTCATGGTAGACTGAGGAGAGCGCTATTGACTGTGGCCACCACCATGACCTCCACTGCGGAGAGTAGAGGAGCAAGGTGAGCATCATCAGAATGTAATGCCAGTGTTTGGGGGGTCAGAGAGAATGGTTATAGGAGAAGGTTAATGTGGCAGTTCGCCACTTGGAGGAATGAGTGGAAATGTGCTGCCATGATAATAAAGTGAGGTAAAAGGGAACATAGAGGCGCTAGGGGAGTACATGATGACAAGGCAGGACCCAGTGTTGATGCTGTTTGCTGCGAGCTGCAATCCCGGCCATCACTTTCTATTCTGTAGATAAGGGTTGCTTGCAAAAGGCTGGAGGGTGCCATGGAGTCAGTATCAATTTGATGGGTGAAAGTGCAGGCAACCACATTGGATACCTCGATATTGTAGCAACAAAAACATGAAGCAACCATTTTCAGACACCGGCTATGTTTGACTTGCAATCATTTCATCGTTCATTTGCCACGCATGCTGAGTGAAAGTGTTCAGCTGCCAGCTGCTAGTCAAAGGTGATTTGCAACGTACCATTAGTGATCATAAATTGAACTTGGGCATCTCAGTCATGTTCAAATGAGCAGCAATGAGCAGCAGTGTTGGTTGAGGGGCCCCATTATTCCAAGGGTCCCATGGGAGCTGCACGCCATCACGTCCCTGTAAGCATATTGATAGCCTTTACTGAAGACAGTCAGAAGTTGAGTATTTGATGGGGTAGGAAGGATATTGGAGTGCTGTGCGCACTCCCGTTTCAATGCCATCGGGTGGTCCCTCAGCTGGCATGGCACCTTCATGAAGTTACTGCTCATGTTGAGGCCAAAAATGAATGTGTAATTGAGCCATGACCATCCTTAACAGAGTGCAACATGTTTCACTGTATGGAGATTTGAGCTTAACCCCTGTTTGCATAATATGCTACTGATGATTGTTCTGGGATCCAAGGAATTCTTTAGCTCCTTCTGTGCTCAACTTAGGTCCTTTCCACAGAGTCTGGAGCCCTGTTGCTGGTGGTACGCTGGTCGCTGTGACTGCCTGCTTAAAAAGGTGAAGACAAATGCAGGAAATCCAATCTGTTAGTGCGTTGTTGGGCAGACATCTTAGTGCATGGCCATATCTTTGACAAGAGCTATTTTAATCACCCTCTGCACTGAAGGTAAAGCAAAAGGATTAGACAGTTCCTGCTGTATGCTGTATGTGAGTTCATAAAGAAACAGGATAAAGGAATTTCAATCAATATATGAAATCCAAAACCTTGAAATCATTGCTGAACTTGCCAATGTCAGTGTTACCAATGTCGTCCAATAACTGTTGCGATGTATGTGTAACTGCTCTTCATTGACTGTTTGGAGACTGGTCCATTCTTTTAACTTTTTTTTTGGACTAATTTCTTCTTAACTCTAATTTGTGTTTATATGTTTTATGTTATTATTTCTTCTTATGTTCAGTAATGATTAAATTCAATGTTTTTATTAATTTTAGAAAGCCCTGGTTAAATTAGTTCCTCCTAAAACACATGTTCATTTGGAGTTGGGGGAAAGGCATCTACAACAGAATGGATCCTTATCAAATCAAACTTATTTCACCCAACCAAGTGGTTAGGTGAAAGTGAGCACGTTTATCTTTTCTTCCCTGGGAGCTTAAAAATTTGAGGTATCCGATTTGGACGGTTAACAAGTTAGGGAACTGTGGCTAGGCTCTGGTTGTAACAATGGGTTAGGTGAAAATCTCAAAAACTGGTATTTTCTTTAGGTGTCATTGAGAGTTCCAGGATTGGGGTACGTAAATGGAGTTAAGATACAGAACAACCAGGGTATAATAATTGGCACTCTGATTCTTGTTCACAACTTTTACCTTGGTAGAAACTAACTGCGAACAAAGCTTATTTCTAATTTTCTATAAACTAGTGACAACATTAACTTTACAATCAACAAATTAGAAAAGACAGCGCCGAATGTCTGGTGAATGTTGAAGCTCCTAGGCTGCTTTTTTTAAGCAGCTAAAGGCTACTATAAATATTGCCATGTTGTAACTATCTGCATCTTAAGCAAACTAAAGCACACTGAAATGTAATAAAATGTGAAGCTGGATGAACACAGCAGGCCCAGCAGCATCTCAGGAGCACAAAAGCTTCTGTACCTAAGTACAGTGAAAAGCTTTGTGGACTGCTGTGTTCATCCAGCCTCACATTTTATTATCTTGGATTCTCCAGCATCTGCAGTTCCCATTATCACTCACACTGAAATGTAAGCACTATATAGCACATTACAGCTATTGCTAACCACCTTTTACTCTTAATTGAATTTCAATATTAGATATTTTGTTGCATGGTAGCGCACAGGGCATCTTTCAGTTCTGTGATGTGTGTCATTTATTTATTTTATTTGATTTTCCCAAAGAGTTGTAATTCACAATTGATCTCCTGAACAAATTGTGTTTGGGTTTTTGGTCAAGATTGATCTGAACAATTTAAATAGAAAAGAAGCAAATGTATAAGTATTTAAGTAAACGTATCATGCTTGGTAAGAAACAATTTAGGATAATCTCTTTTGTATGAACAGAGCAATATACACATTTTAAAAATTTCAAAATTTGGGCAGTAGGTGGCTCAGTGGGTAGCACTGCTGCCTCACAGCACCAGGCTCTGGGTTCGATTCCATACTTCAGCAACTGTCTGTGTGGAGTTTGCATGTTCTCCCTGTGTTTGCATAGGTTTCCAATGGGTGCTCCAGTTTGCTCCCACAGTCTGATGATATGCACATTAGATGGATTGGCCATGCTAAGTTACCCACACTGTTCAGGATTGTGCAGGTTAGGCGTGTTAGCCATGGGAAATGCAGGGATAGGGTAGGGGGAAGGCTCTGGGTGGAATGCTTTTCAGAGGGTCAGTGTGGATAAGTTGGGTGAAATGGCCAGTTTCCACACTGTAAGGATTCCATTAATATCACCTGTTACTGTGATCCACATAAATCATAATCCAGTTTTCTGAAGAAGGGTCCAGACCTGAAACGTCGGCTTTCCTGCTCCTTGGATGCTGCTTGGCCTGCTGTGTTCATCCAGCTCTTACAGCTTGTTATCCAGTCATAGTTTTATTCTTAAACAAGCAAAATATTACACATCAAAGACCCCTCTCACCCTGGTAATGGTCTCCTACAACCTCTTCCATCAGGCAGAAGATACTGCAGTTTGATCACACACACCAACACATTCAAGAACTGCTTCTTCCCTGCTGTTATTAGGCTGCTAAATAAGCTTTCCAAATTCAAATAATCTTGATCTTGCTTTGCACACCTCCTGTGAAGTGTAGCTTGTATGCTTCATTCTATCTAATGTCCAATGATCTGTATGTCCTTGTTGGCTGTGCTGGCTGTACTGCTCACAAGACAAAGCTTTTCACTGTACTTAGTTACATCTTCAAAGATGTTAGAAGACTGCAATAAAAAAGATGAAAGTTTTCAGCAGATCTGGCAATATCTGTGGAAAGGTTAAAAAAGAGATTGGAAGAAGTTGTCTTGGTCAAAATGAAAAAAGAAATCTATCATAGGCCCCTGTCTCCTGCCCAAATTAAAGGTAAACAAAATGTTGATTTCTTCCTTTGCATCTATGATTTCTGCACTTTCTACAAAAGAAGACATGGATGAGTCAAAAATTCTTTGTGTGTGTTCACTAGTGTGTGGAATACCATCAGCTTATTGAAGACTGCACAAAGAACACTCCTTGCAGGAGTCTATAGCACTAAAGCATTTTCCAAGTATGTATATACTGGGGTCCTGTAGATTCTGTGTTGCACCAAGATCATTGATTGGAATGTGTTCAATTAGATCCTGGACCCTGTACAATCTGCTCTCCCACAAATCAATTGCAGTACTGAGCTAACCATGCAATAAAAGAGGCAAATATGCAATGGAATTAAATCATCAGATGGAATTCTCCCAACCCCAGAATGACATCGGCAATGGTGAGCCATTTGGGACAATGTGACAAAAATCAAAAATGAGATTCTTGACATCAAGAAAAAACAGGTCAGATTTTGCTCCTGAGGTTTGAACGACAAGACACGAATCTTGCTAGTGAGTCATTCTCACCTCATTTGTAAGCAGTTTGCTGCTGTCCCATGCAATGGAGTGAAACTAGATGGTGATAATTCTTGACACGAAAGTCACAGCAGTGCAAGGCGTTGAGAAATGTGACCTAAAATTGAGACTTTAAATGTCACCTTTGAAAACTTCTGCTTCACTGAGATGACAATCTTCAATCTGCAACGACCAATGGCATAGTCAAGATTGATTGATTGTGATCAGGATCTGTACCCTACACAATTGGACCCTGAATACAATTCACATGCAAGGTGCTGTGATATCTCAGACTGACTTACTGCTAAACCCTGGACTAGTTGCACTGGACCTGCAGGACAGACCATGGTCCACAGACATGAATGTAATGATACAGAACTCTTGTGCCTGACCACGCAAGTGGCTGATACATTGTGTGCAAGCGCCTAGACTGAGATCAGGTGCTCCCTTTGACTTGCTGTACTGGCAGCCCTTGAATAATGGCTGTCTTTCTTTGATTTGATCCATGGTGGGTCAGTCACAAGCAATCTTGACCATACCATTGGTGATTGTAGATTGAAAAGAGTTATCCCTGTGAAGCAGAAGTAATCACAGTCAATATTTAAATTGGCACCTATGAGTCACAATTCACATATGAGTCACAGATCACATAGGCTGCTCAAGGCCATGAGATTAACTTCCTCTACATTGTGCTTTATGCTTTCACCAACATCTCTTCATATTCACTGCTTGAGAGGTGTGGTAATGGTAAGACAAGATCTCACTACTCATACAGCTCCTACAATCTCCTGTTGTATTTTGTGCTGAATTCAGGAATAAGGCCCTGCAGAACATTTTATACAGAATGTGCTGCAGAACTCCTGTATACTGTGCCTGCAAAGCTGGGGCAGGCCATGAGCGGATGCGATGGACATTGAAGAACTGGAAAAGTGAATACAGTTTTCCAAAGAGTAAGATGAGAATTTTGTGTCGGAGAAACACTACCTCCTGTATGGCAGAGCATAGCAATGTGTGGTTCAATTCAGACAGACTTCATTGACACATTCCCAATAGGTGAGAGCAGCTTCTATTAGTTTAATTTTTATTTTCTTTTTTTCTTGAATAAACCTGAATGCTTTCAACTGTTCAAAGGCTTTCTTGTATGTGATAGTCACAAATTGAACATTGAAATGATGTTAGGTTACACTGTGCTTTGAGACAAAGTAAAACATAATTCCATGGTGGGATGTTAAGAAAAGTGAAGCTGAGTTGCTTGATTTTTAAAATAGCAATAGATTTACAAGTGTGCACTTATATTTGATTAGATTCCTTACAGTGTGGAAACAGGCCCTTTGGCCCAACAAGTCCACACTGTCCCTTGAAGCATCCCACCCAGACCCATCCCCCTATAACCCCCACACCCCTGAACACTACAGGCAATTTAGCATGGCCAATCCACCAAACCTGCACATCTTTAGACCCTGTGAGGAAGCCAGAGCACCCGGAGGAAACCCATACATACACGGGGAGAATGTGCAAACTCCGCCCAGACAGTCACCCGAGGCGGGAATCGAACCTAGGTCCCTGGTACTGTGAGGCTGCAGTGCTAACCACTGAGCCACCATGCCGCATTTGCTGTGTTATCTATGTGCCATAAGAAGCATTTGCTTTTTTGTTCCTGTTCCACTATGTGAACCACAAAGGGCAGTTCTAGGCTGACAGTACCATCCAGACTGATTGAAAATGAACAATTCCTGAAAGGCTTTCTAAAAAATATCCTTCAAGCTATTCAGGAAGGGATAAAGTATAACTTCCAGTGATTGTATTTGCTTTAATTCAAGTGGTTAAAAACATGTCCTTTAAGATTGACAACATTAGAACCAAATATTATTGATGTGAGAAATTCTTTTATCAACGTGAATGTTTTCACTTCACTTGAGATAACACTTTCCAGATGCTCAAACCTATTAATTGAAATGTTGATACTTGGATAATGCACGTGGGTGCATGCTTTTAGTACAGATCAGTGTGTTACATGATTTCAACTCTAAACTCTCTGGCACCTAACCTCTCCTTTTACAATATGTGCTCCTGTTTTTGTTTTTATGGGTTATAGTTTCTGAGGTCATCTATTACCTTAAAATTCATCTTTCATTGAGACTTCTGCATTACATCTTTCTGTTGAATTACATCAGTTGAAATGTATGAAGGAGTTGTAAGCAAATGATCAATTTGCCTTTGCCCATTTTACATGACTGCGCAAGATGTATATCCCAACACTGAGGTGTTATAATCAGTGAGTTTTATACAAAACAACAATGTATAATGGTAAACGCTTATTGACGATTGTTTACAACAAAATTCATTCCATGAAATTATAGAATTTTTTAACTAGTGTTTTGGACATTGGTGTTGGGTCTCGTGGAAGTTTAAATGGTAAAGTTCTGAAATAGGAATTCAAACAAGTTTTCATTGATACAATGCAAACTGCAGATGGTCAATCCAATTGCAGAAGGTGGGCCAGAGATAAAAATACTTTAGGAAGTCTGCATGCATCCATTTGTATAACCTTTCCATTTTTAATTCATCTTGCTTAAGTTCCCAGACATCAAAAAACGAGTCAGGTACAAGGAGAAAAGGTGGATTGGACTCATCAGTTAATGCTATACAGCATGGCTTGTGGGCCAAGAAGAACAGGATTACCTGTCCTGGCCCAACAAACTAATCTGTAAACTTTTGTAGTATTTCTAGCCTCAAACTCCCACATCACTAAAACCTGAAATCTACCTATCACTGATTTCAAGCTCTCAAACTCATCTGGATGTCCATTTGCCCCCCGAACCTGTTATCTCTACCTGAATGATCTCCATCTCACATTCTCCAACCAACCGTGATCACTGCTACATGATCAGATGATCCCTGACATTTCTACCCCAAACAACAACAAAGCACACTCAATTCTGACCTGAAACCCATTTCAAAACATTTGCGACAAAAAAGGCAGCCTACCCAAAATCAACCCATGACAATTGACTGTGTAAAACTTCCCAGCTATATTTATATCCAACTTTCTGTGGTGGTGATATTTTGGCCAACTCTTTCTGAACTGTCTCCTTCAATTTCTGTAACCTTTCCTAATTTGTTAACAATAACAAAATGGGATTACTTTACATTGAGATTTGAAAGCTAGGTCATTGAGGCCAGAAATAATGATGATCCCAAAATATAATACTGAGGCAGTCCATTCAGTAGTATCCCTCATTCTGACATTCAACATTCAAGTTTATTCATGGTTTTCTGCGCGTCTCTTCATTTCTTTTAAAATCTCCAGGTTTGACCAAAATCCCTGCAACTGTATTAAGTTCCCTTTGGACAGGTGCTTTCATCTTCAAGACACAAGCCAAGAATGCAAGGAAAAATTTCCACTTGCTGCTCCAACAACACTCTAGAAGCTTGACACGATCCAGGACAAAACAGCCTGTTTGATTGGCATCACATACACTATCTTCAGTATGCTCTCCTTTCATCACTGACATAAAGTGTAAGCAGTGCGTTCCATCTGTAAGGTACAATGCATTAACTAACCAAAGCTCCTTTGACAGCTTCTTGTAAACCTGCACTTTATGCCTCTTTGAAGGTCAAGGGCAACAGATGCTTTGGAATCCAACAAACCAAAATTCCTTTCCCAGTCACAGACTATCCCAACTTTGAATTAATGACACTGAAGGAACAGTGATATAAGTTAAAATTCTGGAACTCCCTTTTATTACAACAGCATGGTTGTCTCCACACTCCAAGGACTGTAGCAGTTCAAGAAGGAGGCTGACCATCACATTGTCCAGTACAATTAGGATTGGACAATAAATACTGGTCTAGCTAGTGGCATCAACATCCCATTAATGAATATACTAAAAAAAATGACGCTTTCTCCTAATTCAGAGAGCACTGGCCAATTGGTCGATTGGAAACTAGGAACGATAGCCACTGCCAGGGCTAGAGATAGTCCCATGACACTGAGAAGCCCAGAGAAGTCTAGAATCAGGGAGAGCAGGGTGCTAAGCACTTATATTCGAGCAACCAGAAGAGAAGGATAAAGGGGAAGAGGACCTTTTAAGTCACAGCCTCCTTTGGGCATAATAGGGCTCTTTAAAGTAGTGACTTGTTTGCCACCTAAGGGCTTCATTAGGCTGATGAATGGGCAGACACCACCCCTGCTTCATGTAATCTTTCACACTGAGTGAGAGTAGGTGTTTGGGCAGCTGGATTTTACATGCACCTCAACTCCATGCCTCCCCCTGCCTTCAAACACATTATTGGGAGGTATATTATAATCCCCATAAAGAAGTGATTGTAGATTTCATAACTAAAATGTTAAATTAAGGTTAAAACTTATGATTACACTGCAGGCTTAATTACGACTGAATCCTGTTTCACATGAAAGACCACGCATAGCTCTGAGACATCATTTCCAATAACACGCCTTTATTAAAAACCTGAGCTATTTATGGTTGAGTAAGTTTTTGATGTCAGCATTTGCAATAGAAACTATCTTTGTAATTACTTATATCAATCATTTTCCTACTTGCACTTTTATCTGTCTTGTACTAAGCAACGCCCATTATGGAAGGCACCAGACACCCATGAGATCCTAAATTTTTAGGCTCACTATTTTGCCTACTGGTCCTCCCATCGCATGCTTCAGTCCCACTGTCCTTCTGGAACCAACTCTGGAATTTTCGAACAAAGGGAGAACTGAAAGAAAGAGGCACTAATGAGTCAAGCAATTTAGGTGGAGCCTGGGTTTCAGTTGAATATTTTTACCTTAAACTAATTAAAGGAAAATTATAACTACACATGTGCATCCTTAATAAGCACAATCTCCGTAACCTGCATGTTTAGCAAATAACACAATAATTGGTGGTATGGTTGATATCAAGGACGAAAGCCTAGGACCACAGGACAATATGAATGGGCTGAGCATTGGCAAATAACATTTAACCCTGAAAAATGTGAGGTGATGCATTTTAGAAGAACTTACAATGCAACGACATGCTAAATTGTACAAATGCAATAGGAGGGACCTTGGTATGCATGTCCATTGATGTTTGGCGGTGACAGGACATATAGATAATGTGATTAAGAAGACATATTGGATACCTGCGGTTTGTAATCAAGGCATTGAATACAAGGCCAAGGGGGAGATGCTGGAGCTGCATATAATGTCATTTAGGCCATGGCTGGAATACAGTGTATAGATCTCATCACCACAGTTGAGAAAGAACCTGACTGCACTGGAGAGAGTACATAGGGGATTCACCAGAATGATGTCTGAGATGGTATGACTTAGTTGTGAAGAGAGAATAGATAGGCTTGAGTTGTTTTCCTTGGAAGAGAGAAGGCAGAGGGGAAATCTAATTGAGATGTATGAAGCTCTAAGGGATATAGACTGAGTAGCTTTAGGAGACACTTATCCCCTTTGTAGTGGGGTCAAAAACCAGGGGGGCATAATTTTAAGCTAAGGAACAGGGATTTTACAGGTGATTAAAAGAAAACTTTTTCACACAGACTGTAGTGGGTATGTGGAATTTGCTGCTTGAAAGGTTGGTAGAGACAGCAAATCTTCCGACATTTAAGAAATATTTAGATTAGCACTCAAAATGCCATAGCATAATAGGCTACAGACCAAGTGCTGGGGAATGTGATTAGAAATTGTGGATGTTTGGTGACTGATGCAGATATGATGGGCTGAAGGGCATCTTCCTGCACTGTAAAATCTCCATAACTTTATGGATCTCTACTGACATGGCATTTAATTTTTATGTTATTATGAAATGGTGGAAAATGATGCATCCCGTTATTTATTTTTCCAGAAAGCTTTGCAACAAAGGAAAGCTTTCCAAGGCTTGTTTCTAGCAGGTCTGATGTTAAATGCAGCTGGGGCCTTTGTGTGATAAATGATTCATGGACAATTATAATTCTTTGGTTGACATAAAAACAAACAAACATAGCATTCATCAAAATAGCTTTCATTTTTATTTTCTTGCCTTTGTGCTTCGAGTGAAAATCCACTTTTAAAAATCTGACATCTCTGAGAATCAAGAATTTTTAAAACAAATGTGGCAGCTGCAACATAATGAAGTTTTGAATGGTTTCTAATGTAAAATATTGGAAATTTATATATTCATATTTATTCAAGATTGTACAGGGTAATTATAACCTAACATACCAGCTGTATTGACTTCAATAACAGATCAAACAGGTAACTAATTTAACTTTCCAGCCATGTGGATTAATTCAAAATAACTTCAATGAATCACAGAACTGCTAAGTGTGTAGTGAAGGGGAAGTTTAGGAAATTGTAGGAAATTGAGTCCCTCAGGCATGATTTACAATGCATTAAATATAATAGATGTAACATCAGAACTGGAAGTGTTTAACTTTCCAATATTTTCAGAAAATAATGTTGACTTACAGGTGTACTTCAGAACCACTTTGGTTAATGTCAAATTAACTAGTTTTTCATTGCCCGAGCAATGTTGAAATGTTAAAAATTAAATTTACTTTTATTTAGTTTTGTTTGTAAAGGTATTAATTATGCACAAGCAAAGCATTATAATTCTGAAGTCCTTTATAAATAAAATTTTCAACATGTGATAAAAACAGATATTTGTAACATTTGTTCTGTTGATAATATCTAAAATCCAACATACTACATAATTTCAACTGCGTAAATCTAACCTGTATAAATACAAAATACCAGCTGATATTCTGAACAGCATATTCTTAATACACATTGGGAAGAGCGTTTTTGATGTTCACTTTTTACTCAACAAACTTCACAGATTGTATCCACTTATACCATGAATGATTAGAGCAAAATTATCACAATTTAAGGAAAAGCCTTCTAAGGAGAAGCCCTAAAAATAGTCTTCTATGCTGAAGCAAACTCTGAACATCAAGCCAACTTCTCTGTCCTGTGACACTCTCTTTCAACTGTCATTCCAGAAACATTCCCCAATTCAACCAATGACCAACTCCTTACCGGTAAATGCTACAAAAAAATCAGCAATCTCGTGAATATTATTCCTAAGCCCCAACTAAATACCATAGTACTATTGCATTTTGCCTCCCAATATCCTGGCAAGACATAAGAAACAAAAATCAAATTCACAGGTCAGGGAGCACAACATAATAATCATGGCTGCTCAATCACAGCATAAATAGAAAGTGGGCAGAACTGCAGAATTCAGTGAGTGGTGATACTCACTGGGTTATGGTTTCACAGCATGTGAGGAAAGTCATGACTGAGAAACACAAAACTGCAGGATTTTCAAAATGCTACGTGGAATCTTTTTAAAAATCTCCTATCTTTCAAAAGAATGAAATCATCCAAAACTCTGCTACCCAGATTCTAACTCACACAAAATCCCTTTCACATTTTACACTTGAGCTATAGACCAAAATCTAAACATTTCAGTCTTGTTTTCAAAGCCATCCATAGCTTCATCTTTCCTTATTTATGTGTTTTCCGTAAGCTCTGCACCCATCACAAAATACTGTGATTTTCTAATTCTAGCCCCTTGCGAACTCTTGATTTGAATCGCTCGACCATTTGGTGCTTGTGGCTTCAGCTGCTAAAGCTCTGGCCCCCAAAATTCCTTTCCTAATCCCCTCTGCATTTCTACCTCTTTCCTCCACTGATATTCTTAAAAGCTAACTCTGTCTATTTACTTTTCTATGACATCATATGGGTTAATGTAAATTTTCCTTGTTGGCTCTTTGTAAAATGCCTCATTACATTTTATTACATTTAATGAATGTATCAATTTAATAATAAGTCATCAAGTGACCATCCACCTGCATGGAGACAAGAGGACCCTTGGCTGCTTCCCCGCTCTCCCAGCTAAAAAAGTCAGGGAAGGAGCTGTGTATAATAGGAAGAATTGTCCCACCAATACCTTCCATCCCTGCAGGAAGCTCCAAACCACCTTGAATATATTTAAGGGAAGATGATGGTATTGTGCTGGTAATTCAGAACTGAAGGAGGGTCACTGGATTCAAAATTTAACTCTGTTTCTTCCATAGGTGCTGCCAGACCTGCTGAGTTTTTCCAGCAATTTCTGTCTTTGTCCCAGTCAATCCAATCTCACTTCATAACTAAAAGTGTCCTCAACATTGACTGGATGCCATGAAGTCTTAAGGTCAAACACAGGCAAGGAAACCTCCTGCTGATAATAACATACCACCCCTGCCTTGGCTAGGATTTACTGGCAGCTCTAGTGCTCGGTGGAACTCAGGGATTGTTTATGTTGAAATGGCATTACCATCCTAACTGCATGAGAATACCTTGATTTAGGTGTATTCATAAAGTAAGGCAACACAGCTATTTCATTGAAAATACAGGATTAGGTGGCACACAGCAATGTGTCCTGCCATTGTACAGCCACTCTGCTCCACTCCTACCAGATAGACGGTGTTAAAATGGACAGTTTCATCTAAGTTCCATAATTGCTTTCAGCACTGAGGCGTGCAAGATTAAACTATCATTTAATTTAGAAGGCTGCCCTGAATAAAGAAACATAAAATTATCAATTCAAAAGAATGAACCAATAATATTATTAAATTCTTTGACACCAACATATTAAGTGATGCTCATTTCTATATGTTTTGTTAGTTTATATTGACCCTGATTTATTGCATAGAGATACAAGAACCCTAATTATGGACAAATTTGAAGCAGTCATTGCTTATTTGAGTGTAATTAATGTTGCTTAAGAGATTTTATCTTTTCATAGTTATGCAGACAAAACTCAGTTTGTAAACATTAAATGTTTTGATCCCTGCATCCACATACATAATACGAACATTCCAAATAATTCCACATTTCTGTCTGTTTAAATTAGCATTCAGCTTTATTCACCCCAGAAGTGACATTGTCAAAACAATGGATTACTTCCAGAATTAATTTTGCATTCATAGTATGTCTCAAAATGTAGAAACACATCATGACAGACATTTATAACGCCTAACTACCATTATAAGACTTGAATAATTTCCTCTGCTTCAAAGAACAATTGATTTTATTATAACTAACCATTGAATTGACTGTAGTATTATATAACAAATTGGAGGATACAGTCTGGCACAATTCTATGCAAAGCTGAAGTTCATTCATTATTGTTTCTTTACTGTGTCAAGTTGAAAAACCAGAGAAGGAAATCATTGGATTATAGATGAGATGTGATCAAACCGTGTGATATAAAAGAGTTGAAAAGTTACAATTTGATTTTCAGACCAGAATCAATGCCTCCTGTAATTTGTTTTGGAGTTATTAGAAGTGACATGAGAGGATTAACTATTGTAACTAGCTTCCTGTCCTTGTGTGCTCTGTTAAAGGAAGGCCCAGAACTGGATTCTTCCACTGTCTATATCATCTGCAGAATGTGCAGTGTAGCTGCTTCAAAGCCAGGTCTGGGTGTGTACTTGAACACAAGTGAATAATCCCCAATTAAGACTGAAATTATGGCATCTTATCAGACAACAGCTTTCACTTCCTGTCACTGTGAAAAGCTATGTTTAAAACATATTGTAGCAAAGATGTAGAATGTTCTTAGCAAAATAGGGATAGGAAGAAATAAGTCCATTATGTTAAGAAGGCTGTAGAGGTCAAGTCAATGAATATATTCAAGAAAGACAAAAATTATTAGATTAAGGGCATCAAGGGCTCTAGTGGGATGGTAGGAATATGGTATTGAGATTGAGCAGCCATGATCCTATTGAATGATGAACTGACTCATCTGGGCCAAATAGCCTCTTCCTGCTCCTAGTTTACATGTTTCTATGTTTAAACAGTGAAAATTGGGGGCAATATAACAGTCGCCAAAGTAGTTTATTAAAATCCCAGACAACAAAGTGTGAAGCTGGATGAACACAGCAGGCCAAGCAGCATCTCAGGAGCACAAAAGCTGACGTTTCGGGCCTAGGCCCTTAAAATCCCTGTTGGGGACTAAAATAACCAAATTTATTCAATTAACCCAAAATGAAGTTGTTACCAACAACATTTTACTTTTTGGTGTCTTTTACCTCAGTATGATTTGGAATTCACACAAGTTAAACATGAATTAACTAGCAAATGATACTGCAAATAAAAGGGTAAATTTCACTTTTGTATAGTTAAAGCAACAACCACAAACAGCTGCTTTACTCCACACAGACATATGGCATTAGGCATAGCTCACAGTATGGTCTTATACAAGGTAAGTCAGGAAACTTATTAAACAACAGATTTCACCTTTGCTCTTTCTGGATACTATTGTCATCAGCTAGACCCATTTCTATAAACACACTATCCCTTTGCCAATGAGAGTCCTGATTTTTTGTCTCTCCAATGTTCCTTCAGAAATAACCAACAAACAACACCCAAGCTCACAGTTTGAATATGTTTGGAAAAGCATCCAACTGCATGGCATCTCTGATCTATTAACACAGATTTCGAGGTTTTAGATCATTTCAGCCACCTCACAAGTTACCACCAACATCTGTATCTCCATTTCTGCCAAACAAAATAACTGACCTCTTTCTTAGAAAGATTTCTTTGTTCTCTCAAGAAATCTGAGTTCTTCTTTCTACTTTGCTTCTTTTTGCATCAGTACACCGATGACTTTTATCCTCCATCTCCTCTGCTTGTAGCTTTCCTTTGTGTCTGCATCTCTTTGTATCTGCCAGTCACATGGATTTTTTTTACAAGCTTCTTTCCTGTTGGCAATGCTTCCCATGATAGGGATCACCACCTCACATGGGCATGTATTTTTCAAGAAATTGCAATTAATCCCTTTATAACTGATGCAAACCCAAGTTATTAACGACATTCAAGGAGAAAACTGCACACTCCACAGATATTTAAAAGATATTACGAATTTGACTTGCTGTATCAATCAAAACTAATCGCAAGTTATTCTTTAAGCTATCCCATTTACTTTCATCATTTTGTTGATCACAAGATAATAAAAATAAAATTACTGGAAGTTTTATGTCCAACAATGAGTGGAGATTTCCCACCTCGATTTTTAAAATCAACAATTCCTATTTCAAATGTGTAAACCTGATTAGCAAGTAAAGGTAAGCAGGTTTATTAAGCCAACTCCACAGCATATTAACAAAATATTAACATAACAAAATATTTCTGTCATCCCTTGCCCCTACCCACAACATCTTCAGAGATATAATTTTCTGGAATGCTTTAATCAAGAACCAGCCCAAGTCACTCCTTGCTCCTAGTAAAGAGTGTGTATCTACTACACTAGCCAGCAACGCTGTCCTCGACTCTCAGCGATAAGAACAACCAAAGCGATGTTCAGAAAATATTCAGTTCTCCTAGTATTCCTCAATCTGTTAAACTATTTGTATACATGCTATCAGCCAATTTATTTTGTGGAACTCCAGATTACACAAGCTTGGCCTTTCAGCCCATTTAAGTATCCGAGATTGTATCAGTTAGTAAATCATTTTGTAGCTCTCTTCTGGATCTGTTTTAAATCAGTATATCACCCACAAGATTTATTTGTCCATTTTTAGTTAAGATTTTGGACTATTTGGATGATGCCCATTCTTTCCGTGTCTGCGTTGGTTTCCTCCAGGTGCTCCAGTTTCCTCCACAATCCAGAGTTATGAGGCTTAGGTGATTGGCCATGCTAAATTGTCCCATAATATCCAATGATGTACAGCTAAGGTGGGTTAGCCATGGTAAGTACTGATTACGGGAGATGGGATGGAGGGCTGGGTCAGGGTAAAATGCTGTTCAGTGGGTCAGTGCAGGCTCAATGGGCCGAATTACCTTTTTCCACTCTGTAGAGATTCTACGATTCTATGAGGAAATGATCTCATGCAAACCAATAAATTATGCACAAGCCCAACACTTTCCGTACCTTGAATTTGATGGGCAGGAGATTTCTGGCTATAAATGCATTATTTATTAGACTGTGATGGACATATTTTTGTGTGCCAATGTTAATCTGGAAGGTAATTTTTTTTTCTATTTATTTGTGGGACGTGGGCGTCGCTGGCTGGCCAGCATTTCTTGTCCATCCCTAGCTGCCCACGAAAAGGTGGCGGTGAGCTGTTTTCTTGAACCGCTGCAGTTCTCCTGCTGTGGATTGACCCACAATTATAAGCACATGTCTGATATTACACAAGGGCAGTATAGGTGCAACACATGAATATGAAAGAGAAAAAGACCAAAGATTGATATTTGTGAAACTCAGAACTCATAGAACAGGCAGGGGAGAAATTAAACCATTTCTGGTGAGATTTCAACTATATCTTGATCTGCAGTAATATATCATTTGCTCAGTTCCTGATCCCTGTGTCACTACTGACCTTGCAAAATACAGTAATGCCAAGACATGTGCAATACTACAGCAGGTGAGAATGTGAAGATTAAATTTGATGCCAATAATAAATTAATGTCTCTTAAAGCTAATTGTTGTTTACAATTTTGGCCATAATATCTCTCAAAAGCCAGCTTATAAAACAATGCTAAATTGGGTGGAAATTATTATGCACTAATTTATGTACAGCCACCCAAAAACTGACGGGAATTGCTCGCACACACTGATAATACAATTACAGACTCAAAACTAGGCAAAATGCATGAAGATCTGGTTTAAATGTTCTATACTCTGTTTCTTACCTATTTAGCTTCCCATTCAGTAAGAAAGCTTAAAATCTATGGAATCAGTTGCAAGATCAGCAATATTTATGTACTGTCATGTATTTTATGGCAAATATTAAAATTGAATTTTCTAAAATGTCAGTTTTTGCAAAATGTTTCACACAATATTTTTCATTATGGGAAGGAATTAGATATAAATAGATTTAAAATTTATTATAATAAATGTGATTTTAAAATCTACTGGATTTTCTTCTAAAATAGCATGTTATAAGATCATAATGGAATGTTTGAGCAGAACTTGACTAATGTGGGAAAACTAGGTTTTTGAATGGGATAACAATTGGGTGAAGATTACAAGATATGAGAAGTCAGCTTGGAAATCAAAATTGATCAAAGCTTATTTTATGCAGTTAAATGCTTTCATGCTTTTCCTGTATATTTCTAAGTGACAACCTCTGAATTATCTTTCTGGTTGTTGATCTCAATAGCATGATTTAATACCAGTTAATAATTGCAACCCTTAGATAAATATTTGTGATTAGGTACCTTTATTACTACCCATTCAGGAATCAGACATGTTCTGATAAGAAAAGTTGAACTTAGCCATAAATTAAGGCACTCAGAAATGATATTCACAGTTTAGTGGAAAACAAGTGTGAAATGTGTCTCATGACCCTAGTAAGACATCAGACAGGCACTGATCCAAATTTGGCAGATTAGAAAATTTGACACTAATGTGGCAGTAAGGTGAGCTTGTTAAACTGGAATTGAGTTTTATCTCACAGGAGATAGTGGAATGGAATGTATTAATGTTTGGCTTGGAGGTATTAACCTTTCAAATGATGCCTAAGGAGGTAGGTTTGGCAGCAAATAGCAAAATGGCTGAATATTATTATGCTCATGGAAACAGCTGGCAAAATGTTCACATGGAATTTGATGACATGAACAGTAGGGAGATCAGCAGATCTGTCTTACTTGCTTATTCATTGTTTAAACTCCAGAGTCCTTATGATTGGTCTTTCCAGTATCCTCATCTAATGGAAATCACTAAACATAGATTACACATTGTAACTGAAGAAAATGGTTTTAACTGTAAGCCGAGATGGTCACTTCAGGATTTCAACTGGAAATGTCTCATAGATCCGATAAAGCCATGGGCTACTTATATGAAAAGGTGTAATGGAGGTCATAAATGAATCTGATGCTGTCACTTTTATGGGGAGGTGTCTCTCATTTATTGATTAATACAAAACAGCTTACTGTAATTGAAAAACATACCAAATATGATTGCTTGCTTTGAGATGAGTCTTGGGTTCAACTCTCATTTTTATCAGGTCATCATTCACTGAAACACAACCACTCAAAGCTGCAGATTTGGGTTTAACAATAAAACAAAGTTCATCATGGAAAAGAAGTGGAGATTTTAAAAAAAGCAAACCATTTATTCATAAATAAACATTTTAAAGATTTTAAACCCACAAGAAAATACAATGCCATTCATTCCAACAACATTCCACCACAGAAATCATGCCAGAGAGAATCTGTTTCTCTTTCCCATCGAGAGGTCTTAATTTAACTGAGGTATCAATTTTCCCATCTTGAGGATTGATAGCCTCTTCCTGGAGTATTCATACAATTGTGTATGGACTCAGTTTCAAAAAGATCCTTCAGGATTAAATCCAAATACTTGTAGTCTGGACCTTTTAAATTAAACTCGTTATTCTGAGGTGATCTATTTCTTAACAGCCTAAACTACATGTCTTTCTGAGGAGAATTGTATCAGTGACAATGGGAACTGCAGATGCTGGAGAATCCAAGATAATAAAATGTGAGGCTGGATGAACACAGCAGGCCCAGCAGCATCTCAGGAGCACAAAAGCTGACATTTCGGGCCGAGACCCTTCATCAGTGGGTCTAGGCCCGAAACGTCAGCTTTTGTGCTCCTGAGATGCTGCTGGGCCTGCTGTGTTCATCCAGCCTCACATTTTATTATCTTGTCTTTCTGAGGAGAAACTGTTTTACATATCCAGCTTCAGCAAAGACTTACGCAACTTCCCCAGAATACAATTAAATAGCTTTTATTTTCCAGGTTATGCGTGTTTCCCCAAGCCCAAAAATAAATTTCAGAATCTTCAATCTGAAAGCACTATGTTGTTTACATTGGGAGAGTTTCCAAGTGAACAACATAAATAAATCCCCGTTACCCTCCAGATGTCTCACCAAAGCAATATTTTAAAGACAACATGGTGACGGAAATACTTATAAGTTAATCGTTGAACCTCTTCAGACACAAAAAATCCACATGCTACTAGTTTAAAATACAAAAATTGAAAAATAAATTAGATTAAAAAAATATAAATCACACACCTTGTATCACATTATGATGAATGTTGTAAACCAGAATTTGAATAGCAGAACGGAAAGTTGAATTAATCCATCTTTGAATTGAAAAAATTGAATCTTCAGAAATACAATAGTTAAATGCCGCAATGAGAAGGGCCATATAGAGGAAGACACCAATTCAGAAAAAAAAATCAGTTTTCAGACGTTACGTCACCTTTTTTTTATTTGAAAAAATATACTTTATTCATAGAATGTACAAAAAATAAAATATTTATACACCTACCCAGTCATGTAAGCCACTCCGGGTTACCCAGGGGGTACGTATGCCAACTAAAGGAAAAAAAAAGAAGAAAAAGCAAAGCAAAGAAAATACCCCGGCAGTCGTCTCCCCGCACAGTCCCCATTGGCCCCCTGACCAGTTGGGGAAGGCGCCAGCTGGGCCCAGTTACCAGATAGGGCTCTTTTTTCTATTCTGGATGAGGGGTTTCATACGGTGGTCTTTCCCCACCGCGCCTTGGCGCCAGCTGCCCAAGCTTTAGCGCGTCACTCAGCACATAGTCCTGGACCTTAGAGTGCGCCATTCTGCAACCATCGGTCGGGGTCAGTTCTTTCAGCTGGCAGACCAGCAAGTTGCGGGCAGACCAAAGAGCGTCTATCACCGCATTGATGGTCCTCCAGGCGCAGTTGATGTTGGTCTCGATGTGCATCCCGGGAAACAACCCGTAGAGCACGGAGTCCAGTGTACTGGAGATGCTCGGGACGAACCTCAACAAATACCACTGCATCCCCCTCCAGACCTCCTGCGCATAGGCACACTCCAGAAGGAGGTAATCGACAGTCTCGTACCCCCTGCAGCCACCACGAGGCCAGTGTGCGGTGGCGCAGAGATTCCGGGCGTGCATAAAGGATCTCACTGGCAGAGCCCCTCTCACCGCCGGCCAAGCAATGTCCTTGTGCTTGTTTGAAAGTTCTGGTGATGAGGCATTCTGCGAAATGGCTTTGGCAGTCTGCATGGGGAACCACACGACAGGATCCACCCTCTCCTTTTCCCGAAGGGTCTCGAGGATACTATGTGCTGACCACTGCCCAACGGCCTTGTGGTCAAAGGTGTTTCCTTTCAAAAATTTCTCCACGAAGGACAGGTGGTATGGGACGGTCCAACTACTCGGAACGTTCCGCGGCAACGAGGCCAGGCCCAACCTTCGCAACACCGGGGACAGGTAGAACCTCAGTAAGTAGTGACACTTGGTGTTTGCGTACTGAGGATCTACGCACAGCTTGATGCAGCCGCACACAAAGGTAGCCATCAGGGCCAGGTTGGCGTTCGGCACGTCCTTTCCCCCAGTTTTCCAGGTCTTTGTACATGGTGTCCCTGTGGACCCAGTCCATCCTCGACCCCCAAATGAAGTGGAAGATGGCGGCGCAGGTCCAGGGAATAGGCCAAGCCTGCGCCACATACAACAGTACCGAAAGCCCCTCGCACCTGACAACCAGGTTCTTACCCCCAATGGAGAGGGACTGGAGCGTCCACCTGCCCAGCTTCTGCTTCAGTTTGGTGATGCGCTTCTCCCAAGTCTTAGTGTAGGCCCCAGCTCCACCAAACCAAACACCCAGCACCTTCAGGTAGTCTGTCCTGACGGTGAAGGGGATGAAGGAGCAGTCGTCCCAGTTTCCGAAGAACATGGCCTCGCTCTTACCCCTATTGACTTTGGCACCCGAGGCCAGTTCAAACTGGCCGCAGATGTCCAACAGCCTACTCACCGACCGACGATCAGCGCAGAAGACGGCGACGTTGTCCATGTCCAGGGAGGTCTTGACCTGAAGGCCTCCGCTGCCTGGGATAGTCACGCCCTTCAGGCTAACGTCCTTCCTGATGGATGCGGCGAAGGGCTCCACACAGCACACGAACAAGGCAGGAGAGAGCGGGCAGCCCTGCCTGACTCCAGATCTGACGGGAAAACTGTCCGATTCCCACCCATTGATCGAGACTGCGCTAACGATGTTGGTGTAGAGCAGCCGGATCCAATTGTGGATGCCGTCCCCGAACCCCAATTTGGAGAGGACGTCCTTCGTGTAAGCATGAGACACCCTGCGGAAGGCCTTCTGCTGGTCCAGGCTGACGAGGCAGGTGTCCACCCGCCTGTCCTGCACGTCGGCGATCGTACCCCTGCTGAGCGCGAGGCTCTCAGTGATCTTCCTGCCTGGCACAGCACAGGTTTGGTCAGGATGAATCATCGACTCCAGGACTGCCCTGACCCAGTAGGCTATGACCTTGGCGAGGATTTTGTAGTCCACGTTCAATAGTGAAATGGGACGCCAATTCTTAATTTCTTCCCTCTCCCCCTTCCTCTTGTAAATGAGGGTGATGATGCCCTTCCTCATGGACTTGCACATTTCCCCTGCCCGAAGCACACTATCGTACACCTCCAGTAGGTCCTGGCCGACCAGGTCCCACAGAGCGGAATACAGCTCGACCGGTAAGCCGTCGCTCTCGGGAGTCTTATTCCTCTCCAAGGACTTGAGGGCTCTGGTCAGCTTGTCCAGGGATATTGGCCGGTCTAGCCACTCCCTCATGCCGTCATCTGAGACCTCCGTGATAGACGACAGGAACGGCTCGAAGGCCTTGCTGTCCGTGGGCTTCGCGTCATACAGTCCGGCACAGAAGGATCTGCTGATCCTCAAAATGTCTGGCCGAGACGACGTCACCGAGCCGTCGTCCTCCTTCAGCGGGCTAAGCACAGAGCTCTCTTTGTGCTCCTTCTGAAAGAAGAAACGCAAGCACGTCTCGTCCTGCTCCACAGAGCGGACCCTGGACCGGAAGATTATCCTGGACGCCTCCGCGGCGAAGAGTGAGGCTTGCTGGCCCCTCACCTCGCGGAGGTCCTCCGTGACATCGACCCCCATCGACTGCAGAAGGAGCAGGTTCTGCATCCTTTTCTGGAGTCGCGACAGCTTTCCCCGCCTCTCTCTCGCCTTCCGAACACCCTTGAGGACAAAGGACCTCTTGATGTTCTCCTTCACTGTCTCCCACCAGTCGTCCGGAGACTCAAAGAGGGGTTTCACGGTTCTCCAACCGGCGTACTCCCTCTTAAGCTCCTTGACGTTCTCTGGGGTCAAGAGAGTCGTGTTGAGCTTCCACGTCCCCTTGCCAGCCTGCTGGGCGTCCTGTAAGTGACAGTCGGCCAGCAGGAGGTAGTGGTCAGAGAAGAACACTGGCTCGACGCCGGTGGACCTGACCGAGAACACTCGTGACACAAACAGGAAGACTATCTTGAGTGGATAGACTCGTCTAGCCGCGACCAGGTGTATCTCCACTGCGCTCCGTCTGCAGGGGTGTTGAAGACATCGAGCAGCTTGGCGTCCTTCACTGTGCCCATCAGGAATCTGGATGTGACGTCCAGTTGACTTCCCTCACCCGCTGTCCCCACACCGGATCTTCCATCTGCATTGATGATGCAGTTGAAGTCTCCGTCTAGGATGACTGGCCTGGACGTAGCCAGCAGGGGTGGAAGCCGCAGCAGGACGGCCAACCGCTCACTCCGTACCGCTGGGGCGTACACGTTGATCAGCCTCAGGGGACCATTCCTGTAGGTGACATCAGCCACGAGGAGGAGCCCCCCCACCACCTCCTGAACTTGAGAGATGGTGAAGTTGCGCCCCCGCAGCAGAATAGCCAGGCCCGAGGAGCGACAGTCGTTACCCCCCCGACCAGATTGAAGGCCCACAGGTCCAGGCGCCTGACCATTTCCCTACCTGCCGAGGTGCGGTATCCCGCACTCCTGCAGAAACAGGAGGTCTGCCTTGACGGTGGTCAGGTCGGCCAATGTGGACACACATCGTGCGCTGGACTTGACGCTCTGCACATTAATGCTCACAACTCATACCCCCATTGTGGGCAGTGACCGCAGTACCCTCCCCGAGTCCAAAGTCCAGCCCCTCCATCTGTTCCTTCGTGCCCATTGCCCGGCGAACTGCTGGACGCTCTCCGGGCTCAGGAAACCGTCCATGCTGCCTTCCGGGGTGCATCCCGCCGTCGGGGATACGGAGGCAGGAGAGTCCGGCTCTAGGTCAGGTTGGGGGCACGTTGTTTCCTGCTTCCTGCCTGCAGGTTCGTGGAGGCCGTGGAAGCCAGCGGCACGTGGCTGGGTGTCAGAGGGAACCTCAGGACTCCTCCTATCTCCTGGAAGTAGGGTGCTGCTTTCTTTCTCAGTGGAAGTCTTCAGCTTCTGCTTTGGGCGGGCCTCCTCCGAATTCCCCTCGCCAGAGGAGCTCTTATAGCCCCCCTGTAGCTGCCTCTTCCCGCCTGATGGTTGTGGTGCCTGGGCCCACCGGCACGCCTTCCTCCTCACCTTCCAGACCGTCGTCCACTCCACTGGGTCACCTGTCGCCTCCTCCATCGTCTCCGGGTTGTCGGAGGGGAGCGGAGCCTGCAGGGGCACTTTACTGGCCTCGGGTCCATCCTGCGGAGCTGGTCCCTCCTGCACCACCTGGCCCTCCTGCACACTAGGGGGGTCCTTGCAGGGGCCTGAAGGTGCGGTCCACAGGTGTACCTTCATCCACCTTCTTCACAGAAACGCGGATGGTGTTCCGGACCCCCTGACCCGGGGCATGAGCACTCGCCGCAGCCATCGTTGCAGGTTGGCTGCTCCCCTGAACCAGCGTTAGGCCGAAGCCAGCATTAATACCCATCGGTTGCAAGGGTGCACAGCCAACCTGACGTCTTCCTTCCACCTCCAACACAGTTGCACTCTCCTCTTCTCGGCCCACAAAAGAGTGGGTCTTTATTTTGTAGCGGATGTAAGCTGGTTCACTGAGCTGGAAGGTTCATTCCCAGATAATCAGTCACCATTCTAGGTAACATCATCAGTGAGCCTCCGATGAAGCGCTGGTGCTATATCCCGCTTTTTATTTATCTGTTCAGGTTTCCTTCGGTTGGTGATGTTATTTCCTGCGTTGGTGATGTCATTTCCAGTTCTTTTTCTCAGAGGATGGTAGATTGGCTCCAAATCGATGTGTTTGTTGATGGACTTCAGGTTGGAATGTCATGCTTCTAGGAATTCTCATGCGTGTCTCTGTTCGGCTGGTCAGAGGATGGATGTGTTGTCCCAATCAAAGTGGTGTCTTTCCTCATTTGTATGTAAGGATACGAGTGATAGTGGGTCATGTTGTTTTGTGGCTAGTTGATGTTCATGTATCCTGGTGGCTAGCTTTCTGCCAGTTTGTCCAATGTAGTGTTTGTCACAGTTCTTGCAAGGTATTTTGTAGATGACGTTCGTTTTATATGTTGTCTGTATAGGGGCTTTTAAGTTCATTAGCTGCTGTTTTAGTGTGTTGGTGGGTTTGTGGGCTACCCTGATGCCAAGAGGTCCGAGTAGTCTGGCAGTCATTTCGGGAATGTCTTTGATGTAGGGGAGCGTGGTTATGGTTTCTGAGCCCGTTTTGTCTGTTTGTTTGGGTTTATTGCTGAGAAATCGGCGGACTGTGCTCATAGGGTACCCGTTCTTTTTGAATACACTGTATCTGTGATTTTCCTCTGCTCTTCCTAGTTCCTCTGTGCTGCAGTGTGTGGTGGCTCATTGGAATAATGTTCTAATGCAGCTTCGTTTGTGGGTGTTGGGATGGTTGCTCCTGTAGTTCAGTATTTGGTCCGTGTGTGTTGTTTTCCTGTAGACGCTGGTTTGAAGTTCCCCATTGACTGTTCGCTCTACTATGACATCTAGGAATGGCAGTTTGTTGTTGTTTTCCTCCTCTTTTGTGAATGTTATGCCAGTAAAGGGTATTATTGATGGTCTTGAATGTTTCCTCTAATTTGTTTTGTTTAGTGATGACAAAGGTGTCATCCACATAGCAGACCCAAAGTTTGGGTTGGATGATTGGCAGAGCTGTTTGTTCGAGTCTCTGCATTACTGCCTCTGCTAAGAACGTGCAGTCTC
The DNA here is from genome assembly GCF_030684315.1 of Stegostoma tigrinum. Taxonomy (NCBI): domain Eukaryota; kingdom Metazoa; phylum Chordata; class Chondrichthyes; order Orectolobiformes; family Stegostomatidae; genus Stegostoma; species Stegostoma tigrinum. The sequence continues at coordinate 31,749,036 of NC_081369.1, forward strand.
GATCAACAGGTGGCAATCGGGCAGTTTTCCCGTCAGATCTGGAGTCAGGCAGGGCTGCCCGCTCTCTCCTGCCTTGTTCGTGTGCTGTGTGGAGCCCTTCGCCGCATCCATCAGGAAGGACATTAGCCTGAAGGGCGTGACTATCCCAGGCAGCAGAGGCCTTCAGGTCAAGACCTCCCTGTACATGGACAACGTCGCCGCCTTCTGCACCGATCGTCGGTCGGTGAGTAGGCTGTTGGACATCTGCGGCCAGTTTGAACTGGCCTCGGGTGCCAAAGTCAATAGGGGTAAGAGCGAGGCCATGTTCTTCGGAAACTGGGACGACCGCTCCTTCAACCCCTTCACTGTCAGGACAGACTACCTGAAGGTGCTGGGTGTTTGGTTTGGTGGAGCTGGGGCGTGCACTAAGACTTGGGAGGAGCGCATCACCAAACTGAGGCAGAAGCTGGGCAGGTGGACGCTCCGGTCCCTCTCCATTGCGGGTAAGAACCTGGTTGTCAGGTGCGAGGGGCTTTCGGTACTGTTGTATGTGGCGCAGGCCTGGCCTATTCCCTGGACCTGCGCTGCTGCGGTCACCCGGGCCATCTTCCACTTCATTTGGGGATCGAGGGTGGACCGGGTCCGCAGGGACTCCACGTACAAAGACCTGGAAAATATGGGAAAGGACGTGTCGAATGCCACCCTCGTCCTGACGGCTGCCTTTGTGTGCGGCTGCATCAAGCTGTGCGTAGATCCTCAGTACGCAAACACCAAGTGTCACTACTTACTGAGGTTCTACCTGTCCCCGGTGTTGCGAAGGATGGGCCTGGCCTCGTTCCCGCGGAATGCTCCGAGTAGTTGGACCGTCCCGTACCACCTGTCCTTCGTGGAGAAATTTTTGAAAGGAAACACCTTTGACCACAAGGCCGTCAGGCAGTGGTCAGCACGTAGTATCCTCGAGACCCTTCGGGAAAAGGAGAGGGTGGATCCCGTCGTGTGGTTCACCACGCAGACTGCCAAAGTCGTTTAGCAGAATGCCTCATCGCCAGAACTTTCAAACAAGCACAAGGACATTGCTTGGCTGGCGGTGAGAGGGGCTCTGCCAGTGACATCCTTTATGCATGCCCGGAATCTCTGCACCTCCACACGCTGCCCTCGAGGCGGCTGCGGGGGGGACGAGACTGTCGATCACCTCCTTCTGGAATGTGCCTATGCGCAGGAGGTCTGGAGGTGTATGCAGTGGTATTTGTCGAGGTTCGTCCCGAGCAGCTCCGTGACGCGGGACTCCGTGCTCTATGGGCTGTTTCCCGGGACACACACCGAGACCAACATCAACTGCGCCTAGAGGACCATCAAGGCGGTGAAAGATGCTTTTTGGTCTGCCCGCAACTTGCTGGTCTGCCAGCTGAAAGAACTGACCCCAACTGAGTGTTGCAGAATGGCGCACTCCAAGGTCCAGGACTACTGCTGAGGGACGCGCTAAAGCTTGGGGCAGCCACCGCCAAGGCGCGGTGAGGTAAGACCACCGTATGAAACCCCTCGTCCAGAATAGAAAAAAGAGCCCTATCTGGTAACTGGGCCCAGCTGGCGCCTTCCCCAACTGGTCAGGGGGCCAACTGGGACTGTGCGGGGAGACGACTGCCGGGGTATTTTCTTTGCTTTGTTTTTTTTTCTTCTTTGTTTTTTTTTCCTTTAGTTGGTGTACGTACCCCCTGGGTAACCCGGAGCGACTTGCATGACTGGGTAGGTGTATAAATATGTTTAATTTTTTGTACATCTTATGAAAAAAATATGTTTTTTCAAATAAAAAAAATGGCGACGAAACGTCTGAAAACTAACCTTCCAGCTCAGCGAGCAAACTCGCATCCAGCAACTCAACCTGAGCTACAAATCGTCTCAAAACTTGCTAAAAAAACATCAATCATGAGATAAGCAGTATGCTGGACAAGCAAATACATAACACATTGGTTGCCCGCAATATGAAAAAAAACATAAACAGAAATCAAATATAAAAACGAAATGATACTTCAACGATAAAGGGAACGGCAGATGCTGGAGAATCTGAGATAACAAAGTATGGAGCTGGATGAAAACAGCAAGCCAAGCAGCATCTTAGGAGCACGAGCTGTTTTTGGTAGAACATAGAACATAACAGTGCAGCACAGGCCTTCAGCCCTCGATGTTGCGTCGACCTGTGAAACCAATCTGAAGCCCATCTAACCTACACTATTCCATTATCATCCATATGTTTATCCAATGACCATTTCAATGACCTTTAACTTGGCGAGTCTGCCACTCTTGCAGGCAGAGCATTCCATGCCCTTACTACTCTCTGAATAAAGAATTTTCCTCAGCTATCTGCCCTATGTCTATCACCCCTCAATTTAAAGCTATGTCTCCTCATGCTAGCCATCACCATCCCAGGAAAATGGCTGTCACTGTCCACCCTATCGAATCCTCTGATCATCTTGTATGTCTCTATTAAGTCATTTCTTAACCTTCTTCTCTCTAACGAAAACAGCTTTGATTCCCTCAGCCTTTCCTCATAAGACCTTCCCTCCATACCAGGCAACAGCCTAGTAAATCTCCTCTGCACCCTTTCCAATGCTTCTACATTCTTCCTATAATGCGGTGACCAGAACTGTACGCAATACTCCAAGTGTGGCTGCACCAGAGTTTTGTAAGCTGCAACATGACCTCATGGCGCCCAAACTCAATCTCTCTACCAATAAATCCTAACACACCGTACACCTTCTTTACAACCCTATCAACCTGGGTAGCAACTTTCAGGGATCTATGTACATGGACACCGAGATCGCTCTGCTCATCCGCACAACCAAGAATCTTACCATTAGCCCAGTATTCTGTATTCCTGTTACTCCTTCCAGAGTGAATCACCTCACACTTTTTTGCATTAAACTCCATTTGCCACCTCTCAGCCCATCTCTGCAGCTTATCTATATCCCTCTGTAACCTGCAACATCCTTCCGCAATATCCACAAATCCACCAACTTTAGTGTCATCTGCAAATTTACTAGCCCATCCTTCTACACCCTCATCCAGGTCATTTATAAAAATGACAAACAGCAGTGGCTCCAAAACAGATCCTTGTGGTACACCACTAGTAACTGAACTCCAGGATGAACATTTCCCATTAACCACCACCCTCTGTCATCTTACAGCTAGCGAATTTCTGACCCAAACCACTAAATCACCCTTAATCTCATTCCTCCATATTTTCTGCAATAGCCTACCATGGGGAACCTTATCAAACGCTTTACGGAAATCCATATACACCACATCAACCGCTTTACCCTCATCCACCTGTTTGGTCACCTTCTCAAAGAACTCAATAAGGTTTGTGAGGCACGACCTACCCTTCACAAAACCGTGTCGACTATCCCTAATCAAATTATTCCTTTCTAGTTGATCATAAATCCTATCTCTCTTATAATCCTTTCCAACACTTCACCAACAACTGGAGTAAGGCTCACTGGCCTATAATTACCAGGGTTGTCTCTACTGTCCTTCTTGAACAAGAGGACAACATTTGCTATCATCCAGTCTTCTGGCACTATTCCTGTCGACAATGACGACATAAAGATCGCAGCCAAAGCCTCTGCAATCTCCTCCCGAACTTCCCAGAGAATCCTACGATAAATCCCATCAGACCCAGGGGACTTATCTATTTTTACACTTTCCAGAATTGCTAACACCTCCTCCTTATGAACCTCATTACAGTCTAGTCTAATATCCTGTATCTCAGTATTCTCTTCGACAACATTGTCTTTTTCCTGTGTGAATACTGACTAAAAATATTCATTTAGCACCTCTCCCATCTCTTCAGATTCTACGCACAACTTCCCACTACTGTCCTTGGCTGGCCCTAATCTTACACTAGTCATCCTTTTATTCCTGACATACCGATATAAAACTCTAGGGTTTTCCTTGATCCCACCAGCCAAAGACTTCTCATGTCCCCTCCTGGCTTTTCTTAGCTCTCTCTTTAGATCCTTCCCAGCTAACTTGTAACTCTCAATTGCCCTAACTGAGCCTTCACGCCTCATCTTTACACAAGTGTCCTTCTTCTTCTTGACAAGAGATTCAACTTTTTGAGTAAACCACGGTTCCCTCGCTCGACCACTTCCTCCCTGCCTGACAGGTACATACTTATCAAGGACACGCAGTAGCTGTTCCTTGAACAAGCTCCACATTTCAATTGTGCCCAGCCCCTGCAGTTTCCTTTCTCATCCTGTGCATTCTAAACCTTGCCTAATCGCCTCATAATTGCCTTTCCCCCAGCTATACCTCTTGCCCTGCAGTATGTACCTATTCCTTTCCATCGCTAAAGTAACATAACTGAATTGTGGTCACTATCACCAAAGTGCTCACCTACCTCCAAATCTAACACCTGGCTGGGCTCATTACCCAGTACCAAATCCTATGTTGCCTTGCCTCTTATTGGCCTATCTAAATACTGTGTCAGGAAACCCTCCTGCACAGATTGGACAAAAACTGACCCATCTAAATTACTTGAACTAGAACGTTTCCAGTCAATATTTGGGAAGTTAAAGACCACCATAACAACTACCCTGTTACTTTCTCTCCTTTCCAGAATCATCTTTGCAACCCTTTCCTCTACATCTCTGGAACTTTTCTGAGGCCTATAGAAAACTCCCAACAGGGTGACCTCTCCTTTCCTGTTTCTAACCTCAGTCCATACTACCTCAGCGGACGAGTCCTCATCAAACATCCTTTCTGTCCTTGACTAATAATGCCACACCTCCCCCTCTTTTACTACCATCCCTGATCTTACTGAAACATCTACACCCCAGAAGCCGCAACAACCATTCCTGTCCCTGCTCTATCCATGTCTCTGAAATGGCCACAACATCGAACTCCCAGGGACCAACCCATGCTGCAAGTTCACCCACCTTATTCCGGATGCTCCTGGCATTGAAGTAGACACACTTCAAACCACCTTCCTGCCTGCTGGTATACTCCAGTGACCTTGAAACATTATTCATGACCTCACTACTCTCAACCTCCCATATACTGGAGCTACAATTCAGGTTCCCATTCCCCTGTTGAATTAGTTTAAACTCTCCCAAAGAGCATTATCAAATTTCCCTCCCAGGATATTGGTGCCCCTCTGGTCCAGGTGTAGATCATTCCTTTTGTAGGGGTCCCACCTATCCAGAATGAGCCCCAATTACCCCTCCTTCCTGCATCATCCCTGTAGCCACATATTCAACTGCTCTCTCTCCCTATTTCCTCGCCTCGCTAGCACGTGGCATGGGTAACAAACCAAAGATAACAACTCTGTTTGTTCTAGCTGTAGGCTTCCATCCTAGTTCCTTGAATTTCTGCCTTACATCCCCATCCCTTTTCCTACCTCTGTCGTTGGTGCCTCTGTGGATCATCGCTTGGGGCTGCTCCCCCTCCCCCTTAAGGATCCCAAAAACATGATCCGAGACATCACGGATCCTGGCACCTGGGAGACGACACACCAACCGTGAGTCTCTCTCAATCGCACAGAATCTCCTATCTGTTCCCCGAACTATGGAGTCCCCAGTGACTAACGCTCTCCTCCTCTCCCCCCTTCCCTTCTGAGCAACAGGGGCAGGCTCTGTGCCAGACATCTGTAACCCATGGCTTACCCCGATAAGTCCCACCCACCAACTGTATCCAAAACGGTACACTTTTTATTGAGGGGAATGGCCACAGGGGATCCCTACACTGTCTGCCTGTTCCCTTTCCATCCCCCTGACTGTAACCCATCTATTTTGTTCCTGTACCTAGGTGTGACTACCTCCCTGTCACTCCTCTCAATTACCCCCTCAGCCTCCTGAATGATCCAAAGTTCATCCAGATCCAGCTCAATTCCCTAACGCGGTTTCCAAGGAGCTGGAGTGGGGTACACTTCCCCAGATGAAGACAGTGGGGACATTATTGGTGACCCTTACCTCCCACATTCTATGTGAGGAGCATGCAACTGCCCTAACACCCATTCCCACTGTTCTGAATTCCCAAACAGGCTTTTAAAAAAAAAACTAGTACCAAATCAGTGCTCAGAACCTCTTTTGTGGTTAGAGGAGGAGGATGGGTGGGAGACACTAAAGCAACCGTCCAAATGTATTACCTCACTTACTCAGCCGTCCCGTGTCCGCTCCTGCTCAGCAGGTAAGTTTTTAAAGGATTAACTTAACTTCCCGGCAGACCCCAGTCCTTGCTCTCACTGCTCCCACTGCTGCTGCAAAAATAGAGGCCACTGAAGAAGATGGAGTTGAGATTTGCTGACTGAAGTGTGTAAAATCTCTCTCTTTCTCTCTCATTCCCTCTTTTCCTCTCGCAGAAATGAACACCCAATTTGAAAACACTGGCTAGAAAGTAGTATCTAACAACTGAGGCCTTAAAAGATAACCAGCAAATTCACTATTGCTGATTGTCCAAAAAGCAAACAAATCAACCATGGTCTCAGGTTAAAGTCTTAGAAGTCAAGGACATCTAAATGGCTCAAAATCGTGCAGTTCTTTTTATCATCCTCTCTACTAAACATTATCCCCCTTTAATTTTATACTTGTGTGTCTGTGTAAGGCCTATGTGACTGCACAAGGGTCATATGCCCTGATGAGCTTTTTCAGTATTTTTCTTAAAGTTGCATCAAATTGCTTTATCTTTCATTTATTTGCATGCCCATTCAACCACACATCTATTCATTCACTAAAATTTAAACAGGATCATTAAATTCATTATACAGCAGCTTGTGATGTATCCATCACACATAAGAGCAATTCCATCACCAGTTTGTTCAACGATTCTGCTCCCACCAACTGCTAAAGTGTGATAGTTTGTTGTTTAGGCTATGTAGAGGAGATCAGAGTTGGGTAAAGTAAATAAAAGAAAGTTTAAAAACTGCTTTTTTGACTACAGTCTTTTTTTTTTCATTTTTCTGTGCTTGAGATGGTAGTTGTTATACCTCAAACTTGTTTTCTTTCACGTAGAGTTTAATTGCAAATCATTTCCAGATTTGTAACCTCCTCCAGTCTATTTGCTACAAAGGATAGTTGGTACCTGGAAAGGTTAACTGATACTGCAAGATAATCTCTTCCTATCAGGATAGAAAGGGCAGTTCTTGAAGGGATAGTCAGGGTAGTGAGGTGTGTCTTATGAGTTCTCCATGTGTTCAGTGGAATTGCAGAGAGCACCTGACAGATTATTACTGCTTTAGCTACCTGCTGCCAACAGTAACATGTATTTACTTGACACTGCTGTTTCACAAAAGACAATCATGCATTGTAGATATTTTGTAACCAGCTACTAAGTAAAATGTAATCAACCTTTACTGTTTAATCAAATCAGACCTTACCTTGTTCTGAAAGTGACATGTTGATATCTCTTCCCATATGGGATCAGTAGCTCGAATTATACCAGAAAGAAGGATTGGTGATCGTAAATCTATCCATTAAATCTCAGATGATCTGATAGAAACCAACATTTATAATATCTTGGCAGTGCTGGCATACAATGATATTATAGTATTATCTACTTCCTTTGCAGTCTAAATACATTTCCCTGTTCATGGTACATTCTTCTTACAATATTTGTGCACAAATAAAAATGTTCCCTTCCTCACATTTACCCTTGGTTTCAAGGACTTTCTACATTTTCCAATAACACATCTTCCCAGCTGGATTTTGGTTCATGTTGTGAGGCATTTGAAGCAGATGCTTCTACTGACATCCTACATGGCTTTGAACCACATTGCCAAGTTGTGGCTGCAAAATATTGCCTGTTGTGGGAGTTCCCATGTAGCATCTCTCATGACTTAATATAGAAATAAAATACCATGGCTCCTGAAAATCGAAAATAAAAAATTCTGGAAATGCCCTTTGCAATATCAGTAAAGGCAGATACTAAGCTATCATTTTAGGAGTCTTCAGAACGTTTGAATTTTACCGCACGCTTCAGTTTCATGATGTTGATGTGGAAGGCTTGGGAAAATACCATTGTTGTTCTTCCTATTTTGGAAGATGAGCAGATCTGAAATTGGGAGAGGTGATCACAGGCAAAAGACTTCAGCAGTGGGCTTGGTAAGTTTAAGAAAGCAAAGAGATTTGGGAAGGGGTGAGGGTCTGAAGGGATGCCTACAGGACAATCTTTGGAGATTTGGGGGCTGCCTTTCCTGCATGTAGACCCTCTTTATGAGTCTAAGGAACTCCCACACTGAGATTATGCTCAGCCCACCGTGATCATATTGGCCAGTACAAGTAGGCTGCCCTATTGGGCTGATAGCTTATACACACAATGGGGCCACCCTATCAACAACCTTAAATAATGCAAAAGCCTCTTTAAAGAAGGGAGCTAATCCACATTGCAGCCCACCATTGGGAAAATGCCTGAAGGTGGAAATGCATCACAGTACAGTTCCCTGCTATATTACTGACATCCTCACCACTGACTCTCAGCCCATCCCTTAAGTTTGATATAATTTTGTCCATCAATTGTTTCCTTCCCAGATGCTTTCAGGCCGACAGAGTATTCTCAGCAGTTTCTGTTCTCTCTCCTCTCCTGGTGGATGACAAAACTTAAGCATGTCTGATCTTGACAGATAACAGCTCCTACAGTATAAATGCATCCTATCATCTTTATTCATACTGGAGGTTTGTTTGAGGAAACCTTATATGGTTGCCATTTTGAAATAAAACTGAAGCGCAATCATTGTTAATTAATAAGTAAACTGTCATGTACTGATCTGCATTAGTCTTGAGGGTTGTACTTTCAAAGCATTGGCAACATATTGATCAACGATAGCCATTCAAGCTTTTATATTTTTGTTTTAGTGATTGCGCAACAGCAGTTGACCAATGCCAGTTTGCTGGTATTTTACAAAGTATTGAAGTTTAGCTAGAACACGATGAGAAAAATGTTGGAAATAAATAGAATGCAATGTTGCCATGTAAAAGCAGTCAAGGGAAGAATAACAAAAAGTGAAATTATACTGCCAATAAACCCTTTCTGTTTCATTATGTTGACAATAATGCTGACAGAGGAATTGCAAGTAGCATTGCAGATTAACATCGTCCACAGTACCAAATCACGTTGCACTTTCAGCATGCTCAATTCAGCACTTTTCTCAAAATGGGGACTTAAACATATTTTCCATACAGAAGGAATAATTACCAGCAGACAGATCAGAATCTGTTACAGATCTTTTAATGTAGACAAAGGTACTGTAATGCACTTGGTTAAGGGAAGTTCCAAACATTTGCTCAACACGTAAAGGTCATACTTTGAAAACATATTGAACAGAGAATTCGGATTTAATACACTAATGTCAAAAGGGACCATGATCAGATCCCAAGCGACTATTGGAAAGCCTATTAACACAATCAAACAGGAAATTGGCACTATTTACATCATTACTCTGCCCCAACACAATATAGGAACAGGTATCAGAAGTAATGTACCCATTGTTGCTGCTTCTTCGTCACCATCTCACTTGTCACTCCCTTACTGACTCCCTGCTGGCCCTGCTGATTGGCCCTTTATCATCTTGTACCTGCAAATCTCAGAGCAATTTGCCATGAAGCTGAAGAGGACAAGTTGCAGGGTTAACAGGCATCAGTTTGAATATTGAGCTGTTGTATGGAACAGGCAGTTTCTAAAGTTCTGTCGATACTTAGTCTTCACTTTGTATTGTTTGATTGTGCCACTGCATCACGATAGATTCAACAATACAAAGAGCAGATATCTCCAAGGTCTATAGTTAGCGAGCAAGTTTAATCTCAGGCAAAGATATCAAGGGACTGCAAACCTAGTAACCCATTGAAGGGCAGATTGTTGGGCTCCTCGTGTCCCGAAAGGCTTATTGCACATGAATTCAAAGTGATGTAAACAGCAGTTTGAGCCTACATTGCAGCAACCCACTTATGCTCAGTGTTACCACATGACCTCATATCTTACACGCAGTGTTAATACTGGCCTTTGACTGAAATTCTGCTGCTACATTGAGCTATTGGATGACTTCTGACTGCACTACAATATAAGCTGTGATGTTTGTGAATAGATCTTGTTTCACAGTTGCAGCAAAAAGTAGACAAACAGAGTTGCCCTCCAATTTGATATGTTTGAAATGCATAGGTTTCATACTCTGCATAAAGCTTTTACCAAGTTGGTGGCAGATTCACCATGTGCCTTAATATTGACTGTAGGTTTTCTGACAGGCTCGATATGCATCAAACATTCCTTTTGCATGCATCCAGTGTTCTTCGAAAGTCTGCCTCATTAAAGTTTTCATTTGAGTTGTTGGCAGTGGAACGAATGTCAGACCTGACCCTCCTGGTACCTGCACTACGTTTATCTTCAACTTCAGTTGCAACCTACCCATCCCTGATGTCACTGCACATGCATTCCTTTGTCATCAGTTCTTGAAAGTACACAAATATTAACAGCTGAGATGGTAGATCAAATATGAAAATTAAGTGACATGTCTTTATAACAGCCTCTTGCTCTTCCTCCAGTGCCTGACTAGACTGTACATCTTCAATGTCATGTCATGATCCCTGGTTTGAATCTCAAGATACTGTGGGAAGGAGACAGAGAGACAGAGAGACAGAGATTTTGCTTCTTTCTGTAGCCTTGACTGGAGCAGACCCTATGATAACAAGTGCAGCATGGACATTCTTACTCCTCATTGTGGAGAAACTTAACATCCAGTACTGGAACTTGGGGCCTCTGAATCCAATTGTCCTTCCTTTGAAACCAACAGGATCCACAAGTATTGTCCCCGGGGACTTGGATTTGCAGTGTGAGGGTAACCAGAGATAGAGGACGATATTGTCTATAGACCATTAAAATTCCTGAACAGCATTTATTGCATTTTCATGGAAAAGAGCCAGCTCTTTGGCTTTCTTTAATCCTGATTTGGTTCAGTCAGTAACTTCCTTTGGGTCACAATATGATTTATTCTAGAAACAAAGCGGTCCTTCAACATTTCCCAAAGTGCTGACCCACTCTCAAGTGTTCTGCCAATTTTCACAGTCTCGTCAAGAGTTCAGTAACTTATTCCCCAGGACATGTTTGCTGTGTTGGCCCTGTAACATTGCAAGACAACAGGTTGGGGTATACTGTCTGAAACAGGAACAGACTGGGGACTCTCACACGGGATCCGGTTATAACATTCTGAAGATGAAAGGTACATTTTAAGATGGTGTTACAGCGAGAAGAGAAAGTAAAAGGCCATTGGTATACTATGTGGGGCTTTTAAGTCAGAGAGCATATGGGATGAGGGGGAGATGGAATATGAGAGGGAGAACGAAACACGAGTGCACTGTAAGATAATAAAGTGTGAAGCTGGATGAACATAGCAGGCCAAGCAGCATCTCAGAAGCACAAAAGCTGACGTTTCGGGCCTAGACCCTTCATCAGAGAGGGGGATGGGGTGAGGATTCTGGAATAAATAGGGAGAGAGGGGGAGGCGGACCGAAGATGGAGAGAAAAGAGGATAGGAGGAGAGGAAAATATAGGTGGGGAGGTAGGGAGGGAATAAGTCAGTCCAGGGAAGACGGACAGGTCAAGGAGGTGGGATGAGGTTAGTAGGGAGGAAATGGAGGTGTGGCTTGAGGTGGGAGGAAAGGATGGGTGAGAGGAAGAACAGGTTAGGGAGGCAGAGACAGGCTGGGCTGGTTTTGAGATGCATTGGGGGGAGGGGATGAGCTGGGCTGGTTGTGTGGTGCAGTGGGGGGAGGAGACAAATTGGGTTGGTTTTGGGATGCGGTGGGGGAAGGGGAGATTTTGAAGCTGGTGAAGTCCACATTGATACCATTGGGCTGCAGGATTCCCAAGCAGAATATGAGTTGCTGTTCCTGCAACCTTCAGGTGGCATCATTGTGGCACTGCAGGAGGCCCATGATGGACATGTCATCTAAAGAATGGGAGGGGGAGTGGAAATGGTTCGCGACTGGGAGGTGCAGTTGTTTATTGTGAACCAAGTGGAGGTGTTCTGCAAAGTGGTCCCCAAGCCTCCGCTTGGTTTCCCCAATGTAGAGGAAGCTACACTGGGTACAATGGATACAGTATACCACACTGGCAGATGTGCAGGTGAACCTCTGCTTAATATGGAAAGTCATCTTGGGGCCTGGGATGGGGGTGAGGGAGGAGGTGTGGGGGCAAGTGTAGCACTTCCTGCAGTTCCAGGGGAAGGTGCTGTGTGTGGTGGGGTTAGAGGGCAGTGTTGAGCGAACAAGGGAGTCACGGAGAGAGTGGTCTCTCCGGAAGGCAGACAAGGGTGGGGATGGAAAAATGTCTTGGGTGGTGGGGTCGGATTGTAGATGGCGGAAGTGTTGGAGGATGATGCGTTGTATCCGGAGGCTGGTGGGGTGGTCTGTGAGAACGAGGAGGATCCTCTTTGGGCGGTTGTGGCGGGGGCGGGGTGTGAGGGATGTGTTGTGGGAAATGCGGGAGACGCGGTCAAGGGCGTTGTCAACCACTGCAGGGGGAAAGTTGCGGCCCTTGAAGAACTTGGACATCTGGGATGTGCGGGAGTGGAATGCCTCATCCTGGGAGCAGATGCGGCAGAGGCGGAGGAATTGGGAATAGGGGATGGTATTTTTGCAGGAGGGTGGGTGGGAGGATGTGTATTCCAGGTAGCTGTGGGAGTCGGTGGGCTTGAAATGGACATCAGTTACTAGCTGGTTGCCTGAGATGGAGACTGAGAGGTCCAGGAAGGTGAGGGATGTGTTGGAGATGGCCCAGGTGAACTTGAGGTTGGGGTGACAGGTGTTGGTGAAGTTCCCCCACCGCATCCCAAAACCAGCCCAGTTTGTCCCCTCCCCCCACTGCATCACACAACCAGCCCAGCTCTTCCCCTCCCCCCACTGCATCCCAAAACCAGCCCAGCCTGTCTCTGCCTCTCTAACCTGTTCTTCCTCTCACCCATCCCTTCCTCCCACCTCAAGCTGCACCTCCATCTACCTACTAACCTCATCCCACCTCCTTGACCTGTCCGTCTTCCCTGGACTGACCTATCCCCTCCCTACCTCCCCACCTATACTCTCCTCTCCACCTATCCTCTTTTCTCTCCATCTTCGGTCCGCCTCCCCCTCTCTCCCTATTTATTCCAGAACCCTCTCCCCATTCCCCCTCTCTGATGAAGGGTCTAGGCCTGAAATGTCAGCTTTTGTGCTCCTGAGATGCTGCTTGGCCTGCTGTGTTTGTCCAGCCTCACATTTTATTATCTTGGAATTCTTCAGCATCTGCAGTTCCCATTATCTCTCACAGTTAGTGCTGTCTGGATGCAGGAATGATTCAACCAGCAATCAGTACCAAGTTGGCATGTTGTCTGCTTTGCACTGAATGGGCAAAGAGTAATTATGGATTATCAATTATTCAGAGATCAATTGAATTTTGCCCTCATTGGCTTTAGATAGATGGAGACTAGATTTCAAGAGGTTAGACAGCCTCATAATTTGGAGGTTTTCACTTCTTCCGACAAATGTGCATCAAGATATTCAAATCAGTTTTTTCACTGATCTCTTAAATATATAGATTGCTGTTTGAAATCATAACTTTGTATTGCATACTCGGAGCTTTGCTAAAAAAAGTGGTATAGAGAAAACCACCAACAACCATGCCTTTGTAAGTTACCCATTTCCCTTATCAAACATGATTTTTGTTTTGGAAAATGAGACAAATCTCTCTCTGTTCTGTAATATTTGAAGAAACTGCCGTCACTAATTTACTTAAACTGAAAGTGATTTAAAAAATGCATTTTAGCAAATTATAGCTGAAGCAATCAAGGACATATTTAACTGTCTGGTAGAAGTGCACCACCATGAGTAGCAAACAGACTTAAGAAAAAGAAGGGTATCTATACTTTACTTTCAAGGCAATCATCTGGTTTAAAATAGGCCTTTGCAAGGATTTGTGCACATACTTTAGGCTGACATTTCAGATCAGCGCTGCTGGAGATTACCTCTTTGAACTGTTACATTAAGGGTATACATCCATTCAGATTGTTGTAAAATATAAAAATATTGTAAAATATAAAATAAAATGTTTGAAGAACATAAGAGTTCTGATAGAGCCTGGCCAGTACTTTTTCCATAAGCAATATCAAAAACAGGTCACCTGCTCATTTATTTCATTGATATTTGTAGGAACAAAGTATGTATAATTTCACTGTTGTGTTTCTCACATTCTAGTCATGAAACACTTTCAGTAAACTAACTGTCTGTAAATCACTCTAAGATATTTTGAGGCCATAAAAGACTTGATATAAATGCAACTTTCTTTTCGAGATGCTATATTTTCCGTTACAGGGACAGAACTGCATGTTTTAACATTTTTCCCTTTAATTCTTTTGTTTTTTAGATATTTTACCATTAAATATTACACTAAAAATATTTCCTTTTCTTTAAAGCTGATGTTCCGGAATTAAATTTCCTTCAAAAATGTATTTTCAGTGATTCTACACTACTTTGCTGTCTTGCCAGGAATAACTACTGGTACTGGAAAGATAGCTAATCCCCTAATTTAATTGGGATTACATTTCACTCTTAAAGGATTAAACTACAGCAAACATGTCAAGTCTCCCACTGCGCCCACACTTCCACTTCCAACACACTTGCAATATTTCCCCTACTTGGTACTGGATAACCATGAATCCCCATGACAAAGGCTTGAGCACAGGATTCAAACTGTAAAATGACTCTCAATATCCTTTAGTCAATATCATAACTGAAACTAATATGGACTACAACTCATAAAACCAACTATGAGAGAGCATTCTGAAAGCATGTCAAACCTCAGTTCAGACAATTTTATGGTTTTCCATCTCACTAATTAATGTAGCTGAAACTGAAGATCAACAGCTAATATACTACGTATGATACCCATCTTGGCACATGCATCTAACTGGCAAAGAAATAGGTATCCCATAATAATTTAAATATTATAAAATAAGACATGCTGTTGAAGCATGTCAAGTTCCACCAAGTATACTACGAAGCTAATAGCAAACACAAGATTAGCAGTTAGGCTCCCTTAAAATTTCTGGAAGCTACAGATATTCACAACAAGAGTGTATGATGTGCCAGCCTTCAAAGATTCTCCCTGGCAGCACCATGACCAATCCAAGGCTATGTACCAGCCAATTAGCACTATTTTCTCAACCAGTATGAAATGTTCTCTTTGGTTATTGATAGTCTTGTGATACTAGCCTATTCAGTGCAAGATTAAAAGTTTTGGCAGTATCCCTCTTATTAGAGCAAAACAAAAGAGCTTTGTCACCAAGTAAGCATTTAACAATTTAAACGATATGGAAATAAATATACCTCAAGAATTTCAAAACTCTGGATTTTGGGAAGCTCTTTTTACAGATTGTAATAAAAATTACGCAGTATCAGAAGCACCATAGATTGTGGTATATAAATTGATCTAATTAACAGGACAATCACAGTTCTTATCACCAAAAGTCATGTTCCATCTACACTTTGCATATAAGAGTCCCTGCCCAGGAAGAAAAGTGGGAATACTGCTAAAGGCCAGACAGTGCTATGGGTGTGCCTATACCAGATGGACGGCAGAGATTCAGGAAGGTGGCTCATAACCATATTCTCAAGGACAATTAGTGATTGTCGAAAAATACTGGACACAACAATGATGCTCACACTGATGGAAGAATAGGATAAAGACAGATTTTCTCATTCAGCCCTGGAGAGCTTCGTGCAAAAGGTATGCAGAAGGATAGGGGGCCTCCTTGTCCAGAGGGTCAGAAAGCCTAGGAAGACAGTGGAAGCAAGTAGCCATCATCATCAATACCAGCAACCAAGCCCTGAGGAAACAGTTAAATGCAGAAGTAAATCTACAGATCTGTGCGAATGGCCAAGTTACGTGAAATCATAATCAAATATGTCCGAACACATAAACTACTGACATTGCACATTGTTTGACTCACTCACTCCACTTGACTCACTTACTAGCATTATGAAGCATGACACATTTTATTCACTTCACATATTATTTTGGCAGAGTTTTCTGAATTTAGTACCTGCTGAAATAAGGCAACAACTACCAGTTCAGGAATCCATGGGCAGCTGGAGACGGCATTCCTGAAGCTTCTTATCTGAGCGCAAAATATTTCTCAGCCTGTATTCGTTTACTTCAAGGAAGTGTGTGTTGGCACCATACCTGGGTGTCACCAGGCTGAGGAATGTCAGGCTTTGCTCAGAGCACGAGCATTAGTGGTAGAGGTGAGCGGATGCTTGAACTTTCTGGCTAATACCAAATAATTGTGACAAATGAAAGGCAATGGAAATAAAAAAGTTTGAAAGTGTTGCTGCAAGTGGCTAAACCAAAAATTGATGCTTAACATAAGGATAAAAGACAACATGAGGGTTGTTAATATTAAAAACCTGAGGAAAATAAACATTGTAGACAGAAGGTGAAAAAGAATTGAAAGAGTTGAAAGAGAATGGAAGACTTGTAAATGATATAAAAGGTAGCAATAACAGCTTTTGAAGCATGGATAAATTTGAATTAGTAAGAGGATAGACTTTTGAGTTATGTGTTGCGCTTCATAGGGGTAATGGACAAGAAACTAAGCCGTCACAAGTGTCAAAAAATTCATAAGGTGTGCAGACTTCCCAAATTTACCTTTCTTTCTTTACCTAGGTTAACAGAAAGTATGTCTAGGGGTGACCTACACCTGGCCATGTAAGGTGACTTGTACCTGACCACACTAAGCGGCCCATGCCAGGATACAAGATGGAGACAGAAGCTAAGCAAAACAAATCAGCCAGCTCACACAGTGAAATACAATGTAACCTTTGAACAGAACCGCTAGAAGGTCAGTAAAGGAAAGCTGTATGTTCCCATCCAAAACAGTTCTGATAAAAGGATGCCTTAGGGCAGATAAATGACCAATTCCAGCTTTATTAATGAAAGGATGATTGTCCCTGTAAATGAATGATGTCAGGCGCTAGATTAGGTCCGCAAGCAGCTGCAAGGATAACAGCTAAAGTTATTTTGTAGTAAATAGTTGCGTCTTTGAAGCTACCAGCAATATTAAACAGTTTCTGTCTAAAAATGCTTTAATCATAGAACTTGGTTTCAAAACATAACCAGGATATAATATAAGCCTTAAAAAAAATTTAAACCTAGATGTAAAAAAAACTAGCCTTAGGAGATGCCTTCTCTTATGACCTGAACAAGATAGATTGATTGCAACCAAAAAATTACAAAATGCTGACAGTAGAAGTAACTGTATAATATTACACATAATTAACTTTATAACAGAAGTTAAGCAATTAGTTAAAAAGAGCTGACTTTTTATTTTAACATTATATAATTGGGACAGTGGGAAAATAAAAGGAGTAACTGAATGCAATAAAATACAATGGGTAATAGAATTTCAGATGTCCTTACAGATAAACAAACCTGAGAAAGGGCTGAAGGAGTATAGCTATTAAACTTTTGAAATGCAAATTATTAGGATGCATGGAAAGATTCCAAGGCCTAGAGATTACAATAACAAAGTGTGGAACTGGATGAACACAGCAGGCCAAACAGCATCTTAGGGTCACAAAAGCTGATGTTTCGGGCCTAGACCCTTTATCAGAAAAGGGGGATGGGGAGAGAGTTTTGAAATAAATAGGGAGAGAGCGGGAGGTGGATCGAAGATGGATAGAGAAGTTAGGTGGAGAGGAGTCAGACAAGTTAAAGGGGTGGGGATGGACCCAGTAGAGGTGAGTGTAGGTGGGGAGGTAGGGAGGGGATAGGTCAGACTGGGGAGGATGGACAGGTCAAGGGGGCAGGATGAGGTTAGTAGGTAGGAAACGGAGGTGCAGCTTAAGGCAGGAGGAGGGAATGCGTGAGAGGAAGAACAGATTAGGGAGGCAGGGACGAGCTGGGCTGGTTTTGGGATGCATTGGGGGTAAGGGAGATTTTGAAGTTGGTGAAGTCCAGATTGATACCATTGGGCTGCAGGGTTCCCAAGCGGAATATGAGTTGCTGTTCCTGCAACCTTCGCATGGCATCATTGTGGCACTGCAGGAGGCCCAGGATGGACATGTCATCTAAGGAATGTGAGGGGGATTCGAAATGGTTCGCACCTGGGAGGTGCAGTTGTTTATTGCGAACCAAGTGTGGTAACTGCACCTCCCAGTCACGAGAAACAATTGCACCTCCCAGACGCACACCTACGCTCGGTTCGTAATAAACAGCTGCACCTCCCCCAGTCGCACAACTATGCTCGGTTCACAATAAACAACTGAACCTCCCAGTAGTGCACGTACACTCGGTTCGCCACACCCTCTCTCTCTATTTATTTTAGAACCCTCTCCCCCTCCCCCTTTACTTCCTACAGCTACCTAGAATACATCTCTTCCCACCCACTCTCTGGCAAAAATTCCGTCCCCTATTCCCAAATCCTCTGCCTCCGCCACATCTGCTCCCACGATGAGGCATTCCACTCCCGCACACCCCAGTTGTCCACGTTCTTCAAGCACCGCAACTTTCCCCCCAACAGTGGTCAAGAACGCCCTTGATCGCGTCTCCCGTATTTCCCGCAACACATCCCTCACACCCCACCCCCTCCACAACCGTCCCAAGAGGATCCCCCTCGTTCTCACACACCACCCCACCAACCTCCGGATACAACGCATCACCCTCCAACACTTCTGCCATCTACAATCCGACCCCACCACCCAAGACAATTTTCCATCCCCACCCTTGTCTGCCTTCCTGAGAGACCACTCTCTCCGTGACTCCCTTGTTCGCTTCACACTCCCCTCTAACCCCACCACACCCAGCACCTTCTCCTGCAACCGCAGGTAGTGCTACTCTTGCCCCCACACCTCCTCCCTCACCCCTATCCCAGGCCCCAAGATGACTTTCCACATTAAGCAGAGGTTCACCTGCACATCTGCCAATGTGGTATACTGTATCCACTATACCCGGTGTATCTTCCTCTACATTGGGGAAACCAAGCAGAGGCTTGGGGACCGTTTTGCAGAACACCTCCGCTCAGTTCGCAATAAACAACTGCACCTCCCAGTCGCGAACCATTTTAACTCCCCCTTCCATTCCTAAGATGATATGTCCATCATGGGCCTCCTGCAGTGCCACAATGATGCCACCCGAAGGTTGCAGGAACAGCAACTCATATTCCGCTTGGGAACCCTGCAGCCCAATGGTATCAATGAGGACTTCACCAGCTTCGAAATCTCCCCTTCTCCCACTGCATCCCAAAACCAACCCAGTTCGTCCCCTCCCCCCACTGCATGACAAAACCAGCCCAGCTTGTCCCCCCCCAACTGCATCCCAAAACCAGCCCAGCCTGTCTCTGCCTCCCTAACCTGTTCTTCCTCTCATCTATCCCTTCCTCCCACCTCAAGTCGCACCTCCATTTCCTACCTACTAACCTCATCCCACCTCCTTGACCTGTCCATCTTCCCTGGACTGACCTATCCCCTCCCTACCTCCCTACCTATACTCTCCTCTCCGCCTATCTTCTTTTCTCTCCATCTTCGGTCCGCCTCCCCCTCTCTCCCTATTTATTCCAGAACCCTCTCCCCATCCCCCTCTCTGATGAAGGGTCTAGGCCTGAAACGTCAGCTTTTGTGCTCCTGAGATGCTGCTTGGCCTGCTGTGTTCATCCAGCTTCACACTTTGTTATCTCGGATTCTCCAGTATCTGCAGTTCCCACTATCTCAAGAGTTTACAATGTCTAGCTAATACCATAAATTCATGGGAACCTGGAAGAGCCCATCTTGATTAGGTGTCCCACAGGATTGGGTGTTCGAATTAAGCGGAAGGAGATGACTACATTGTATTTGATTATTGTAACACAAAATGTATAAAAAATGCTGAATTTCTTTGTAAAAGCAGGGGCATGGCATTGATATATCTTCTGAAGTCAGATTCAGGAGAGGATTCTTTGGTCCTCTCCCTGCATAAACTGGGTTCTGCTTGAATAAACATCTTCCACTTGCCTGAATCCTACCTGCCTGCTGAGTTTTTGTCCCAGGTTGAGAAAAATGCTCGGACAGTATTAGGGTGGCACGGTGGCTCAGTGGTTAGCACTGCAGCCTCACAGCACCAGGGACCCGGGTTCGATTCCAACCCCGGGTAACTGTCTGTGTGGAGTTTGCACATTCTCCCTGTGTCTGCGTGGGTTTCCTCCGGGTGCTCCGGTTTCCTCCCACAGTCCAAAGATGTGCAGGCTAGGTGGATTGGCCGTGCTAAATTGCCCGTAGTGTTCAGGGGTGTGTGGGTTATAGGGGGATGGGTCTGGGTGGGATGTTCCAAGGGGTGGTGTGGACTTGTTGGGCCAAAGGGCCTGTTTCCACACTGCAGGGAATCTAATCTAAGTATGGATCAGGCTTCAGTACTTAATGAGAATTATTATGTATTTCTGATAAATACACTCTCACTGCAGATGAACAACAACAAACTATTGTAAAATAATTCTATTAGTTAAAACTGTAACTCTAACTCTAACTCAGCTTACACCAAGTGATAAGGCAAACATAAACTGGTTTTCTTCAGGCTTGAGGTGTTTTTAAGTGCTGAGTAAAGGGTATGTTCCTTCCCTATCTGAGATCCATTGACTTTTCTTCAATCATTCAAATGCACTAGCTGTTCAGCTGCCCTGGAGTCAATCTCATAGCTGTTGGCAGGCAGAAGGCCTTTCTTATCAATAACTGATCACTGTTTCACAGATCAATCTGTTACTTATTGCCCACCAAATGTCCATCTGTATACCGTCCCCAAGCTCCAGCATGCTGTAACTAAGCTTCTCCCACTGTTTGAACAAACAGCCATTTAAACAGCACTCAGAACAAGTGTCAGATTACTAGCTTTTAAAAAGTACAGCAATCCTTCAACAATTCTTGGCTTTCAAACAAGTGATTTTCTTCATTTCAGTCAACAATTAAAAATACAGAGGAATAAAAACATATGGTCTTTACTTATGCCTCGTGTCATTATGTCAGTACACATTTCAGAGATATGTTCAAAATTTCATCACTGTATCTGTGTATACAAAGTGTATAAAAGATTCACACCTCCACCATGCCTGGGATTACTTGAAACATGACACCCTCCTTGAAGTATGCTGCTCTTTTTAACTTAGCAGCATAATATTACCCAAATGTGTCTGAAAAATAGCTTCAATACCAGCGCATCCACGTGCTGTTTCTTATGTTGCATGAATCAGAACCAATACAAATTAAACATCAATGAACAAGAAGTCTAAGATTTCAACTGAAAGGATAAATTTCACTTTAAGTAGTAAATATAACAAACCTCATGTAAGCAGTATCATCTGTACCACTTTCCATGCAAATATGGTACAATGTAAATTCTCACAGCCTTTCCAACTCAGCCATTGCATATCTGTCTTTCTCACTGACTAGATTTGGTCCTCAGATCATGTTTGATGCCGGGTGTATTCCATCTGAAGTCTGAGGATAGGATTCATATTGATGGGCATGAATCCTCTCTCATTTGCATCTCATCAATTGTGATGTCATAGTTAAATGGAATTCCTTCTCAATCAGCCAACCAGCAACACCAGGTTCTTAAACCAGTCCTTTGACATAAACTTTTAGTTATTTAGCATGTCAGAGTTATTAACACCATTTTTCTTTAGAATTTAGCCCCTTTTAGCCTGCTCTAGCATCACTTCACCAGGAACTTCTAGAATTTTATGCTTTCCCTAGACAAACTAAATTGCAATCCTTTCATTGAGAGCTTTGTTAGTTTCACCTCATGTAAATTCTGTGTTTCTCTTTATGTCTTTACTTTCTCTTTGTGTCTGCATCTGAGTATTGACTGAATTCCGCCTGTATTTTTTCTTTGTCTTAATTTCTTTCTTGTCACTATAGTTTCCAGGTCAAGTAAATTCCAATAAGTCCCTTTGCAATTGACGTAAACCCTTAAAAATCCTTCTCAAATATTTTTATAAACAACTGCAGTTTCCCTGGCATTTAAAAGAAATTTCAATTTATCCTTTGTTTTTACATAATAAACTGCTGTTCTATTGTCAAACCTAAACCTGCAACATCACAAGTTTGTATTTCAGTGAAAGACCATCTAATTAAAACCAAGAAAATGATCTATCACACAGATTTCAATCCGAAATCTTACTTGTCCAGCAATAACATTAGCTAAGGTCTCTTTTAAAAAATTCAGGAATTATTATGCATGTGTTTTCTCTCCCACTGTATACATTGCTTTTGGGTAATCCTAATCATACCAAACAAATTTCACTTCCATCTGATGGATCTTAATTACCCATCATGGACTGAAAGAGGGGATAAATTGTCTTCTCCTTGGTAAAGGTTTAAGATAGGGCAACTCAAAATGATGCGCTCCCTTTCACATGCATGGTACAAGGAGGTTTCCTTATGCTAAGCAATTGTAAGGAGCAATATTGTCAAAATCACAGCACTCCAGAGAATGGTGACTGGCATCTGCTGATGTACATTGCCAGAAAAGCAATGAGCGGAAACTTTCAGTAATGTTCAGCTGATCTACAAATTCTTCATCTTGCAGCTGATGTCCTTTCCACACTTTCACTTCTTCATTAGGGCACTGCCAGTAAAACAGTAATTACAGATACAAAATAATGGCTCCTGTCATAATCAGTCTGTTTACATTTCTTGCACATGCCTCTATTTCTATAATGTTATTGTACTGCATCGGTGTGATAGAAATACGGAATATTATAGCATTCAGTGCATTGTGTCAGTGCTAATCTATTGTTAGGATTCGCAATTTAGGACCAAAAGGAAATTACAAGTTTTGATTGACCCTTGGATGATTGTAACTATCTGTCTATGCCATGCCAAATAATGAAACAAATTTGGCATTTCACGCAAACTCAATCTATACTTACCGCATCCAGCAATTTCTTCTTCTTTCTTTTGGGAGCCTAATAATGGCTTCTTTGAGAAACAATTAATACAGTTGAGGACTTGCCTAAGATTCGCATCCTCCTCCCAGTTCTCACCATCTATTTTGGTATCCCTCTGACCTGCCTAAGCCTGAGTGTGAAGACAACCAGACTTTTGTAACAACATCTCCCAAGAACTATGCTCTGTTTTCCTCTGTAAAAAGAATTCAAGTGTACATGATTTCAAAGTCAGCAGCAAATCAGAATATAATGATGAGAGTGAAGATCAGGCAATATGAAATGCTGTTTCAGGCCTTTGCGACAGGGGTAGAAGTCCAAGTAAATGCAGCACTGCAAGAGCAGAATGTTTTCAGATGAAGGTTGTACATATAGAGAATACTGTCAACCTAATGGAAATTAATGACATGCTCACCAAGTCCTTATAGTAACAAAAAATGATTTGGATACTGCAATCTTTGAAATTATAGCTTTTTCATGCATTAGGCTGACCTAATCAGCTCATTAAACATACTTCAATGTTTGCTTGCATCCTCAATTGTTACATCAAAACCTAGATTGCAGGTTCCAAAATTTAAGAGTTTAACATTTTGAACTTCTTACAGCGTTTGCAATTTCTCTTTTATTGCAATGAAATTGGATTAGAAAGAAGCAAGACTTGTTCCAAGTGTATTAGTGACTAAAGACTTGCCCCACTATAACCTACAAATGTCCACATGAGGGAAAAGACTTAGATAATGTATTATATCCTTAATGGGTGTTAGTTATTGAGCCATCGAGCTATAGAGTCATATGGTGCAGATACAGAACCTTTAGTCCTACTAGTTCATCTGAACATAATCCCAACTAAACTAGTCCCACCTGCATGCTCCTGGTCCATAACCATCCAAACATTTTCCATTCATGTACTTTTCTAAGTGCCTTTTCAAGATTGTATCTATATTCGCATCCAACACTTCCTCAGGTAGTTCAGTTCACATGCAAACCATCTGCAGTGTAAAAAAAATTGCCCCCACGTCTTTTTAAATCTCTCTTCTCTCACTTTTAAAAATATGCACCTTAATCTTGCAATCTCCCATCTCAGAGAAAAGATGCCTACAATTAACTCTACCTATACTCCTGATGTGACTAGGCTTCACAGTTGGCATTAGGACTCCCGAAGTTCAGTTTGAATGATGGCCCATAATGTTGGTATATCTATTGGTGCATCTTTCCAGGAGGAGGCATCCTAATAGGTGGACTCTGTTCTCTGTATCCCCTCGAGGGAAGCAAATGGGGTCTGGAAGAATCAGCTCCAATCAGAGTTCTCTCAGTGTTGTCAAGTCAGCAACATCACTGGGAGAGTGAAGTAGGTGGGGACGGGCGAGGGCACCTCAATTTAGAGATGCTGTTGGTTGCAATAAATAAAATGTCCCAAAGCAAGTGGGAGCATTTGGGTGGAGTGGAAACCCACCCAGAGTATCAGTGATAGATGGGGCTCTGGTATTTTACCCTCAGGGTCACAGCATTGGTGTATGGAGCCTCTGGTTCTGATAGGCCTCTGCCAGTGATATGGAGACTGTCTCCATTAGGTTGGCACACACAGTAACAGATCGCAGACATTACAGTGTTAACACAAAATGTTCCCTTTGTGGGGTTTTTATTGGGTCATTTAGCTACTCACCACTATGAAGAAGCAGGCAGCCGATGCCATTCTCAACCATATCTGTTAAAATCCCCTAGGGGTAGGAATTCATTGGCAAGCAGCTATCCCAGTGTGGCACCCAAGAATTTCTTTCATTTGCCAAGGCTTCATCCCCAGGCCCATTTAAATGGAGCCAGGAAAATGCAGGCCAATTGCCCAGTTGCATCTTGTGCTATTGTTGAGGCATATTTTAATCATCTTTTGAGCTTTATTTACAACGATTGAATTCAAGATAACTCTGTGATAATATTGCAATTGCACTTGAAAATAATTAAACTCATGGCATCAAGCCAAAGTTCAAAACATCACTAAGGAGTTAAATTACTGGAACACCATCCTGCTATTTCATAATCGTAAACATTACCTTCCAAAAAGCAAATAAATAGAATGATTTGCCCAGAAAGCGAAATGAAAATGTAATTGAAGAGAGGATGGATCACATGGGAATTATTGGCTAGTTATCTACTACTTTATCAAATATTGATTCTGAAAGCCTGCATGGTTGGGAACATCAAAGCATTCTATATTATAATACAGAATCACTCAGTGCAGGAAGGTCTCAGCAATGCCTGTTTATGCTGAAAGAAATGGTTTCAATCTGATAGCATCAAAGCTCTCCAATTTGTCTCTGTGCCCCCAAGGTAAAAAGAAAAAAAATCAGCTAGAGTTCCTAATTCTGGAAAGTGGATGTGTGTTCACATCAGGCAAGAGCAGGATCAACTAGCTGCAATGCTCCCCACATTATGAACACAACCAAAGCTTATACATGGCAAATAGCCAGTTGGGTGAGCGACCAGAGAAATGCTGACAATACTGGAACTCTGTACTTGCAAGAATTATTGCCTAGCGGAAAGGAGGAGGAGAAGGAGAGGTTTGAAAATTTCCGTAAAGATTGATGGACTTCTGACAGAAAAAAAAATGTAATATGCTTCCTGCTTTAAATCTACTTTTATCCTAGGTGAACCTTTTAACAAAGTTCACAGTTTACTCAGAAATTCATTTCTTCCCTGTCAAGGCTGTGGAAGTCTTTCACTCACAGTTTCAGATTTTGTTCTGCCTTGCCTACATCTTTTCCCTCAGAAATAGGCTCTCGTAGAAAATTGGTTGACAAGTGAATGGAGAATGACAATCACAATTGAGCAGATTCAGTTTCGGAACTTGCAGCATCACAGAAGTTCAGGGCTCATCTTCATGATGGATTCTCATAACAATAATGCTTGTAAGCCATGTACTGCAGCAAACAGAAAGTAAACAACACTGAAAAATAGACAAATATTTATCCTACTCAGGCTATGTTTAGAGACATGCAATTGTATTTTTAGTGTACTGCCTACTTTGAATAGTCAAGTAATTTCTGCCCTTGCTATAAAAGCCTTTGTGTGCAATTTATGACAGCCATTAAACACACATCACTACAGACAGTGTAAAAGGTAAAATTACATGCAACTATTTAGTGAAATGCAAATAGCAACAAAGCTATTTATTGGATATATGAGTAACTTTGTGAAATAAAATTTGCAACATAGCTAATAGGCATCATTAAAAAAACATTTGATTTTCGGATATTAGGTCAGGATCTCACAATTCAAGTACAATACATAAACTGTGAAAATCTGTGGGCAGCTGTAATGATGCTGACTTGAGTATTAGGTACAATGCTGCAAATAAACAATCTGTGCAACACAGGGTGTCACTTGACCTGGAGGCACAAAGTCAGCTAGCATGCTTCAGATCAATAAGAAGTCACATTCACAAAATCTTCATTAAATGATTGTTAGATTTAAATCTGTGACTGTCAGTGTCACTCTTTCAGCCTGAGATGCGACATTGGTGATGAGAAAAATGCATAGAGGTAAGTACAAAGATGTTTAAGATTACATGAGGGCACAGCTTTTGCAGGAGCTAATATATCTGTAATATGGGGAATTCAGTCATCTGGTCCAACAATACTGGTGCCAATACTGTAAATAGAAAATGTAAAGCATGTCTGGAGGAGTTTGAAATGCATTCTGACTGTTCAGAGTTTGTTTATAGACGGGGTAACAGTGGTACAGAAAACACAGTGATGGGCCTTATTGCTTTTCAATGCAGATGCTTTGTAGAGGGACACTTTCAAGTTAACTGCCATGGGAAAAGGCTGATTATGAATTATGTGGTGGTAGCTGACGATGTGATGATGCAAATGCCTCAATCCAAAGGCATGTACTCCATCAGATGAAGCAGAAAGAGGGGCAGCTCAGTTTGTGACTTCTTTGAGGCAGGATGGATGTTATCAGATTGTGACAGATCTGAATGACTAAACAGTAGATCAGGTGATCCAAAACTGTAATGTAGTAAGTAGAGGTGTAAATTACTGACAATTGCAGCTACATAGAAAGCAGTGAATAGACAATGTTGTAGCATTCATCTATTTCGTGAAAATAAACTCCGTTTCTGAGTGTACCTGCAGTGATTTAAGAAGGCAGGTCATCACCACCCTCTCAAAGGGAATTTAGGAATGGGGAATAAATTCCTGGGAGTCAATTTATTAAAAAAAAAACAAAGTAAGTGTTATTATTTTAACACTATTATATATAAGCAATCACATGCAATGAACTTATTCAACTTTTTGCTTGCCCCTAAGATTTGCATCTTGTGAAATCTTAAAGATTCATTCTAATTTTTGGAACCAACCAAAAGGCATGCTACAGCCATCCAAAATGCTCTTTGATTTCGTCTCAATATTATAACTATTCTCTGGACATAAAAGTTCATAGAATCTTTCAATTAAATTTGGATAAGTGATCCTTCATTTTATCAACAAAACCTCAGTCTAAAGTTAAGCTTCACTGTATTTTCCAAGCTGAGTGTTTGCTTTCACTGGGAGGGGTACTATAGATTTCTTCTGTCTGCTCCAAGTTTCTCAAATCTTCCAATCTCTTTTCTTCTCAGGACCAAATCTGCAACAGCAATGGGAAAAAAACCCAATTAAAATAAGAAAGGAAATTTCTAAGTCCATAGCTCATCTCCACTGGAAAGTAGCTTACGTGAGATGTTCTAATTTGAGTGATGATGAACTTGTCTTGAGAAAATAACCAGCTAATGGTTGTCACCTATTCTGTTAACTCAAAACAGGCACAATGTAAGCACATGTTCTTTCTGTTTGCAAAGAATAGGGCCCTCTGTATTAGTATAATCAGAGACAACATTCCTGCTTTGAAATATAAACAAAGCCTGGCAGTTAACAATCAATCATCATTAACTGCTGCATTCTGTCTTGAAAAGCCTCTATCAGTCAGAGTTCCTTGCCAACCAATCTCCTTGCATACTGTATAAATGGTAGTTTGTCTTTTATTATTGATATTCTTGCAAATTGTCCTGAAGGTTGCAAGATGAAAAGTTTTGACAAGATGTGTCTTTCCTCAGCAATTCTCAGGTTCTGAAGGTAAATATGTCAACTGAATGTGGGTAAAGTGGTCTTCATATTGAGTAATACAAAATAACTTGTTTTTGCTTCTTTGCTGGTTGTTCAGAATTCACTTTAGATATCCCTGGATGATTCATAATTCTGTTTCTTCCATTTGGGATCTGCCTTATATAAAGGTCAGAGCCCTGAACTTCCTCTGGTCTAGAAATGAACACATTATGAAATCTTGCTGGACAAGAATTTGGCCTTAGACAGATAATTTCTGCGCTTTTTTTTACTGATGACCTATTTTCTTTCTTGCATTTTAGTTCATTTTTGTGGGAATCAGACAGTCATGAGATGGGACTGAAAAGGTTATAACTCTAGCCCCCTCCCCTCCGTTCCCCAGGGCTGCATGTATCCTTATTAAGCAGGCTTGTGAGTACAACTTAGCATAATTGGAGTCAGCTGTCATTTCAAAAGCTGGTTTTCCCATGACTTCAACCACTACGATAATAGGTTCTGTTCCCTTCGGAAAATGATTTATTTAAAATTGGACTTTTAAAAAGATCTTCAAGCAATACAGTTATCCCTCTTATGCTGTGGTTGTCTGTGCAGGTATACAGTATTATTGAGAATAACTGCTGTACTCAAAGCATCCAGAATTCTGTCCCTTTGCAAAGAAAGTCTGGAGAGAGTTGCAGTGGTTTTTGTTGAGGTTCGTCCCAAGCAGCTCCATGACACAAAACCCTGTGCTCTACGGTCAGTTTCCCATAACTCGCACCAAAACAAACACCGACTGTGCCTGGATAACCATCAACTCTGTGAAAGTCACTCTTTAGTCTGCCTGAATCTTGCAGATGTTCCAGAGCCTGGAGTTGACCTTGGCTGAGTGCTGCAGGCTGGCACATTCCAAGGCCCAGAGATGCACTAAACATTGTGGCAGTTGGCGCCGTGGGGAAAGACCACCGTCTAATGTCTTTTGGCCCAAGTACAATGGAGGTCTGATTAGTTACTGGACTCTCCTGGTGCCTCAAATGTATGTAAATACTGTCTTGCATAAGTAAGAAATGCCTTGGGCTCATTTATTGACTTTCCTCACAGTTCCAATGTCCAATGTTTGTTTGTCCTCCATATGCTAAGAACGTGTAGAATCGAATTGCTTCAGTGACTATGCATGTATATGAAGATCTTTTTTGAATAAAGT
Organism: Stegostoma tigrinum; assembly: GCF_030684315.1. NCBI lineage: Eukaryota > Metazoa > Chordata > Chondrichthyes > Orectolobiformes > Stegostomatidae > Stegostoma > Stegostoma tigrinum. The sequence continues at coordinate 31,778,209 of NC_081369.1, forward strand.
ATATTTTTGAAATTAAAAAAAAATTCTGTCCCACAACCTGAGATAGGATCAGGCTGTGTCAATAGGATGGGGAAAATGTTCACTCTGCTCTGCATTTGTCACCAGAAAAATTTCTGTGAAATATCCAGACCTAGGAGAACAATGACTTTATTGACACAGTTTATTAATAGTTCATATAGATGGAATAGTTCAATCGCTGGAACATAACTATGGAATGATCATGGGTTTATAAATCTATTGCTGATTTGAGTTAAATCTCCAAAAATTCTTCATGTCCCCAATCACTAAAAATGTGTTTATATCAGCGCAATACATTAACAAATTGTTTTAAAAGATAAATGACGCACCAAGTTGCATTAGCAGAGGGACGGAGTGCAAATGAAGTGGTATCATTTTGTTTTGATGTAAGCCATTACACACCTTGAGCAGTATGGACAGTTCATCACCAAATGATAGGAAAGATATGACCATGTCTATGAAGCAACCTAGGCAAGAAGTGATGGTGTTCTCAATTACTGGAAATTCAATTTGTGAGGAAAAATAAACAAAGCTGAGCTAATTTTCTTTGGGGAAGAGGAGGATGCAAAATAATAAAATCAAATTAGGAAACTAAGGGAAGATCTTAACAGGTAAAAATACAGATAATGGCCCAGAATTGGCAGACTAAGAGTCCAACCAGGAAGGTTAGGCTTCATTTATGCTGTTGGCTTCAGACAACACTGGCCAAAGGTTGGACAGAAACACAACTACACAATTGTTAGATTAAGGAGCAGAACATCATAAACTGGGAAGAAGGGCATTCAGCAGGCACGTAAATGGGCAGTTTGGGGATGGGGGGAATGGGGCAGTGATCGAGAGAGGAAGTTAAAAACATGAGAGGAAGGAAGTAAAGTCCTGAGGCAAGACCAAGTTGAGTTTTCCTTTTGACTCCATGGGGAGTACTATTATTAATACCACTAGAAAACTAAAGGTTACTAAAAATAATTGATTTTACTCCTTCTTTTCTCTTTTCATTCCTGATGGTTTTGACCTGGTGGTTGCTTGTTAAATCTGCAATGCTGTAGTTTCAGTTTAAGATTACAATCAGGTTCAATGGCAGCATCTGTATGTTTAAAGAAAAGCTCTGCTCCTCGGCTCTGGTGTTGCAATTTAAAATTTAAGCTGGCAGAATCAGAACAATAAGTCAATATAACTTTCTGAGTCTATTTTAATCCCCACAATCACAAGAATGCATGTACAGTTCCAGAGTTAAGGGCAATATTTTCCATGTGGCTACTGAAGTAGATGAAATTAGCAATCTTATTGTTTAATCTCATGAAATAAAGAAACATGCCAAATGCACATACTTGCACCATATGGACAAATAAATTCCCCAAACTGGCAGCAGAGTAGTACGCCTGAGTCAGAGCTTATCCAATCCATCCATTTCTTTATTTTCACTTTCATTCCATTTTTTAAAATGTTTTCTCTTTACCGCCTATCATCTGGTAACATCGGCATTGCAGGGTTAAAAGCCAGCACAGGCTCCCGGCCTCAGTGTGGACTCAGACCCCCGGCCTCAGTGTGGACTCAGATCCCCGGCCTCAGTGTGGACTCAGATCCCCGGCCTCAGTGTGGACTCAGACTCCCGGCCTCACTGTTGACCCAGCACAGTCTGGGTTGGAAGGATTGTTACTGTAAACTGTTATTTCACTATTTTTCTGATGTATTGCTGGACTTTTTAATTTCTTTACCTTTCTAAATTATTTCCATGAGAATTTGTACTTAAGAATCTGTACTGAGCTACCGTGGTACCTAAGATGATGCCCTTCATGGCGACTTGTAAATATTTCACTGTACTCATGTGAGTACATGTGACAATAAAGCTAATTCAATTCAAACATATGCAGACTATGTATATGAGGATTATATACCTCAACTCAATGGAAATTGCCCAATCACGCTTAGAATTACCTTAACCTTGGATCCATTTCTGTTTAGACCATAAGACCATAAGACATAAGAGTGGAATTAAGGCCATTCGGCCAATCAAGTCCACTCCACCATTTAAATCATGGCTGATGGGCATTTCAACACCACTTCCCTGCACTCTCCCCATAGCCCTTGATTCCTCATATGTTTCTCACATATAATAACTTAATTTTTTGTATATATGTCAGTTATACACTTCTATAGCACATATAAATGGTAAAGTTCTTTTCTATGCTTTATTTTGAATAACAGAGATGTATAAATTTTATAAAATGCCACAGGTTAAATTTCAATGGAACCACAATAAAACATAAAATATGATATTCATTTTATTGCTGCTGATTTGACAGCTACTTCCTACTTAATTCGAATCAAACATGCTTTACGTGATTTATTCAATTTTTAAGCACCTTTCAAATCAAGCCTAAACACACAGCGGTGAAACCTAAGTACAGAATACTTAAGCACAACAAAGTCCATCAGTAAGTAATTTGACTAAACGCCTTGTTTCAGCATTTGGAAATGTCAGCTTTATCTTGCTGTCAGAAAGAAAAGTTGATGTTTCTGATCAGTGGCAGACAAAATACAATATTAATGCTACATGTAAATTGTAAATTGGGTAGTAAGATCTGTGTATTTTGCTAATGTTCGGCCGGGTAGAGTATTAACAAGTAGTTTCAGGTGTAAAGCTGATGTTTCAAGGCGTGAACATAATATTGCAAGTTAAGATGGAACACCTATTTGCTTAGGATGAAGGTATGGAAAATGCTATTTCCAGGCAGAACTGCCCAACCTAACAGAAGAAATGGACCAATCTGCACTCATTACAATAATCATGTTTAGAAGTTAAATCTCGAAGATTTAACCGTTACATTTCCTACTCCATATTTTGAAACTATCCTTCTTCCCTTACACTTACAATTAGCTAATTGGTGTTACACTGCCATCATTACTAATAGTAAAATGGGCTTTCCTTCAAGAATCACTGTATTCATCAAATGAAAGAAAAATGGACGACTACACAAATAGTTACAATATGTATTAATGACTTTGATGAGGAAAATGAATGCAATATAGGTACCTTTTGGTGACATCCACAAATGTAAGTGGGAAGTCTAATAGTGAAGATAACATAGAGTCTGAAGAGCGAATCAGACCGGTTGAGTGGCAAAAATCTTGCCAGTTGGAGTATAATGAATGTGAGATTAAGAAGAAGAAAGGTGGAGAGTTTTATTTAAATGAAGAAAGACTGCAGAAAATGACAGAGCAAAAGGTTTTGGGTGTCCTTGTGTGTGAATCACAAAAAGTTAGCATCCAAGTTTAGAGGTAAATAGGGAAGGTATATGAAATTGGCCTTCATTTCAAAGTGAATAGAAGATGAAAATAGGAAAGTCTTGCTAAAATTATGCAAGGCACTAGTTTTGGGCACCTTATCTAAGGAAGGATATATTGGCATTGGAGGCAATCCAAGAAGGTTCACTAGGCTGATACTGGGCTTGGAGGACTGTCTTATGAGGAGACATTGAGAAGATTGGAACAGTATTCAGTGCAGTTTAGAGGAATGATGGGTGACCTAATTGAAACTCAAGATTCCAAGGGGACTTAACAGAATATATTCAGAGAGATTGTTTCCTCTTCTAGGAGAAATTCAGGATTAAAGTGTATTAACTCAGAATAAGAGGTCATTTATTTAAGACAGTGATGAGGAGGAATTTCTTCTCTCAGATGATCGTAAATCTGTGAAATTCTTTATCACAGAGGGCTGTTGAGGCTGGGTCGTTAAGTATATTCAAGGCTGAGATAGGCAGATTTTGAATCATTAAATAAATCAAAGGTTATGGGGAAAAGGAAGGAAAGTGAATGTGAGGATTAGTAGATCAGCCATGATCTCATTGAATGATGGAGCAAACTCAGTACTTCTGCTATATATAAGGTGTAGACCTAGATGAACACAGCAGGCCAAGCAGCATCAGAGGAGCAGGAAGGCTGATGTTTCGGACTAGACCCTTCTTCAGATTTCATTTAGCTCTACACCTTTCATATCTCAGATTCTCCAGCATCTGCAGTTCCTACTATCCCAGTACATCTGCTCCTGTGTCTTATGGTGATCAGTTCAAGCCACATTGGATTAAACCAGAAATGTTCTCCACCCACTGGAACCTTCAAAACTGCATTTATCTGGTAGACCTTTCTGGGTTTTGTGTACCAAATGGGATGTGAATCATGTGATGTCATTACCATATTATCCTGGACCAAAAGGTTTGCTGAGCAAATGGTTCATATCATTAAATTACTTATCCTGAAGAGCAGGGCTATGAAACAAGAAAGATGTGTTGGCATGTTAACTCTCAAATCTATACCTCTGAATATGGGGTAACCTTCTCCAGCAGATATTGTGCTCGGAAAGCTAACTAAAATTATTGCAACATGCCACCACCATTCTAAATTCTCTGAGATACAGGTTCCACCTCTTAACAAACAAGGGAGAATGGTGATAGTGCAAAACTTGCGTGCAAGTGCAGATTTATCTCAACTATGTGCAGACAAAATGTCAAAGTTGCTCATGCCACAAAGGGAACATAGTTGCCATGTGCCCAGGTCTAACGAAGTCATAACACCTAACAAAGAAATGCTGAGAAAAGGAATAGAAGACAGCTGAGAAAAGTGTACTTCATGCTACATTGCACAGCAAACATAAAAGAAAATACAGAGATAATGATAGTGCTCTGGAACTTGAGGACAACAATCAACACATTGGTGACATATCCACAGACAAGAAGAGCCAAGGTTGTAATCTGCAATTAGGAGCTCAATACACAAATAAACCAAGTGCCTGAATGTTGTCACATAAGCAGAGGCTCTCACTATTGTAGCACCCAAGGCACAAGTGGTGACTGCTGCCAACTCTTTACTATACATATTAGTTTAGCTTAAATAAATGCACCAGAGCTAGGCAGATAAACAGAATCCATAGATCTCATTTTTTGTTGCATTTTGACTAGATTATTAAAGAACAAAGTTAAAACAAAATTGTTGTTGACACATAAGTACATAAGAACATAAGAACCAGGAGCAGGAGTAGGTCATCTGGCCCCATGAGCCTGCTCTGCCATTGAGTAAGATCATGGCTGATCTTTTTGAGACTCAGCTCCACTTACCCGCCTATTGACCATAACCCTTAACCCGTTGGTATGTGATGAAACAACCTTGGCAGCATCAGAGGAGCAGGAAAGTTGATGTTTCGGGTTGGGACCCTTCTTCAAAAATGGCCCATTTCTGAAGAAGTGTCCCAACCCAAAATATCAACTTTCCTGCTCCTCTGATGCTGCCTGGCCTGCTGTGTCCCTTTAGCTCCACACTGTGTTATCACTGACACAGCATCAGCAGTTCTTACTATCTCCAAGAAACAGTCTAATACTTTTCTATATATAAGCTGGTGAAATTTTGCTGGTACAGCCTGAGATGATATAAAGAGAACAATGGCATTGTTCGCATCTCCATAATCAAGCTACTGGAACAGTATTGCAGCATGTCTTAAAGGAGATAAAGGAATATTATTTTGAAAAGGTGCAGCTAACTACAAATGCCATTAATATGTCTAATCCTAAGGTGCACAGTGCAGTGACTGTCTCCTACAGAGCTTGTCATTTCTGAAAAGTAATTACCAGGTAGATGTAACTTTGCCAGTAGACATGAATGGGTGAGTACAATTAGGAAGTTATTGTACTCAAAAGATGGTAAAATAAAATACTGAACATATAGCTGCTAAGCTGAAACAGAAAAGCACAAATGTTCAAAAACAATTTAAAAATTCTGCTGTAAATCTTGTTTTAGGGCTCATTAAGTTCCTTTTGGTATCAGATAATCATAATGGTATTTGAAGGAGAATTGAACTGAATGTCAATCACAATTAGAAAAATTAATAAATTTATATTACAGGCATGAACATTTTGACAAGAGCTTGAATAATTTGATAAACATGACACAGAGTTTGCTTTAGATAGTCTGTCAAGTTTGGAAAGTGATAGATGTTTTCACTTAGGGTGTCTGGTGGTTATGAGTCCTAGAGGGTGTTGCAGATTTTGAGTATCTGACCTCAATTTCAGAGCAAAAACACCAATGGCAGTTTGACTATACCAGCAATTCAAGCGTTCAGTTTTAGGTCTTATAACACTTTTGGTTTGTCATATCCTATTTATCAAAATGATTCAGTAAATTGAATGATTTTAATCATTTTGGGGGTATACGTTTTACACTGAAGAGTTAATTGTCAGTACATGTATTGATCTCTTTGCAATCCAATCAGATTTGCTGCAGAAGATATTGCAGGGAATGCTCAAGTTTTAGTGGCATTATTTGCTGAGCAACTTTTAGAAAGAGAAGTACGTAACCATGGTGAGAAGAGGAGATTCTACAATTCTAGTGAGCCAATACAAATAGATTACATTTCTTATGTTCTTGAAAACAAATGCGTTCAGATTTTGTCACGTTAAAACGGTGTTATGTTGTTTCAGGGCACAAAATGTTTAAGTACTGCAGGGTGCATTGGGGCAGGTTTAGGTGTGGCCAGGGGTTAGTATCTGACACCTGACATAATTCCACCTACTTCCAGGGTTTCACCAGGGTGCACCTGTTCTAACAATGTGCTTTCCAACTTTATGCAAGTCTCTGTAATGATTGTTGGCTTTTTAAAAACTCAATTTCATCTTCCCTGCTATCTGTCTTCACTGTATAATGGGTGCAGCATACATGAGAAAAAATGTAGTCCTACATCAGGCTTCTGATGGGAAGAAAAAGGAGCAACAATAGTAGCAGCAGGAGGAACAAGAGCAACACCAGCTTCCTTTTCTTCTGCCAGATATTGTTTCACAGGACAGAGGAAATGGGTACAGCGTTTCAACTTGACGATGGCAAAACCCCTAACACGTGCTAAGAATCAACTTGATTTATGTCTGTTAACACTATGCCTGAGGAAGCCCAGTTTTTCATGGTAGGTTATTTATGATGTCTGTGACCTCTTATAGACTAACACTTGCTTCACAATGGGCTATGTAGGCACAAGTAGACAGTCAATGTGCTACCACTGGTCAGCCAACTACAGTTCTCTGCCAGTCCTGAGGAAGAGTCATCAGACTTGAAATATGACTTCTCTCAACAGATGTTACAAGAGCTGCTGAGTTTTTACAGCAATTTCTATTTTTGTTTTAGATCTTCAGCAACCACAAAGCTTTCTTTTATGCAGTGCTCTGCCTGGAATTCTGTGCATTCTTCTGCTGTAAGAGTCAGAAATGTTAAAGAGGAAGTCATAATACCAATGCTGAAGAATGGGTGTGAGCTGGAAATAGGATGAGGGTGAGTGTTCATGTTAGTTGTGCACATGAATGTGTGAGGAGTTGAAAACAGAAGTGAAGGGTCACTGGACCTGAAACGTTATCTCTGATTTTTTTTTATCACAGATGCTTCCAGACTTGCCGACCTTCTCCAGCAATTTCTGTTTTTGTTCTTGATTTACAGCATCTGCAGTTCTTTCGGTTTTTATATGAGGAGATGACGTGAGAGAGAGGAATGAGTGGAGTTGCAACGTGTGTTTGCCTGCGAATGAGAATCCTTGGAAAAACATATAAGCAACCCATTAGTTGTCTTTGTGGCTGACATAAAAGGTTTCACAGCATTTACTATTACAGGATGGCCATCACTTACATGTAGCAGTACAATACATTAAATTGTTACTTGGACCATGATATCACTGCAGTTGTTGTGTTTATGGAAGAAATACTCAAACTCAAACTCCTGTCTTATGAACAATGCATAGTTTATAATGTATAGATTGTTCAAATATTAACTTAACACACCATGTACCAAATAATTTATGTAGTCATACATCTCCAAAAATGTTGTAAAACATCAGTGAATAGTATTTGTCCACAGAATTTTTTTAACAGAAGATGGTTTGTTTCTGCTGTAAATTGTTTTAATGTGGAAGAAACTAATGTTGTGTAAATGCTTATTTGAGATGGATAAAGTTGAATTTCTTTTGGTCAATTTAGCTAAGTCTATTAACCAGTGAACAGCGGTCTTCCACAGAACTAGAGAAGCCTAGTGTATTTGTATTGACTGTTAGCCAGAGGGAGCAAAATTATTGGGGAATACTACTCTCCTTCACATCATCTATAGTTTTAAATGTTTACATACTTTAGTGTTAAAATATGCAAAAGTCCCTACCTCAACTAGTTCCTGTGTGAAAACATTCCATATTTTGGAAAGGCTAGGCGGACTACATTATTTCAGCAAGTTTGCTGGGGTCTAAGGTCTTTCCAAGATAACTATTTGTTAACATTCTATTACTTATATACATTTAAACTTCACATAAGATATCTACTGAAGCATGTCTTTTCAAAGGCTCTTATTCATCATGTGATCTTTTTTATCTTTGGTGGCATTTTTGCATTTTCTTTGTGTTCAAGAATATTGTTAATGACAGACTATTTCGATTGTAAAATGCAGTGTAGAATCAGAATTATTTTGCATGACAAAGTGAGTTTTTTAAAATACATCACTACATATCACTGTTCTGTTTCTGTTAAAAACTTGGATGCACAGTAATCCGGTTTTGTTTAGTCATTGTTTTGGATATGGAGTGACACTGTCCTTCATGCAATTGACAAAGCATCACCAGCAGCAGGTTTGGCAGCTCGGCATTATACTAGCTGGAATTTCTGATGAAATTAGCATATTTCTTTTCAAAGGACTTCTGCTGATGGCCCCTCCAACACCGTGTTAGATCCGGTATGATAAGTGCCACAATAGTTCATTTACTTGTGTGAGATGTAAAAATTAGCTCATTTAATTGTCCACTTTTGTGAACATCTGTAACACAAACAGAAATTGCTGTAAAAACTTAGCAGATGTGGCAGTACTTTTGGAGAGAAGGCAGAGTTCATGCTTCAAGTCCGGTGACCCCTCTTCAGAACAGACCCTTCATATGCACATCTCAACTTCTCCGTCCATCGGCACCACCTCACACTGGTTCAGAGCTGTTCTTCTCCCAATTCTACTTCATTTGCTGGATTGTTTGACATTAAAAGCAATGCCTGCTGAGTGTTTCCAGCAATCTCTGCAATTTCTGACTTACACCATCCACAGTTTTTTTTAAAAGTAGTTGTCCCATGAACATCTGAGTTCCCTAATGTTTCTGGGTGATTGGACTCCTTAATAGCCCTTGTCTTCTCTGGGTTTTAAAACACTAGATTTTAAAATTGTGGATGTCATTCTACTGCACGGCCCACATTTTTTTTTGAAACAGCCTGCCCAGGTGAAAAGATTGTAATCATAAAACAGAAAGAAATCTCATTTTTAAAAAAAGCAATATCAAATAGATTGAACAGCCAGCTAAGACTAAAATCACATTCATGAAGGAAATAAAAGAATCACAAGGGGAGTATTGGACTTCAGGTATAGATGTTAATGGGCATCAAATACACGTCAAATGTGACACTGAGTCATCTGTATTGGACATCTCTGATACAGTAAAATGACTGAATCTAAAAAAGCCTTTGCCACAAAAACTGAGAGCAGATGCCAAGTCACTTTGCCTGTCCACTCTGGGAAAATCATGCATCCAGCTGAAAAAGCAAAACATGAAATTGAGGAATTTTTTCAGTGGCCAACCCTACTAGCTGATGTTCTGGAATGGAGCTTGGTCTAAAATTGAATGGCTCACTAAGAATTTAATAAAGCTGTAGAGAGAGAAATCTACTTTGTAGAATAATTAGATGAAAATTTGGTGAAGTGAAGATAAAGGATCACTTTCACCAAGCCTGATGTTCATTATGGATTCTGTCAGTTACCATGAATGAGAATGTAAACTTTTAATGATGTTCATCAAACCTTTTGGAAAGTGTTGTTCTAACTATTTAGGTTTTCTCCATCACTTTTGCACCTGAAACATGCTAAATTACAATGGCAGGCATCTTGGAGGGATGGGAAAGAATTATTTTTCATATTATTGATCTTCCAATTCCTTCAAAATTGAACATGATGAATAAGAAAGAGCAATGCTGAAATTTTGCTGGAAGAAGGACTAATATTGAACAAGAAATGTGTTCCAACAAGCCATACAGCCTCTCCTATCAAATAGAAGAACACTGTACAATAGAATCATAGAATCCCTACAGTGTGGAAGCAGGTCATTCGGCCCTTGGGGTCTGCACTAACCCTTCAAAGAGCATCCCATCCAGATCCACCCCCTACTCTATTCCTGTAACCCTGAATTTCCCATGACTAATCCAAATAGCCTGCACATTGCAGGGCAATTTAGCATGGCTAACCCACCTAACCTGCGTAGCTTTGGACTGTATGAGAAAGCCAGAATACCCAGACAAAACCTGCACAGAAAAGGGAGAATGATCACACTCCACATAGTCATTCAAGACTGGAGTTGGACCCAAGTCCCTGGCACTATGAGGCAGCGGTGTTAACAACTAAGCTACCATACTGATCAGATCTACTTTCTTATCTGTCTTCTTGCCTGGATTCACTTTTCATATAATTTCAATGTTGTGCCTGACATATTATACTGCCCTAAATGATTATTTCTATAAAAATATTTCACTAGCATCCCAAATAAAGACTTAGTTTTCTTTGTTTACTTCGGCTTGTCTCACTAATTGTAAGTTTTTATTGCACCTAGGTATTTCCTGAACTATCAGAGATAATGGGAACTGCAGATGCTGGAGAATTCCAAGATAATAAAATGTGAGGCTGGATGAACACAGCAGGCCAAGCAGCATCTCAGGAGCACAAAAGCTTTTGTGCTCCTGAGATGCTGCTTGGCCTGCTGTGTTCATCCAGCCTCACATTTTATTTCCTGAACTATAATAGGTTTCTTCCAAAGTGCTAACTATAACCAAATGTCTAATCAACTCACACTTGAATATCCAGTATTCACAATTGTCTGCATCATTGATGGGTGAATCTTTGCCTTTTTCTGGCTTTTGATTCTGATTATTAATCTTTCCCTCTCAATTAATTTGTTGTGCTCAATTCTTACATATATATCAACATTGAGAAGATTCTTGCTGGCCATCTCATGTGATTTTCCCAACTTTCTCGCCATGACCCATGTCATCCTGAGGATGGGATGTTTCTGCCCATTGATTTTTGTTCCTTCAGGCACTTAGGCTTGTGTGAGCTTTTCTGCAAAGCATTATAGTGTTTGTTGGTGCTCTTAGGACCATTACTGCCAGCCACAGACTGCCCAGTTGAAACTTCGCATCGGAGAAATTTGCAAAAAGAGAGTAGCTCCAACAGAAAGACGACAGGTAGGTTGAGCTGTGGCACAATCCTCATTATGTAAGCATTGGTCAACATGGCAGTTAATTGAAGTTTCTAGTGTTTCCAATTTTGGAAGAAAGAGGAATTCCTTCATTTGGTGCTTGGAGCAGCATGGTTGTGCCCCTGACTACAAGGACAATGCAGTGGCCTGCCATTGATGTCTGCTTCAAATACCAATGCAACTAATTCAGCTAAATGAGGCTGGAGGTGTAATTTTGATAAGTCATGAGGCCTATTTATAATAGCAGAGGGGATGTTTTACAACACCTAGTTTGCTCTGACGAGGTGGTTCAAAGCAATTTCTAGACCTTAATCTTTCACACAGCAATATGCATTTATGTGGATCTTAAGACCTCGAGATAAAATGTCCTGATCTCTATTTCATTTTGTTGTAGAAAAACTTATTTAAGATGATAATTTTCTCCACAGCAGCAGTAACAATTTTTACTTTCTTATTCACCTGGAAATTCCATTATTAATCAAAATTCCCTATAAAATTGCCTCCAGTGGGATACCTTGCTCAGCCTACCTTAATGAACAATAGATTTCTATGATCTGTTAGCAGGACAGTATTTTGAAACTCTGCAATTTGGAAAGTAGGTAAATATTTCATGCTGCCAGTAACATAACATGATTTTTCATTCATGGATTTTGTGTGCTTGATATTTGTCATATTCCACTAGATTTATCCTTTGGAATCTTAGTGCTTTTCTCCCCCACTGAGCAACTCCCATCCATATCAAGCAGTGTTGAGTGAAATTAATGGCACTAGCCTTTCATATTCTGTCTTATTTAAAATGGACATAATCACATTATGTTTGCCCACAATTTTCCACTTTCCCCATTGAATGGTTCTCCTCACCAACTACGTGAGTGAATAACCAGTGCTGCTACACCATCCTTGGACTACACTTTTTTCCAATCGATGAATGTTTTAGTAGGAGGGAGCTATTTGATTTATTAGATGTCATTTGCTTTTCAATTGTTTAACACTAATCTTTTTCATTAATTAAACAAAGTTATTCAGCTGGTTTTAATTCAGTCAGCCCATAACCAAGTAGATAAATGAACAATTACATTTGTTTTCTGAGGTTTGTTGAGTAATGGGTATATGACATTCACTGCCAAGGACAAACTACAAAGCTTCTTGCAAATTATTTTTAAATCTCTCTTCAATCAATATTGACCTCATAAAATTGGAATTTATGAGCCCATTCATTTGGATATGGTTATCATGTCATGCAATACTGCTCATTTGACTAATTTATGGCTAATGGTTGCCAACCATATAATATAGCAAAGAATCTTAGAAAATATTTCTTAAATAACTCCACAAAGGCTTGTATACTATCACCCAATCACCTTTTAATTACACACCTAGTACTGGACACTAAGTCAGCTTCCTAAGAGTCAGCTCTCAGAGTGAGCAGAACCTCTGACATTGCTGTTTATATCTATCAACCAGAGCTGCTTGTTTGGACCAGGTTAACAGCCCCACTGAGGAAACTCATATTCTATAAGATCCACCTGGTTGATCTCATTACAATTACTACATCCCTTCGTCTGTAAATCCAGGGATGTAGGCCTATTCTTTGTCTTGTAGCTTCTCCTGGTGCATTTTTGCACTGGGCCCAGATCTTCTGACTCAGCCCCAGATACAGGTAGAATGTACAGGCCTGCTGCCCACCTCTTAAACCCAAAGCGCCTCAGAAGAGATTTAGCCTTTTTTTCAAGCAGTAAAGACATAAAGGCTGTGACATCTGTCATAACAATCTCAGATCCCGAGGTTTCTTCAATGCTAGGTGGAGGGGTAGAATCCATGAGTCCCAACAGACCTTCAACTATTCTGAGGGCAGAGTATGTTTTGCTCCTGCCCCATTTGAGAGTTTGCAGCTTTCCTGTAGTGTACATGTTTGCTCATGACTACCTCACCTACCCAAATTTTGTCCATCACGGGAGCTGAAGTTGCATTGATCATGTCTCTTATCCATGCAGGGGCATTTCTGTTGTTCCTACACCAAACTTCATCCCCTGAAGTAAACTGTCTCTCATGAAGTCGAATCTTGTGTATGGCATTGGCATTTCCTGATGTTATTTCATCTGCCCTGGTGCCGTCCCCCCACCCAGGTCAGGGTCAGATTTAATCTGGTACAGAGTCTTCTCCCCATTAATAACTCTGCTGGACTTATCCCTGTAGTTACAAGTGATGTGGTCCAATAATTAAATAGGAACCAGGATAGTTTGATATTGAGTGAAGCTATAAGCTGTTTCTTTAAGCCTGCCTTCAAAGTTTGGGCTGCTATTTCTGCCAGACCATTGGGTGATGGATGGTATGGGATTGTCCTTATATGCTGAATGCTGTTCGATTCAACTTTAGAAAATAATCAGATTCCCTGCTGGTAAATGATGGCCATTGTCTGTGACCAATACTTCCAGGAGCTCATGAATTGAAAGTGATGCAGACGGTTTTCTATCATCATCCCCGTGTTTGATGAATGAACTCTACACATGTCCAGCCACTTTGAGTGGGTGTCCACATTGACTAAGCACATGAAGAAAGGGCTGGCATACCGTATGTGTAACTGGGCCCAAGGTTTATCTGGCCGTTCCCATGAATGTGACAGAGCTGCTGACTGTACTTTTTGTCCTTATTGGCACTCTGGTCACTGCCCCACCAATGCTGCTATGTCTGCAACCAATCCTGGCCACCAGACATAACTTCTTGCCAACATCTTCATTTTGGACAGCCCTGGCAGAATTCAGCCACTATTTGGCAATGACTTTGCTTGGGATTATCACTCTTGCTCCCAATGATAAAATGCTGAACTCGATTGTGATCTGATCTCACCGGATACAAAAACTTTCAATTTTGGTTGTGATGGCCCTTTTGTTTCCCCCGTCACCACGAGTTGTTTTAGATTTGCCAGAAGCAGATCTTTTTGGGTCAAAAGTCTGATATTGTCAGTGGTGATTGAATCCAAGGAAAGATCCCAGCTCTGGTACAGACATGGGAACTGGTGCACCTTTGATCACCTTCACTTTATCTTCTAAAGGGTGTCACTTGGTCTAGTTGACTCTGTAGCCTAAGTAGGTTACTTGGGGTACCTGGAACGCACAATTTTCCCTCCTAAGTCATATGCTTGACTTGAAGAAATATCTAAGTACAATGTCCAAATTCTCTAAGTGTTCTTTATTTGTCTTCCCTGTTATTAGCACATCATCTACATAAATGATAACCTGGGCTAGACTTTGACAAATATTCCCTGTCCTCCACTGAAAATAGCACAAAGTGGTGATACCCTAAATCACAGACTTACAAATTGGTACAAACCCTCATGGGTATTAATTGTAGCGTCCTAAGGAATCCTCATCTAATTGCAATTGCAGGTATGCGTGGATCATGTCCAACATCATGAAGGACAGCCTTCCACAAGCTTTACATGCAAGTCCTCTTTGAGAGGTATTTATCCAGTTGTGAAAAACAGTTTACTTTTTTTTAAATCCCCACAAAGGCGAACTAATCTGTCAGGCTTCACAATCAATATGAACAGCGCTGCTCATTCTGCAAACTGGACTGGTTTGATGATTCCTGCCTCTAATTTTCCTTGTAAGCAAACGACACTGGTTGGCCTTGCAGAATCGTGGAACCGCATCCTAGTCAATGTGCAAAGTGGCCTTTGTTCCTTTGATAGTCCTTAGGTCTTCCTGAAAAACTTCCATATATTTAATTAAAATTTCACTCAAGCAGCCATTTTCTAATTGAAAAGCATTGAGCCAATCTAGGTGAAACTTTCTCAATCAATTTCATCCCATCAGGTTTGGGCCCAAACCTTTTACTACAATCAGTGGTAACTGAATCAACTGCTTCTTATAAGAGACAGGAACTGAAGTTGTACCCTTAATCTGTAAAGGTTCCCTAGTATAGGTCCTTTGTTTAGCCAAGGTCTTATACAAATATAAGGGTTGGAGTCTAGAGTGAAGACATCTTCCGCAAACTCAGATACAGCCCTGCCAGTATCAAGCTCCATTAGAACTGGTTGACCTTCTGAAGAAGGGTCTAGACCTGAAATGTCAGCTTTCCTGCTCCTCTGATGCTGCTTGGCCTGCTGTGTTGACCAGCTCTACACCTTGTTATCTCAGATTCTCCAGCATCTGCAGTTCCTACTATCTCTGAAACATTGTTTCCACATACCGGGCCCAGCTTTGACAGCACCGAAAGTCAAGCTTCCTAAATAATGGCGTGATGCTAAAAATGCTTATCCTAACACAAAGGTGACTGCAGCAAGCGTATTTCTTTCTCATCACCACGAAAATAACTCCACAGTGGCTGTTATACCTTCATCACATCACCATTGATTTATATGTGCATAATACAGGACACTGGTCTGCTTTCTCAGAGTAAATAAAACCTCTGATGCTCCTGTTTATATCTGTCAGCCAGGGCTCCCTGATTGGACCAGATGAACAGCCCCAATCAGGGAACTTGTATTTTATGAGGTCCACCTGGCTGAGCTTGTTATAATCACACCAGCTCCTAGACTGGGGAAAATTTTACTTTGTGATACCCATTACATTTATTGTTTTTTTTCTATAGAAAGGTGTACAGCTATGGTTTTACACTTTTAATTTTTACTTTTATTTTCAGAAAATCCTTTGAATGGTCCACAGTATTCCTCTATATTGATACTGAAATCATTGAGTATCAAATAAATTTCCCCAAAAGGCAAACTGTTGGCATAAGTGCTAAGGGGTACCCTGTGGAGACTTCTCCAATCATGTTATCAATCTGAATGTAAAACTGGGCAGTATCTGAGACCCAGATTTGTATAGCAGCTACATTACACAACAGAGTACTCTCCTCTCTCATACATGTATCCCTCTCAATCACAAGACAAAAGAGATGTACAACAACAGTAAGCAGTGTGTAACCAATAAAAGCAGATATGGACTCCATATCTCTACCTCATACAGAAAGCTGTACTTCTCCTCATCAAAGTGGCTATGATTGAGGTTGTGTCCCGTGACAGAACTGAAAACTGGAGGTGGAACTGTGCTCATACATAATCAACCTTCGTACAGCCCACTTCCTCCAAATCCCATTATATCTGCTCGCTTACAAACTGCAGACTGTGCATACATACACCTCTTCTTATCTTCCCTGACCTTCATCAGTACCTTACTGTTGTTCCTCCCTCCTTTCAAAACTGATATCTGGCCAGGCAGTGCTAGAGGAAAAAGAGCTGGGAGACAATGACAAAAAAGAAACACTGTCAATAGCTTTTGAACTAGCTCAAATACTGACACTGCAAAGAGGGAAGTGTTTTCAATAAGCAATAATCCCGTCTCAGTGAAACATCATCGGCCATGATACTTCTCTATGCAAAGCTTAGAGTCATGAAAGCTACCTGAAGAGCAAGGTCAAACAGTATTCAGCTGCAGAAACCTTTGGCACAGCCTTCGGGAGAAGGCTGATACTTCCGTACATTGAAATGTAATTCCATAGACGGGCAGACCTAATACAATTCTTAAACTGTTGTGGCTTGGGACTGTGGATGGAATCTTTGCAGGCAAGAAATGACATAGGCATTTTTGAGAAAATTGGGAAAATCACATCAGGCTAACAGAGAGGAGCTTCTTGATGCCGAATGCAAAAACCCTTATTTTCCACCCGAGTGTGGAACAGTGAGATGAGATTTCCACTAGTGAGTAGTGAAAGGCCTATTAGCATTCATTGGCATGCATAATTTAGCTTGCATCATTGATGTGCTGTTTTGCATTCGCAACCAACAGATAGAAACTAGATGGCAACAATTCCTGACATGAAGATGTGCGTGGTCACTCGGCAGCTCCAGTTCACCACTTGCTCCTTGGGCCCTCCATCTCCCAGTCAATATGATTTATTTGGGCTTTCAGAAGGCTTTCAACAAAGTCCCACATAAGAGAATAGTGTGTAAATTTGAAGCACAAGGAATTGGTGGTAGTGTATTGATATAGATCATAGAACCCCTACAGTGTGGAAACAGGCCCTTCGGCCCAACAAGTCCACACCGACCCTCAGAACATCCCACCCAGGCCTGTCACTTATAACCCACCTAACCTACACTTCCCTGAACACTGCAGGCAATTTGGCTAATCCACCTAGCATGCCCATCTTTGGTCTGTGGGAGGAAACCAGAGCCCCTGAAGGGTTATTGAAATGGATAAAAAAATTGGTTAGCAGATAAGAAAGAAAAAGAGTGGGAATAAATAAACCCTTTTCTGAATGGCAGCCATTTCAGGAGGACCCCACAGGGATTGGTACCAGGTCACCACCTAATCACAATATATACATTAATGATTTAGATAATGAACTAAATGTAATATCTCAATTTGCAGATGATACGAAGCTGGATGGAAGGATAAGCAGGATGCAGAGATGTTGCAGAATGATTTGGACAGGATAAGTAAGTGGGCAAATAATCATAGATGTTGTATAATGTGGATAAATGTGAGGATATTCATTTTGGTAGCAAATATATGAAGACAATTATTCTTTGAATGACTATGAATTGAGAGATGGGAATGTTCAACAGAACCTGAATGTCCTCATACACTAGTCACTGAAAGTAAGCATGCAGGTGCAGCAGGTAGTAAAACTGTATGTTGACTTTTCTTATGAGAGAATTTGAGCACAGGAACAAGGACATTGTGCTACAAATACACATGGCATTGGTGAGGCCACACCCAGGATATTGTGTGTTGTTTTGGTCTCCTCATCTGAGGAAAGTTGTTCTTGCTACAGAGGGAGTACAGCGAAGGATTACCATGTTGATTCTTGGGATGGAAGGATTGATATGAGATGGGATTGAGTCAGTTAGGATTGGAGTCACTTGAGTTTAGAATAATAAAGGAGGAATCTCATAGAAACCTATAAAATTCTAACAGGACTAGATAGGTTAGAGGCACAAAGCATATTACTGATGAAGGAGAGAGTCCAGAACCATATTTTAAGGACAAAATATAAACCTTTAGGCTCGAGGGTCTATGCCTACTCCCATCTTCTAAGCTTCTATGACAGGTCTTATCCTCAGGCAGTACTTTCAATAAACCATTGCCAAACAACATGGCTTTACTTCATCAGGAATTGGCATCTGTGCCTAAGTTCCATGTAAACATATGTAATCAGAGGATTAAACAAAACCTTCATTTGTGAGCAATGTGAATGCTGACTACTTACATTACCAAGGACCTCGTATTTTTCCTGTGGTCCCTGAGCTGTTTGATTAGAGTGATTAGATTAGAAATGTACAGCTTGGAAACAGACCCTTCAGTCCAACTCATCCATGCCAACCAAATATCCTAAACTAATTTATTCCCATTTGCCAGCATTTGACCCTTATCCCTCCAAACCCTTCCTGTTCACGTACCCATCCAGATGCCTTTTAAATGTTGTACTGTACCAGCCTCCAGCTCTGACAGCTCATTCCACACACACACTACCTTCTGCATGAAAAAGTTTCACCTTCAATCCCTTTTAAATCTTTCCCCTTTCATCTTAGACCTATGCCTTCTGGTTTTGGACTCCCCCATCCTAGGGAAAAGGCCTCGGCTATTCACCGTATCTATGCCCCTCATGATTTTATAAACTTCTACAAGGTCACCCCTCAGCCTTCGATGTTCCAGGGAACATAGCCCCAGCCTATTCAGCTTCTCCCTGTAGCTCAAAACCTGCTTTCTGAATCCTTTCAAGTTTCACAACATCTTCCTTATAGCAGGAAGATCAGAATTAGATGCAGGATTCCGAAAGTGGCCACACCAATGTCCTGTACATTTGCAACATGTTCTCCCAACTCCTATAATCAACGCATTGACCAATAAAGGCCAGCATGCCAAAAACCTTCTTCATTACCGTGTCTACCTATGACTCCACTTTCAAGGAACTATGAACCTGCTCCCCTTGGTCTCTTTCTGAGGCAATACTACCCAGGGCCTTACCATTAAGTATGTAGGTCCTGCCCTGATTTGCCTTTCCAAAATACAGTACCTCACATTTGCCTAAATTAAACTCCAACTGCCACTCCTCAGTTTATTTGCCCATCTGACCAAGCCCCTGTTGTACTCTGAGGTAACCTTCTTCGCTGTCCGCTGCACCGCCAATTTTGGTGTCATCTGAAAATTTACTAACCATACCTCCTATATTCACATCCAGATCATTTATATAGATGCTAAAAAGCAGTGGACAAGGTACAGGAATTATTCTTGTGCTTGTTGTGATGCAACAAAGACACAGAGAAATGGAGGATTAACATTTGAGCCAGCAAGCCCAGGGCTAGTAGTAACTTCTAGCAGCTGGCAAACAACCTCCACATGAAAAAGTCTCAGCTGAAGGTGCCCTAGGGATGTGTAGGAGGTACGGGAGGGACAGAATCACGTATTGTCCTCGATGCCATTTCCTCCAAATGAATGAGGAGCCATGTTGCCACAGGCTGTGGTCACAGCGACTGAACCGTGCCAAGTGCTGGAGTGGGATTTGTGACATGGCAGAATGGGTGGCCTATCCTATCCCATTGGCCATTAAGATGTCAGTTGCACTAAATTTTTTATGCAACCGGCTGCTTTCAAGGAGCCACTGGAGACGTACGTGTGAATTATTAATCCTTGACCCACAAATGTATTTTGGTCTGTTTCTGATTCAATTTGTGCCATATCACACTGTGTTTCCCGGTGACAGGCTCAGGGCTGCAACCCGGGCAGTAGGCATTGCTAATGTAGCTGGCTTCCCCCGGTGTAGGTGGGCACTATAGATTGTGCACACATCACATCGAGAGTATGATATCATAATACAGATGATTTCTTCAACAGAAGAGAGTTCCATTCCATCAATTTACCAGTCAGAGATAGTAGGAATTGCAGATGCTGGAGAATCTGAGAAATTTCCGAAAAAGGGTCTAGACCCAAAATGTCTGCTTTTCTGATCCTCTGATGCTGCTTGGCCTACTGTGTTCATCCAGCTCTGCACCTTGTTATCTCAATTTACCAGTCATTTGTGATCATTGCTAACATACCTTAGAAGTCTGTGTCAGGTAACCTGGGAATTGCCATGATGCTTAAATCCCTGAGGATTCTTATGGCCCTGTTTAAGTTCTAAGATAGTTACTGAGAGGCAAGGGCTAGCCTCTTGCAACCACGGATGGAGACACTGTAAGGTAACTCGCTGATTGAGGTCAAGTGAAGATATAATGGGCTAATACTTCCACCCTGGTCATCAAGAAGCAAGCAATGTGACATATCAAGCAGGCAGCTTGCATAATCCTCGTATGCTGTGCTCTACAGCAGGCAACCACAGAATGTGATGGACTAGGGAGCTCTGGGAGAGCAGCAGCAGAATTCCAAGAAGGAAGATGAAGCCATTGAGCAGAGTGAGCATTATTTTTTACACGATAGAGTGCTGCAATATCAAAGGCAACAAGTCAGACAGCACATAATTTACACCAAAAGAACTGTGGATGCTAGGGAAACAAGAGCTTAAATGCAGAAAATAGGGAGGGGGATGGGGTAGGAAGTAAATGATAGGATAGAGCTTGAAGAGAGAGAAGAGCAATTGGATAGAAAAAAGAAGTTCATAACAGTCTGGCTGGGTGGGTGAATAGTTGTTAATGGGGACTCTCAGTGACTTGTGGATGTAACCTGGGTGCAGTGATCACTCATTGACCATAAATTTGCTTCTTGAAAGGCACAGTGTACTGTCCTTTCAGAGACGCAAATGCAGCTTCTGTTGTATTTTTGCCTTGTTTGCTTTTGCTATTATTATTTAAAAGTAAGTGTTTTGAACTATGTGAAGGCTTTCCAGTATGTGGTAGTTCTGCATTGAACAATGAGAAGATGTTGGGCTACACTGGGCTTTAAGGGAAATGTAGCACTCATTTAGACAGGTTTTAAAATGTGATGAGGCTAAGGACATGTCAAGTAACCCGTACAGGCCGGTTCTCAAATAGCAATTAATATTTGAACGTGTGATTGTATTTGCAATGAAGTTTCACTGGTACTATCTACATGCTTTAAGAAGCACTGGTTTACTAAGATGGTGACAGAGTAGGGGAACTGAGCCTGAGGCTTGTCCGCTCAGCTAGGCCCGAGCACCTGAAGGAGCCGAAGCTTCGTCAGAAGGGATGGACAGTGGATCGGCAGCAGCATCAGATGGAGAACAATAGGTTTCTCCTGTCCCAGTGATGAGTGCCCCAGCATGGCAGTCTCATCCAGTCATGTCTTGGCGTAGCATTCTTGCCCTGGAATGGCAGTGTCATCCGGGCTGCATCTACAGGGTACTCCATCCTTCCCTAATCAGCTTTCCTGAGCGCAAGAGCAGTTAACTGAACTGTGATGAACTTTGTCATATATTTTATTATTATTATAAAGTAATTCTACCATTAATATTAAATGCTATGGTGTGGCAACTTTCTACTGTATCTCTATCTTCCCACTAAGTACATGATGTTGGAGCATTGAATTCCCAGTATTTGATGAGGTGGGTGGGTGAGTTTTGAGAAGTATCAGGGATCCCAGAATCCTAGGGGTGGTGAATAGTTCCACCTGTGGTGATTGGGAGAATGAGCTGACCAAGGTGCCATGGGGTCATGGTGAACAGCTATTGGGGTTACTTTTTGATGATTGCGTGAAAAACTGTGCTTGGTCTTCAAGAAAAACCTTCATAAGAATCACCCAAAATTGACTAATTGCCAATTTAACGTAAAATTCAGCCCGTTGCTTTAAATTTAAGATAAAACTAAGGGAATCCTGGGAACAGTCCTGGAGTCTGCCTGTCAACAAACCAGGGTGATGGTATTTTTGAGGACTACAGGCTGGGGTGGTAGATTGTTTTATTGTGAATAAAGTATAAAGTATATATTCTTGCAGATAATAACAGCAGGCTGTGAGCCAATAGTGGATAAAGGCTTGAGTCTTCAAATCGCTATAAATATTGGGTTGTAAGCAACTATTCTTTGAAATATTTGAATTCTTTGTTTCCAGAATAAAAGAGACAAGGTATCGAGGATAATTAATCAGCAGCTCTATTTTGATATGAGGTCCATGTGATTCACATTACTATGAGCTTTGAGGAGTGAAGACTAAAAAATCCTGGTTCAACGTTAAACCATGATCAGTGAATAGTGGAGATTTGTCCTCACAAAAACAACTCAGGAGCTGATATATTCTTAACCAGTCCAAATACTATTGGTAATTAGTGGCTTTTGAATTGCTAAGTCCAGAAATTATGTTGGAGCTCTTGAAACTTGTCTACCATGATTTTGTTTTTACATCATATCCACTTGGTTGGTTAAAGTGGAAAGGCATTAGCAATGAATTCTAGTCACAAATCTTTAAAAACAAGATGAGGTCATTTTAATCTTAAGCAAGACTGTGAACAAAACCATTGGATCCATCCCCTAATCTTAAAGTGACAATGGAAATCAGGATGGGCTATGTCATGCAGTATATAGGAATTCAACAAATTTTTATTGCAGCACCTGGTATCTCTGCGCATAGATATCAATCACAGGCACTTTCATGTCTGATCTCAAGCTAAACAATTTGGATGTATTGTAGCCCATTTCCTTCACTGTTTCCCATTCAAGAAAATGGAGTGCAGTAAGACGGAGACTGTCAGCATTTTTCCATTTGGTTGCTTGCTGTGATTTAGTGATGGCATCATAAGCATGTCCCTTAAAGGTGTGCCAGACATCTACTGCAAGAAGTAACACAACAGTCCTGCAGATGCAGAGCTGTCACAGTTTCATTGTCTATACTCCATTAAAACTGACAGCAACTTTGTAGTCTCCAAAGGTCTCGACATAATTCTGGACATTACTGTCAGTGTAGAGAATACACAGTTGAAGTTCACAAGACTGCAATCAATGGAAGAGCAATATAATTGTGTTAACTTCTACTCTTACATTGTTTGCATTGCTGTAAACATGTTTGAAAGGAAATTATCTGGTGGAATGGGATGTAATTAGGCTTTTACTAGTGTACTAACTTCATACATTGCTTTTCTCTATAACTTTTTGACGAGGTGTGGGCGTCATTGTCAAGGTCAAGATGTATTGCCCATCCTTAATTATCCTTGATCTAAGTCATTTTTTTGGGCCATTTCAGAGGGTAGTTAAGAGTCAGTCGCATTGCTGTCAGCCAGACCAGGTAAATACAGAAACGACATCAGTCTGATAGATGAATTTTCAACAATCAATGTTAAGTTCATGAAGACTTTTCTTTAGCCACTTGACTTCTCAATTCCAGATTTATTGTTAATTAAATTTAAATTCCACTAGCTTCCTTGGTAAGATTTGACATGTCTTCAGAGTGTCAAATAAAGGGCCAACTCCCAATCATTTACACAGGAACCTGTGTCATTATGACCATGTTAGGTCAAGAAATTCTGTTCAAGCACTTGAACGTGTATGCAATGATTGTGTTTTTACATTATCTTCAGTGGGAAGACATAATTGTGAATTCTAGTTTTCACTGAGGGGGTAAGTCAGACTTTCATCCTGTAAAGGCCGTCACTATCAATGAATACTATCATTGCAAGGCAACATTTTCAGTGTCAGTCAGGTTGTGGCCAACTTTTTTTCCAGGGTGGGCATGAGCAGTATGAGGAGATAACATTGGCACTGACCTCAACTCATCTCCCTCACTTCCAGGGTGGGCATAAGCAAAATGAGATGACATTGGCACTAACCTCAACCTCTGAAGAAGGATCGAGGCCCAAAACATCAGCTTTCCTGCTCGTATGATGCTGCTTGGCCTGCTGTATTCATCCAGCTCTACACCTTGTCATCTCATCTCCCTGACTTCCAGAACTGGAAAACTGTGATCTGCAATAGCAACAATCTGCATTCTCTCTTTTACTTCGTGGAAAACTGGACAAATGCATCCTTCCCTAAACCACACACACATTGCTTACTGTAACAGAGCAAATACAAAGCAACTGCCTCTCAGCTCCCTGAAACCTCTTCCACCAATTTGACTTCTTAATGTCATATTTCAATTAGTACATGCATTTATTTTGTTTATTTTAGATTTTTCTACTGATTTCCTTTCTAAAATAAGAAAACATTCTCAGTTCTGAGGACAAAGAAGTAATGTAAAGCTGTTAAATAGCCCTCAAATGAGTGAAAATAGCTGAGAATTAATAAATATAAATGGGAGATCTTTCTTAAACTGCCAAAAGAAATGTCTGGGACTAATGTGCATTTGCTCATTTGTGTTGCTCTATATCCAGTGTAATGTGCAACTGTGCTGCTATTTTTGGAATTTTATCCTATTGTTGCATTTCACAGAAAGGCACAGGAAAAATCTCAAAAGAACATTTAATATGGTGAAAAATAGATAGAAATATGCTAAAATTGTCCAATTGGTATATTCTTTGCCCATTAATTTTGAAATATTTGCTTTATCCTTCCTTCTTTTATGAAGAGATTACCCTGCTTGAATCCTACTCTTATTGGCGTGGAAAAAGGTTGCAAATTTGGTGTGTGAATGAATGAGTGCAAGTATCAGGCCCACTCTCAAATGTCAGTGCTCCTGTGTGCTGTTTAACTATGCAAGCTATATCACTTGATCTTCTTAAATTTCTGCAGGTTTACTTTTTACCCAACAATGAAAAGACCATTCTTTGAAGAAAGGCTCTTAATGTGTGTTATCAAAACCTTTGAGCATCAATGATGTGAGATCTGAGTTTGAAAAGGACAACATCAAGATCACTCAAAATGAGGTTACTGTTGTGGCTTCAACACCTAATGTGTGAAATAAATTTGTCATGCAAAATTAAAGGAAAAGAGGGGTTACTTACAGGCACATTCGACCTTCTCTCCTTCTGAATTTTTAATGAGTGCAGCGTGTTTATAAAATTGTAAATGTAGCCGAGACAGTCTTGATTTTCTTCTAAAGGAATGGAAATAACATACACTTTGGAGCTGACTATCCATCCAAGAAACATATTGGAGTCCATGAGACTGCAACAAAAATTATGAGAAAATTACTTTCGATGTTGACTTTCTAAACCTTCTGTTTGGATAATTCACTCATATCAAAATGTAACAATCAGTGCTCTGCAACGTAAGATTACTTAAATCAGAGCGTGAAGTCCTGTTACCAGTCAAGTAAACTAGATGTAAGCTGCATAACCTAATCTCCAGTCGATGTAAATCACCAAGATATAATTTAATAGCAATTATAGCTCAGAGAAGCATGTGATGAGGAATTGAAAAGGTGCAATTTGGTGGGACAACAAGCATCCCTCTGAGAATATGTTCTCATATATCCTTAAGTCAGTGTAAATTCTGTTGTGACACTGACGCATGAGGCACCACACAATGAATTTGACAATAGATCTAAGATTAAAGGTGGTATTCTCCAATGTAGTGGCTGTCCTGAAAGAACCAATGACAACCTACTCCTAGATTTTGGAAAAGTTCCCAATTTTACCCTTTCGAAAAAAATTTTTGAAGCATACAACAGGAAGCAGCTCTTCTTGTTTATGAGAAAATATATTATTAAATTTGTTTTATGAAACAGTGAGCAATTGCTGTTTTTGAGGCTCCACACCAATAATTACCGAGTGACTGTTACTTGTGTATATGTTTATAGTTGTTTATGATGATGAGTGTCAATAGATTATTTATTCGTGTTGATAAACAGCTAAACTAAATTCTATTCTTCCCTGAATTATGCATGTATATTTCAGTAATGATTACAAACGTAACAGTCATGGCAGAAATCTGGCCAGTCACCTCCTATTTCTCTCAGGGTTTCTGCAGACGATCCCAAATGTAGGACATACCATGGACCAAAGTTTAACACAGGAGTATTTCTAGGCTGTGTTACTTAGCTACCAAATTAATTAAACTCTCCCAACCATTGGTGGAATACATGTACAATCTCAGTCTAACATCTGCAAGTAAATTATTCCACGTGCTCTTTCCAGATGAAATTTAAGTAAGAAAATTTACTGGGGTTGATTTTGTAAATATCCTCTCAGGCATGATAATAGAATTTACTTTAATCTATATGCAACTGATAATCTGATGTCAATTTAGCTAATGTCATCTGATGCCATTTTTACATGTATTGTATACCTATTTGATTGAAAAGATCAAATGATGAGAATGTTTCAAACTGGGATCAGTCCGCAACAAACAACTGCACCTCCCAGTCGCAAACCATTTCCACTCCCCCTCCCATTCTCTAGATGACATGTCCATCATGGGCCTCCTGCAGTGCCACAATGATGCCACCCGAAGGTTGCAGGAACAGCAACTCATATTCCGCCTGGGAACCCTGCAGCCATATGGTATCAATGTGGACTTCACCAGTTTCAAAATCTCCCCTTCTCCTACTGCATCCCTAAACCAGCCCAGTTCGTCCCCTCCCCCCACTGCACCACACAACCAGCCCAGCTCTTCCCCCCCACCCACTGCATCCCAAAACCAGTCCAACCTGTCTCTGCCTCCCTAACCGGTTCTTCCTCTCACCCATCCCTTCCTCCCACCCCAAGCCGCACCCCCATCTACCTACTAACCTCATCCCACCTCCTTGACCTGTCCGTCTTCCCTGGACTGACCTATCCCCTCCCTACCTCCCCACCTACACTCTCTCCACCTATCTTCTTTACTCTCCATCTTCGGTCCGCCTCCCCCTCTCTCCCTATTTATTCCAGTTCCCTCTCCCCATCCCCCTCTCTGATGAAGGGTCTAGGCCCGAAACGTCAGCTTTTGTGCTCCTGAGATGCTGCTTGGCCTGCTGTGTTCATCCAGCCTCACATTTTATTATCATCAAATAGCACGATGTGTTTTCGTTTTACAAAGTAGTTGTGCCATGGTGCATAAGAAGCTGGATAAATCTATTTAGAAGTGAGTCCCTTACAGAAATCTGCAAATAAGAAAAGCCTCATTCTTTTTGTATGTGAAATTCATGCTGTTGCTATTTTCTTCAATCCAAATGAATTTATCGACTTATACTAACAAACATAATAGTCCAAATGCCCGACTGCATATAACAAAAGCAACTCAAGGTAGTTGTCTCTACTGGGGAATCTTTCTGTATAAAGTTTACCAGAGAGGGTAAAGGCAAGAGAGGGCTTAATGTTTGCACAAGGATGACAAATTTCTTTACCTCAATAAAACATCTCTTTAGTATTAAAATAATTTTCCTCCCAAATGTGAAATTAGGTAATCATCTGTATACCACGGTGAAGTTTGCTATGCATGCTGAGAGCTGTAAACTGATTATGTGCCCAAGGCTACAGGTCTGTGATTAGTCTATATTTCCAGAATGCATAAAAAGAATGTAACCAATGAGAGGGGAATAGTGGCAGGTCTGTTTAATGACTTCATCTTATTCTGGCATCAGCCAGTTGATATCTTAACACAGCTGGTGAGTTGAAAAGAAAA
Organism: Stegostoma tigrinum; assembly: GCF_030684315.1. Classification (NCBI taxonomy): domain Eukaryota; kingdom Metazoa; phylum Chordata; class Chondrichthyes; order Orectolobiformes; family Stegostomatidae; genus Stegostoma; species Stegostoma tigrinum. Next base: position 31,805,940 of record NC_081369.1, read on the forward strand.
TTAATCACTTTAGTTTAATTTTCAGCTTTCAAATGATCTAACAATTTTGATACCCTGTGGCAAATAGCACACATTTTTGTGACAAACACTTGCATTGAACTGATTAAATTATTAATAGCATTGAATGTAAAATCCAGCAATGTATTGCCCAGTAACATAGAAATTGGAGTGTCAGTTTTGTTTCCAGACTGCACCACCAAATTTTTAATGAGGCTGTGACTAATCCATGATTTAACTCCTAACATCCGCTTGCCTAATATCCTTCAACGTCTTTGATTTACTCAACTTTGAATGCCAGTTATGAAGAGAATTTCAAACTTCTTCGACTTTTTTCACATAAGAAACACTTCTACCTTCATTCCTGAAATGCCTGGTTCTCATCCTTGGATAATATTCCTGAGTCCCAGATTCGCCAGCCAGCATAAATTGTTTCTCTCTGCCTATGACACCTCTTACTGGCTTGAAAACTTCAATTAAATGACATTTCAATCTTCCAACTTCCAAATAATACAATCCTAGTCTGTGTAATCTCTCCTTATATTTTAACCATTGGAATCCATGTATAATTGTAGTAAATCTAGGCTGCAGTTGGAGTCATTGAATCTTACAGTACAGGGAAAGGCCCTTCAGCCCATACTGGTCCATGCCAACAAAAATGTCCATCCATGCAAACTCCATTTCCCTACATTTGGCCCATATCCTTCTAAACCTTTCCTATCCATGCATTCGTCCAAATTCATTCCTTATGTTGTTAATGTATCCGCTTTAACCACTTCAGCTGGCAGCTGATTCCATTTACATACGGCCCTCTGTGTAAAAAACTTCCTTTCAGGTTCCCATGTATCCTTTCCCCGCTTACTGTAAGCTGGTGCCCTCTAGTCCTCGATTCCCCAACCCTGGGAAAAAGATTGAGTGCATTCACCCTATCCATGCTGCTCATGATCTTATGCACTTCTTTAAGATTCCCCCTCAGTCTCCTACGCTCTAAAGAAAAACGTTCTAGTTTGTTTGACCTCTCCCCATACCTTAGTGCCTTGAGTCCTGGCAACATCCTTGCAAATTTCTTCTGCACTCTTGCCAGTTTAATACCATTTTTCCCATAGCTAAGTAATTAAAACTGAAAATAATACTCCAAGTGCACCTTCACCAACATTCTGTACAACTGCAACATAGTTTCCCAACTTCTACAGTCAGTGCCCTGACTAGTGAAGGCCAGTGTGCTAAAAGCCATTTCAACTGCCCTCCACTTCCAGAGATCCGTGCACCTAAACTCTAAGGTCCCGCTCTTCCACTACACTCCTTAAGGCCCTTCATTCAGCATGAAACTCCTACCTTGACTTCTTCCAAATTCACATACTTCCTGAGACATGGTAACTAAGACAGCACTTCTTGTGTTAGGTCTGGTCTAAGAGGTGCTTTGTATAGTTGAAATATAATGTCTAACGCTTAAATTCTCTTACGTTTGGTATAAAAGTAGGTATTCCATTGGCCTGTTTGAAACGTTTTTGGATTTGCATGACATAATATTGATACATTTAAACAGATCCTCGTGTCTCTTTGGACTCCAACTGCTTCCAACATTTTACTGTTTAGGAGGTATGCCGATCCATACATCTTAGCTTCAAAATGGATGGCCTCATACTTATCTATATTTCCCACAGCTGCCCATTGATTTAACCCTTTAATATTGCCTTAAAATTTTATACTTCTTTCTACACTGATTAGATGCATCTGTTCAGTATTTCAATTTCAAATGAACATACGGAACTGTTGTTTTACCAATTGAATGTCCGAAAGTCACAGAAGTTTAAAATATTTCATAAAAAACAGGACATTAAATTAGAAACTGGAAAAAAAATGGAGCAGAGGTTTTCCTCATCTTTACAGTGGTCAGCTTTTAAAATCATAGAGGCCTCACTTTCCAAATTTTTTTTGCCCTGAATTGTCATTTGGGAAGATACCGAAAACAAAAGCAGTAGCATTATTACAATTAGGAATTGGTGCTAATCATTTCCTACACTTCTGACAGAAATTCAGATGTTAAAAATATCAAATTTGAAATAGTCATTCAGGGTTAGTATGGACGTACTACTGCTCTAGAGGTCAGGGAAGGGGCAGAGGCTATGTGCTTAAACTTAATTTGACCAGCCTGGGCTTTCCCTTTAAATTGAATGGATAGAAATTTGCTGATTAGTGGTACTGAAGCAGTTAGTGGAAGATTGGTGAGGGTGGAAACAGTGACAGGAGGATTGGTGAATGCTGAAGTGGAACTTTTATTCGGCTTTTTAAAAATTATATCTTAGCCTTTTTAAACTCTATTCTTTTTCCACAATGGTGCTTTTTGTCACTCATTTCCTCAATGTCGCTATCGGACTGATCATGTAAATTTTCTTCTTCCTGTGTTCTTTAGCACTATTTTAATTCCTGCATGTATGCCAAATGTAAATAGCTCTTAGTTTTTCTATTCTAACTAGATGGGGAGGTTATTCACAACTCCAAGTGCAAATTGAATTGGGTTCAAGAATAACACCAGTACTGGAAGAGAAAAATAATAAGCAAGTTATATTTAAAAAGATGGTGATAATTAATGGAAAATATCACAAGAAAATAGGCAAAATGTGAGTATAATTCTGAAGAGTATTAAAAAGCCACAATTTTTACCATGGCTGCAGTGATAGGAGATTACAGAGTGACAAACTGAGGCTGAGGAAGGACCCACAGGTGGAGCAATGATTCCTTTTCTCTGCTAGTCCCATTTTCTTGGCTGGACACACCAGCTGAAAAAAACTAAAGTTGACAAACTTCAAGCAACAAAAGAAGAAACTTGGAACTAAATTTTAAAAATTAAATGATCACAAAGGCTCATTTTACATCAGGACATCCTTAGTCCACAATTAATGTATCTTACTCCTCTGGAGGATGATATACTCATTCATTCCTCTACCTTCTGCTTGCCCCAACGGAATCGTCAGCTGTAATGTCTTCATGTGGAAGCTGTTCATCATTTACTCAAAGGTACTGTTGGACTGGGGCTTGCTGGTGCACTTGTTCCTCCTCATTTTTCCTGCTCTTTTATTTCACTGTCACCACAGCAATTACAGCCCCTACAGTGACTGGATCCATTGGTCATGGTTCGAATGAACCCATTTGGGGAATATCAGAAACAGAACAAATTCTTGGTAATGTGAGCATTCATTACACAACAAATGATAGCTCATTCAGTCCAACAGGGAGGACTTGGCCAAGGAGGACCATCCAACGTCACTACATGGACCATTGTGATATGGATCTTACTTTAATAAATGCAGCACAAATTATGTCACACAAATACTGTAGGAGATTGCAAATATGATAACATCACTGAAACCTTCTGCCTGACATGCTATCCTTCCTCCACAAGAAATGAACATTGTGTATGAGACCATGTTGGGAATACTTACAGTTCATGGTGAAAGGAAATCATTTCTAAGCCAATTACACTTTTGAGGGCTCTGATAATCCCCTTTGATTTCACCAAGTTGACCCTCCAGACTCACTGTGGGCCACCCTCTGAATTTTTTGGATGGACAGTCCCAACTAATGGATAATTGGGCCCCTGATTGACCCAAGTGCAAGCTCTGTCACTAACATTCCACATATCACTGAACTGGCATTTGACATGCAAGACCAACTGCGGCCTTGTCTCAAACTGTAATAATACAGACCCTGAGCACCACAAATGGCTGACTAGCCATATCCAAACCCTTGGGCTAATATTCAACCATTCCCCGGACTTACTGAGCCAAGAGCCCTTGACTGCAGGCTGTCACCCTTAGCTTGACTGAGGACTAATCCCCTTGGACTTTAAGACATGGCCAAATGGTTGAATAACATGTTTGCCACAAACACTGCTGTCACGTGGGTGCAGGTGAAAAATTTAAGTAACAGGGTGACATACAGCAATGTGTTGACCCCCTTGACTGATCACCACTGACAGCTGTGATAAGCTGCCTGCTTTTGTGTCTGTACTGAAGGGCAAGACAAGACAGAGGGACTTTGAAATTTTAAGCTCTAGCTGAGGAAATAAAGTGCAAAAAGGTCGGATGCGGCAGTCGGAGATGTAGGCAGAACAATAGTAAAGAATTTGTACATGAGACAAAATCAAGGGTGTTTTTTACTCAGTAGAAAAGTATGCGTGAATTTGAGACTTATTTTCAAGGCTGATGAACGGATAGCAAGGAAATGAAAGAAATGGATTCAGAAATAAATTTTCAACTTTATTCAGCATCCTGGGGAGGATAAGAACATAACAATGAGAACAGTCACCAAGTGAATTTCTCTCTTCACTTCTCAGAAGATTATTCACTCATTTCTGAGATTGAGGCCCTGCTTCGCCATGAAGCCGTGTCACTAGTGGCCAAGCCAATCAACTGGTGTTCTAGCACAGTACCAGTTCCAAACTGAAAGGCTCACTAAGAATTTGTGTCAGTGCTACCAAACCAAATAAAGCTGTAAAGACAGAAATCCACCCTACAGTATCATTGGTTGAGACGATGTCACAACTTTAAAAGATTTTTCTTTAACCAAGCTCAATGCTAACAGGGAATTCTGGTAGTTCCCATTGTGTGAGAAATCCACATTCAAAAACATTCAACACACCACTTGTATCATATTGTTGTGACTGTTTACTTTTCGTCATCACCTCTGAATCTGAAATATGCCAAAGGACATTGACAACTGTCTTGGAGGGATTGGAAACTGTTACTTATCATGTGCATGGCATTTGGATTCATGGTTTATGAAAGGAAGTGCTGTATTCTGCTCCAGCAGGCAGGGCTAACATTGAAGGAGAACTTCAAGTTCTCGCAGTCAGCAATTAAGTTCTTGAGGCATGTTGTGCAAGCAAATAGGCATTACAGCAAACACACAGAAGAAAGGACTGTCAAAGTGTTCTCTCTATCCAGAGATGACGCCGTGTTGCAGAGGTTTCAATGAAACGGCCAACCAATTGGGAAAATGTTCTCCATATCTCACACAAATAAACAATCTCAACAATAGGATCAAGCATGATGCCACAATAAAAATCAGCATAATTCCTTTGCAAAAATAGAAAGAATGTTTATCTCATCAGAAATTCTAACTGATAATGATACCAAAATATTTAAACATTATAGTGGTTAATGTATCATTAACAAGGCTTGAGACGGTGTTCTTGCAAATTCAAAAAAGATGGCAGAATGAGCCCGGGTCATCAACCAAAGCAAAGCAAAGGCACGCTTTGATCAACAAATAAGCATTAACAGCTATTGGGGCATGTGAAAACTTTTCTGATTGTGTCTGGGGTTTGTAATTACAATAGACCATAAGCTGTTTGCATAATGTTGAATGTGTAAGGAACTATGATAATGTTAAGAAGGATACAAAGATTTTAATTAATTCTAATGAGATATGACTCTACAACAGGATTTTTTTTGGACAACTGTCAGGCCATAACAGATACATTGAATAGCAACTGTCAACCAGAAAAGGAAGATAAGAACTCTCTTGAAAAGATAAATATTTTCATATTTATGATGAAAACAGAAAAGCTGCAGGGACTCAAACAAGCTGTATGAAATAAATATTCTCTACTCCTGTGGGTGGAGAAGGGATAAAGGCAAAATTGTAGTGTGACAGTTTGAATGAGAAGAAAAATATTAACAGAATGGAACTAGCTGCCCAAGGAAGAGAACGTGTTCAAATAATTGATATTTATAAAACAATGACTCTCAGCACACAATGGTAAATTTGGAGAAATCAGATCCTCGAACTCTTTTGAAAAAACCATCAACAGGATTGAGGAGATTAGTGAAATCATTGCAATGTTTATCACTGTGGAATAGAGATTTTGAAGGGAGGATGTAGGAAGATGTATAGGTACTGTATAAAACCAATAGTTTAGAAGAGAAATGTAGAATAAAGAGTTAATGCTAGATCATGTAATAGCAGTCTGTGTCAGTCACTGTATAAGAGATCACATAGAATGGAGAAACACTGGAGAGAAGTGCAAGAGCATAAAAATCTTGCTAATTCTATGTATGTTGTTCATAAAATATACATAAACAATTGCCTTAAAAACACGATAGATTCCAACTACATCTCTTCAACAGTAGAATGCCCCAATATATTCCATGATTAACACCACAACAGCAGAGCTTTACAAATCTTCATGCACCAATGACATGCCTTAACCTGAGTGAGCACACTCGTGTACAGTATAAGAAATTAAATAGGAGAATAACAGCCATTATTTGTGATTATAAACTGTAAGGAGAACTACATCCATTTTTATTTATTTTTCACAGCTGAACCTATCTCAGCCTTTCTGATATTTAATCTGTATCAAATGTCAGGAGACAAACCTACCAGACAAAATTATTCAGCTGAACTATATCACAAGTTGAAAAACTACTTTTCTTGCATTGTTTCACAGAATTTGTTTTCAACCATTTTGCAAAAACAGCAATGATTTGAACCTGAAATTTGTAAATTGCTGTATTCTTTATGTGTTCATTCTGTTGACACTTTGTTTGCTTTTTTGTCATTGCATCAGTTTGATCAGTTCTGTTCAGTATATTATGAAAGTTCTATGCTGTAATAAAGTGACTGACTTCCTAGCTCTTTACTGTGACACATAAATTATTAGTCTGTTGGTTTTAAATTTGTTAAATTGTCAACACTGTTACCCAGGCTCTCCTATCTATTAATTATTTATGGTTGCCTGACTGGAGTTCATCTCAGAGCATGTAAAATGTGTTTGTTTTGTTCGTTTCTGTAGTTCATAAAGTGTTGTTTTTTGGCTTTGGTACAATTTCAAGAAAGCATATTTAAACCGAGTAAAATTGGAAGTGTAGACAGTGTTTTTGTGAGTGGCAATGAATGGAATCTTGTGGAAGTAATAAGGTTTAAGCTGGAGAATAAGTGGCAGCCCTGCCTTGCCTCTTGTAGGGAAACTCAATCAGGCATTTAGCTAAACAGAGACAGAAGCTTCATCCATGATCAAGGAATGTGAGGCTGGAATGCCTGCCAATTGAGGGCTGTCAGCCAGTCAGAGAAGATCTATTGAACAAGAGCGCCAATGAGAGAACTGCTGTTGACAGCTCATCTGTCAGGCTCAGAATCATCACTGGACACTGAGTACTATAAAAGCTTCACATTTAATCATTTTTGTCACATAAACGAGTCAGTAAAATTACATTGGAAGTTGTTTTAATCGAAGCATTTCTTGAAAACTACGTGGTTCCAGTTAATTATGAGTCTTCATTGCTTGTTTTCACTTCGGGGTAAATACTTGACTATTTTTAGGTCTGACAGTTCTGTCTGTACAGCGTTTTGCAGGCTTAGAATTGATCTTGGATTTTCTGATGGTAGAAGATACAAAGGGACAGGCTGCTCAGCTCACATTTCTGATGCTTCTTTTTTTCTGAAACTGGTGTGAAAACTGATTCCTCTTGAAGACCGACTAAAAGTCTTCTTGATATGGTGTTTCCTGAGCAAACTGCATCTGCTAAGATCCCAGAGAAATTAGCTTATATGCTGACACATGATGGAATGTCAGATCACCAGCTGTCTGAGAATCTCAAACTTTATGCTTTTGGCATTTCAGAACTTTAGACTTATTTTAGGAAAAAGTTTTCTTTTCTCAAAAGTACATCTTTGCAGATAGAAATCCATTATTTGCTTTCAACTGTTGTCTGTCTGCTAGTGTGTGTGTTTCACATTATTTAGAGGGGCAAAGTTTCTTTTGGTTCATAATTAATCAATAACTTTGTATCGAATAAAGAAACCTGATTGATGAATCTTTTGATTTTAGAAGTAATAGAGCAATAAATACAGTTGACCATGAAATGTCTGAGTGAGGACTTGGACGGCAAGCAAAGAACCCTGGAGATGTAGACTGGTGCAATCCATGAGCTGGGTGTGAGTTCCTGAGTGCAGATGTGTAATGAGGGTTCTTAAAGACTGGCACATGTCAGATTTCAATGTTTATAGACTTGAGATGTAAGAGGCTGGTGGCCATGGAGAGTGCCGTGAGATGTTGGTGCCCCAGGTTTAACATAAAGGTTGTTCAGAGCAAGTCACGATGCATCTGCTTTGATTTCTGCATTGAGAGGCCAATAGCTGGCTTAGCACATTTTATAAGATGGGAATCTGAATATTAATGAGGTGAACTGGGCCACCAAGGTATTTAGAAGCAATGATCCCTTAAATTGGCAACTCACCATTGCCTAGCAAGAAACTTGCATTTTGACTTGTGAAAATCATAAAAGATGGTGCAAGATGCTCCTGCCATCAAACTAGGCCTCAATGGTTTTATCATGCAATTCTCATTCAATGTCACCTCCATGTCAGTCCGAGTCCTATAAGATCCCACTCATTGACACAAGAAAGATAACAGCTCCTTTGGATGTTTTCAGCACTTCTTCAGTGGAAGAGGTGAACATACAAACATATGAACGAGGAACACAAGTAGGCAACTCAGTGTTTTGATCCTGCTTCATCATTCGATAAGTTCATGGCTGATCTGATTTTAACATCAACTGTACTTTCCCCAATATCCTCAATAATCTTTTAACCTTTTAGTAATCTAGAATCTGTCTTCTCGCCATTAAAAATATTCAAAGATGTTGCATCCACTGTTTTGTTTTGAGAAAGGGAATTCCAAAGATTCAAATCTTCTGAAAGGATTTTTCTCCTCATCTTTGTCTTGAGTGGGCAACCCCAGTTGTTAAACTATGACACCGACTTCTAGATTCTCCCACAAGGAGACGCGTCTTTATACAACTATATGGTCAAGTCCCCTCAGGATCTTGCATGTTTCCATGAAGTCACCCCTGAGCTTTCTAAACTCCAGAGGACACAGGCCCAGACAGTCTAGCCTTTCCTCATTAGGCAATCTCTTAGACTGTAGAGGCATGGATGTCTCAATACTGACTGTCCCAAGTGATCAACTGATAACACTCAAGCCCTTAGACATATAAGAGAGGCTGCTCCTAATGTATGGTGGCTCAGTGGTAAGCACTGCTGCCTCACAGCACCAGGGACTCAGATTCACTTTCACCCTCAGGTAACTGTCTGAGTGAAGTTTGCAAATTCTCCCCATGTCTGCATGGATTTCCTCCCACAGTCCAAAGATGAGCAGGTTTGGTGGCTTGGCCATGCTAAATTGCCCCATAGTTGTCCAGGGATATGTAAGCTACACTGATTAGCCATGAATAATGCAGATTTACTAGGATTGGATAGTGGGGTGGGTCTGGGTGTGTTGCTCTTTGGAGTCTTGGTGAGGACTCAATAAGCCAAATAGCCTGCTTCCATGCTGTAAGGATTCTATGATGCTGTGCCACATCTCCTGAATGAAGGGAGAGTGTCTCCCTTGACTTGTTGGGAACTACTCCTCATTGACTTTATAGCATGACCGTTGGGTTGAAGTGCCTACACTTTGTGTTTGCCATCTGCAGGGCTGGCATATAATGCAGGAGTGAGATTAACACAGCATGGTGCTATACATAAACGTGCCCATGATCTTGGCTGATCCTTGATGACTAGCTTCACTTCTTCATTCATCTCTTCATTTGCATTATCCCAGTAAAATGGAGAAGCAGCCAGCTCAGTGGGTGAAAACGATTAGGGACAAGATGCTAAATCTTGGCCAACTGTTCCTCTGCCTTTTTGTAATGTCGTACATTACCCCACCATCACCTCTTAAGCACTACCAGCACACACTGAATCTTGGTCTGTGGCATATGACATGTCAATTTCCCTAAGAGCTATCATTGGTGGAAAGGAGCTTTTCTGGGTAACACTTCCCGAAGTTTAATTTGTGCTCATTATGGTGAATCTTGTTTGTGCCAAAAATACGGTAACATTTCCATCCTGCTCTTGTATCCAATGGAGATGGTTTAGTTCTGCTGCTGACATTATGATGTCTGATTAGTAGAAAGTGCAAAGGGTGTTCCCACCATTACTGTGCACTTCAGTTTCTACATGTTAAGCATTTTATCAAAGTCGATCCACGGTTCCCAGACAGAAGACCATTACCTCCAATTGCCCCTGTCTTAGAACATAGAACATAGAACATAGAACATAGAACATAGAACAGTACAGCACAGAACAGGCCCTTCAGCCCACAATGTTGTGCCGACCATTGATCCTCATGTATGCACCCTCAAATTTCTGTGACCATATACATGTCCAGCAGTCTCTTAAATGACCCCAATGACCTTGCTTCCACAACTGCTGCTGGCAATGCATTCCATGCTCTCACAACTCTCTGCGTAAAGAACCTGCCTCTGACATCCCCTCTATACTTTCCACCAACCAGCTTAAAACTATGACCCCTCGTGCTAGCCATTTCTGCCCTGGGAAATAGTCTCTGGCTATCAACTCTATCTATGCCTCTCATTATCTTGTATACCTCAATTAGGTCCCCTCTCCTCCTCCTTTTCTCCAATGAAAAGAGACCGAGCTCAGTCAACCTCTCTTCATAAGATAAGCCCTCCAGTCCAGGTAGCATCCTGGTAAACCTCCTCTGAACCCTCTCCAAAGCATCCACATCTTTCCTATAATAGGGCGCCCAGAACTGGACGCAGTATTCCAAGTGCGGTCTAACCAAAGTTTTATAGAGCTGCAACAAGATCTCACGACTCTTAAACTCAATCCCCCTGTTAATGAAAGCCAAAACACCATATGCTTTCTTAACAACCCTGTCCACTTGGGGGGCCATTTTAAGGGATCTATGTATCTGCACACCAAGATCCCTCTGTTCCTCCACGCTGCCAAGAATCCTATCCTTAATCCTGTACTCAGCTTTCAAATTCGACCTTCCAAAATGCATCACCTCGCATTTATCCAGGTTGAACTCCATCTGCCACCTCTCAGCCCATCTCTGCATCCTGTCAATGTCCCGCTGCAGCCTACAACAGCCCTCTACACTGTCAACGACACCTCCGACCTTTGTGTCGTCTGCAAACTTGCTGACCCATCCTTCAATTCCCTCGTCCAAGTCATTAATAAAAATTACAAACAGTAGAGGCCCAAGGACTGAGCCCTGTGGAACCCCACTCACCACTGACTTCCAGGCAGAATATTTTCCTTCTACTTCCACTCGCTGTCTTCTGTTGGCCAGCCAATTCTGTATCCAAGCAGCTAAGTTCCCCTGTATCCCATTCCTCCTGACCTTCTGAATGAGCCTTCCATGGGGAACCTTATCAAATGCCTTACTGAAGTCCATATACACCACATCCACAGCTCGACCCTCATCAACCTTTCTAGTCACATCCTCAAAAAACTCGATAAGGTTTGTAAGGCATGACCTACCCCTCACAAAGCCGTGTTGACTGTATTTGATCATGCCATACTCTTCCAGATGGTCATAAATCTTATCCCTCAGAATCCTTTCTAACACCTTGCAGACGACAGACGTGAGACTTACCGGTCTATAATTGCCGGGGATTTCCCGATTTCCTTTCTTGAAGAGAGGAATTACATTTGCCTCTTTCCAGTCCTCAGGTACGACTCCAGTGGAGAGCGAGGATGCAAAGATCTTCGCAAGTGGCGAAGCAATTGCATTTCTCGCTTCCCAAAGCAGCCGAGGACAAATCTGATCCGGGCCTGGCGACTTGTCAATCTTAATGTTTGACAAAATTTTCAGCACATCAGCTTCCTCTATCTCTATCCATTCCAGCATGCACACCTGCTCTTCAAAGGTTTCATTCACTACAAAGTTGGTTTCTTTCGTAAAGACAGAAGCAAAAAACTCATTTAGGGCTTCCCCTACCTCCTCAGGCTCCACACACAAGTTCCCTATGCTATCCCTGATCGGCCCTACTCTTTCTTTGACCATTCTCTTATTCCTCACATAAGTGTAAAATGCCTTTGTGTTTTCCCGGATTCCTTCTGCCAAGCCTTTCTCGTGCCCCCTCCTGGCTCTCCTCAGACCATTTTTGAGCTCCTTCCTTGCCTGCATGTAATCGTCTCTAGCTGAACTTGACCCTAGCTTCCTCCACCTTATGTAAGCTACCTTCTTCCTTTTCACTAGAAGCTCCACCGCCCTCGTCATCCAAGGTTCCTTAATCTTACCCCTTCTTGCCTGTCTCAGAGGGACATATTTACTCATCACTCCCAACAACTGTTCCTTAAACCGTCTCCACATGTCTATAGTTCCCTTACCATGGAACAACTGCTCCCAGTCCATGCTTCCTAACTCATGTCTAATCGCATCATAGTTTCCTCTTCCCCAATTAAATATCCTCCCATTCTGCCTCATCCTCTCCTTCTCCATAGCTATGTAAAATGTGAGGCAGTTATGGTCACTATCACCAAAATGCTCTCCCACCACAAGATCTGATACCTGCCCCGGCTCGTTTCCGAGCACCAAGTCTAGAATGGCCTCTCCCCTCGTCGGCCTGTCAACGTACTGCGTTAGGAAACCCTCCTGAACACACCTGTTCATTCCCTCTGTGTTTCAGTAAAATGAAATCCATCCCCAAATGGGAGTTCTCACTTTCCTCACAAATCTATTAACATCTCCCTGAGCATAACCAACCAAATCCCCAAAATAAACATGGCCTGTCACTTATATCTCGGTGTTTTCTCATATCAGTTATTCTGTTGTTTCTCTGAGAGGAATGAGCGTGCCAATTAGAGCCAATATAAGGGCTGTTTTGAACTGTAGATCCTTGAGCATGATTAAGCCTGCCAAAATAATTTTCCACAGCGCACTCATAGTCGGCAGATAGAGATGCTTAAGATTTTTAGTTTGAGCTTAACGTGAACCTTTGTTCTAGATGTTAAAGAACAACACAGTACGTCCTAGTTTGCTGTCAATTTATTGTCTAATGTGTTGATTTCAATTTCAGTTAGAATGCTTAACAAAAGCAATTTAAAAAGTGAAAAACATATTAGAGTCAACTTCTAATTATATATTTAGCAAAATATATAAGGCAAGAAATTTGCAGGAAACTTGAAGACTTCCCAAGGTGAGAGATGGAGGTATTGAGATAACTCAGCGTGCAATAAATGAAAACAAACCTTTTCTTATTTTATGGTCTCAAGTTTCTGTTTGATTGTGCTATTCTTTTCAGCATAATTCACCTGTATTCATATAACAAGTGCAAAAGATCACAGAATTTTAGCTGCAATTTGCATCTAATGCAATCAAGTTTCAGCAATTCTTTTGTATTAGATTTAAAAACATTATGATCAAAGCAGGTTCCACTTATGAAACTTGCAACATCACCAGGATAAAATTCCTACTTTACAATAATGTCTACACTTTGAAAACAGTAATTAATTGTCTGGGAGACACCCCAGAACCTTAGAAACAAATATAAATGCAAGTCAATCTCTTTATTGAAACCAGTTTGTGTTTGTTAGCAGGCCTTTGAGTAGGCAACAAAACTTAAAGTGGAGCTTTTATGCATTTGGGTACATGTGGGTCAATTTTGAAAACATTGAGAGTGGTATTCTTCAATTTACTCAGGAACTAATGACTGGATCCAATTTTGTATAGTTTTAAAATAAAAATATTTTAATTATTAATTGGTGTAGATTTGGCATTTTTATTAAGAATGCTTGTTTCTACGATGAGTTCAATTTCAGCCGTATTATTCAAGTACGACTGTGAACCTTTAAAGTTTTAAGATCTAAACGCATGCCGCTTTTTGTAATTACCATTTTATCTGTGTGTGCTGGACCGTGTGAGTTTGTGAGTTCGCTTCTTGTATTCATTAGGTTGATGAACAATAAATGCTATTCTTTCCATTTTAAAGTTTGTTAAAACACTTTGAGCAGAATTTCTCTATGCCTGCTGTTTTATGAGTGGTGAGGTGAAAGAAAGGAAAATGTGGTGAGAATGAAAAGATTAGATTCTTGACAGCATGAAAACTTTTCCCAATTATCCCCTCAAGCCTTAATTAGTGACTTCAGAATCCTATTCTTGAAACGTGACAACTTTATTTCCAGCATTTGCATCTAATTAAAACCTCAACTCATTTTATTTGTAAACCACGTCTAATTCTGTTCTCTTCCATTAAAAATAACTGGATGGTACACTTTCCCAACATGTCAATTAGAGCCGGTACCTGGTGGCTGCAGTTTGCCAAAAGTTTATTCTAACAATCATGCTACTGGTCATTATCTGAGACCACCATCCTCCTAGCAAGATGGCATCAGCAAACTTCCAGCTTCAAACATCATTGTGCCTTTCTCTCAGTCCATCTAAAAGACCACTGCAGGCCTTCAACACTTTATTTTGGAGCTTGCAGTTATAACTTGGAAGTTTCTGCCGGGTTGCTTTTGCGTGCAGATGCAGACGCGCATCTCAGCCATTTATATAGGATGCTATCAGATTCATAGAGGTACATGCATCTTATGGCACGTAGTTTGCTCTTTTAGCATGAACTCACTTGGAAGCTGCCAGCCTCTATCTCTGTCTACTTCATATTGATTTCTTAGCACACAATGACCAACTTTAGCAACGACTTTCGGTCTGATAGCCTCTGTGACTCGCTCTGTTATCTAAGTGTGCATGGTCTTTAGGGCTCAGTAATAAGCTGATGGCCTAAGTGGCTTATATTGCTTGTTAGTGCAGAGGAAGAGGCAGGCAGTTTGTGAAAGTGAGGAGCAAGTTGACTTTCGTGACGAAGGGTCTAGGCCTGAAACATCTATTTTCCTGTTCCTCCGATTCGCTCTGGCCTGCTGTGTTTCTCCAACTCTGTTATCTCTGACTCCAGCATCTGCAGTTCTTGCTATCTCTGAGCACTGAACATTCTGTCGGGGGTTGGACAGCTTGCTGTGTGGAACATGTACAGCAAGTTAGATGGCCAAAACACTGAAACAGCAATCGCCAGTGATTGTAGCAGAACCTCTGGAGGGAGAAGCAGCAACTACAAATCCACCAAACAGGCAGAGGAGAATGACAAATCTCTGGATCTACAGCCCTCCATGTCATTTTCTTCAATCTTCTGAAAGGCGGTGAATCAGCTCACTGATGATATCTCAACCATCATCACTGAACTGTCATCTGGAGGAGAACGTGTGCTCAGAAGAAATGGGTGCCAGCCCATCCCAGTGATTGTCAAGGTCACATAAGACAGTAGTTCATTTCAACCGGCAGCCTATGTGGCATTTTCTAATCCTCAACACATATATGTATCCAAGATGTCACCGATACCACTTTCTTCAGAACACAACTCTTCACAAACATCCGCCATGATAAGGACAGTCAATCAGCCCAGACATTGCTGACTTCCCCCAAGTGCAGGCCACCATAGACTGCGTCCATGTTGTTTAGAGAGCAACCTACCACCAACCTGTAGAACTTATCAAAAGGAAAATCTTTCCCTCCCCGTAGTTGCCCATTAGTACCACCCGGTCTTCCTGGGTAGAAGGTGCACCTGGAATGAAGTTAAAGAAACCAATTCTACTTTTGCCTTGCCATTAATATTGTGTAGCTCTATCTAAAAGCAATGAAGGACAGGCCTGTGTGTTTTTTTTGGCAAACATCAAACGTGCTAGACTTCGATCCCCAAGGTAGTCTTCAACTGTCCATGCAGCAGATGCAAACTTGCTAGGCTCATCATGGTATGAATAACATTGATGGATTCTTCCATCCTTTGTTCCAGTTTACCAAATATGTCTGAACCTGCCTGATGTGTCCATGTGTATTTGCGCATTTGATTTGATTTACTGTTGCCACATATACCTAAGTATAGTGAAAAGTTTTGTTTTGCATGCAGTACAGGCACGTCATAACATACAAAGATCATAAGAAACATGAGAATAAGATCTGCTGTAGAGGGTTTCCAAACGTTCACTGTGTTGGCGCCATCTTGAATCAAAAATTTTGACATCATCATTGATGAGTCAAAACACAGGCTTATCCTCTGGAGCTGAGTAGATACCTGGCAGTTCACCGAGTGCCAGAATTCTGGGCATTTCATCCTTGACCAGCTGCAGAGACATGTCATTAAGGCTCTTACTAGTCTTTGCCCAAGTCCTAACAGTCGTTAGTGATGGCCCAGAATTTGGGCAGGTAGTGAAGTATCCCAAGTAGGAAGTGTAGAGGGTTATAAATTGGGAGGATGAGGTGGGTGAGAGATGGAGAGTGGACATGATGCATGTAGTAGTGAAAGACGTATTCCGTGAACATCGGTGTGCAGAGTTAAAGTGAGTGGTGATCCTGTGGGAGATAACAGAGAGGTGATGGCGACACTTACCCCTCGCAGCGTTCAGATCATTGACCCTATCTCCACACTGCTGGGCATCCTGCCTCTCTTAGAGCATTGCAATCACATGGGCTGCCTCTGGCTCATATCATCTGAAATAGTGCTCATCTGGGTTCTAAGTATGGCCCCAAAGGCATATTCATTACAACATGCTGTCACATGTAAACACAGTGAACACGTCTGCCTCTTCTCCAAGGTAATTCTGCAATATGGCACCCAGGAGTTTGGTTACATAATTAATACAATTAAGGCAGTAGGTAGGAGGGGTGTTGCACTGGTGTCAACAATGGAGATTGTTTATTGGAAGGACCTTGCTATATCCAACTAAAAAAGCAAACTAATCTGTAAGATCAATTGGTTTGGTTGCTTTTTGATTCAGAACACTGGCCACATATTGTATGTGACCAAATAACTTCACTCTCTGGCCTGCCAAGGATGTTCAGCTCCTGATGCACATAAGCAATGGGCCTAATGTCAGGAAGGGGTCACAGACACTACAGATAACCTGAGTTGTCAACACTGTGTGTAGTGCATGCCTATTGAATCTTGCAGCACCCAACTGTCACCCAACAACAATCAAACATTCATTGACAGCAGGTGAATTGTAAGCATTAAAATGAACAACCAGAAATTGATGGAATTTTTCACAGTTGACTATTATAGCTTGACTAAAAGCAAGTTATATTTATTCAAGGACAAAGTCCAATACTACCTTTTCAGGACACAGAGATGGACAATTACTTTACGTACAATGCCTTCTTATTGTGAATTAATAAAAATGCTTCATGCCAAAGATTCTAATTTTTATTTTTAAAACTATTGTTTGTTGTTCTTTTTTAGTTTTGCTCTTCTATTTTATCTTTTCATAGCCTCTCTGTAATAATTAAATAATGTCTGTATCTCTTATTCAACCCTGTACATCTTTAATGTTGCTTCCAAATTTTCTGATGCCAATTATTTCCTTTTAACTCCTTATAGTGTTACAGTTTAAACTGCATTCTTGCTCCTGCGTTGACAATTAAAACAATATTACATGTGTACCTTGCTACTCAATTTTCTGTTTTAAATTCAACTTCTCCAGGTAACATGCCAGTGAAGGTGCTACTAGCACTACCAGCTATAAATGTGGATTTAGGAAGTTATAAAGGAAATGGAAAATTATCACTGTAAAATGGAAATTAAATGATATCTGTTCATTTGTACTCTCTATCACCCTAATGCCTCTGAACACTTTTGTCCCCATATGTGACACTGCAGGAGATTAAGTAGAAAAAATTTACATCACATCCTACCTCCTGCCAACTTTATTTCATTATAAATTAACATGTTCTCTTTTATAATAGAAACTGCTTTTGTAATTTTTATGGAAATTTCATACTCCCGCTTATGAAAATATTGCAGCATCATCATTGAGAGACTATACTTAAAGCATAATTTGGTCATATAGACAGTTTTCCTCATAAATCTGAACATTAATGTTTATAATGGGAATAACAAAATATAGAAAGAATGTATGATTTGAAAAGGGACCTGAATTATGTCTGATCTCAATAGAACCGCAAACAGAACAGTCCCAAATACTCATGTGAAGCTTCATCGAATCTTGTTAGTTAATTTATAAATATCCAGATATTGATGTGAGCCGACCAGCTTAGTTGGCTATCGTAATGACCAGTATGGAGCAAACAAATATGGACCAAAACGTTCCAAGAATCAAATTTTAGCCATTGTTTTCATAGCTGTTGATTGCTGTTTCTCTGCTCTAGCTCAGCTCATTAGGATCCAGGCAATGTCCTTCATCTGTCCATACATGATGTGTACTTGAGTTCAGTCATCTTCAATTTCTTGTCCACCTTCAAGTTGATCTCATGAGCACTTTCTAGCAGTCACACTAGATCCTGATCATTGTCTATGATGGTTTCTTCCATAATGTCTCCTCCACAGGGTTGCAGATTATTCACTATCGGTTTCACGAATATCATTGCCTATCACATTGATAATGTTGTAGAATTCTGGGAATGTTAAACATACGCAATAATCTGAATCATTCAAAAGGCATCCAAACTATTGCTTTCATCCATTTTCAGTTGCCAGTAACTATCTTTCACATTGGGGATAATAAAGAGCCTGTGAAAATTTGTAACAAACATTCTTCAATTGTTGATGGCAGCTAAGATTTTATTGAAATTCTTTGGATTTACGCATACACTTAGCTTTCGGGAATTTTTGAGTGTTTCCATGCTGCTAATTTAGTTTGCAAGAGCCATCATTTTATTCATTACTCCCTGCTTTGCCACCTCAATACAAAGATGACTGAAGGGGCAGGTAACATTGAGGAAGTAGAGAAACTGAAGGGGAAGACTTTTGGTCCGTACTCTGAGTCCAAGTTGAGAAGGATTGGGGGTGGGGTGGGGGGAGTTCTCACTGAAACTTACCCAATGTCGAGAGGTCTGAATAGAGAGGATGTAGAGAAGATGTTTCCACTAGTAGTAGAGATTAGTTCCTGAGTGCACAGCCTCATGTGAAGGCACAATCCATAGATGAGGAGGAATTTCTTTAACCAGAGGGTGGTGAATATGTGGAATTCGTTGTTGCAGAAGGCTGTTGAGGCCAAGACATTGGGCGTATTTAATGACAGAAATAAGTTTTTGATTAGTAAGGAGATCAAGGATTATGAGAGAAAGAAGAGGAGGATTGGGAAACTTATTATCAATTGATGGAGTAGTCTGTATGGACCAAATAGTCTAATTCTGCTCCTATATCTTATGGTTTACCTTGTCTTTCAGGCTGGGCTTGAGAGCAGCTGGATGTGTCCTCAACGGTCTCACACATTCATCTACACTGAGCTGATAATCTACAGAAAAGCATTCAAAGCTTTATTGTAACACCTTTGTAATCTTCGAGGATTTGCTCAGCAGACAATGGCTGAGTAGTCTGCAGAAATGCTGACAATCTTTTCTGGCCTGGTAAAGGTGACCTGTCCAAGCTTTAGCTTTGCATCATACCATCCTACAATGTGGAAGGAGGCTGTTCAGCCCATCAAGTCTGGACCAATCCTCTGAAGAACATCCCACCCAGACCCACCCCCATCTCTGTACTTCCCATGGCTAATCCACTTCACCTGCACATCCCTAAACACAATGGACAATTTGGCATTGCCATCCCCCAACAAAGGAGGAGAACACGCCACCATCTACATCAACAGAACTGAGGTTGAGATGGTGAAGAGCATCTAAGTTCCTCGGGGTGACGATACCCGCCAACCTGCCCTAGACTTCCCACATAAATTCGATGATCAAGAAGGAACAAAAACACTTCTTCCTTAGACAGCTCAGGAAATTTGGTGTGTCCATATGGTCCCTCACCAACTCCCACAGATGCACCATTGAAATCTACCTGGGTATGTTAAGGCCTGGTATGGCAACTGCTCTGTCCAGGAGTGTAAGAAACAACAGAAGGTGGTGTGCACAGCCCACACCATCATGGAAGCCAACCTTCCATCCATGGGCTCTATTTACACGGTTTGCTGCCAGGAAAGGTGGTCAATATCATCAAACATCCATTGCACCCTGGCAATGGTCTCATACAAACTCTTCCATCAGGCAGAAGTTGCAGAAGCCTGAGCACACACATGAACAGGTTCAGGAACAAGTCTAGCTTCAAATACTATAACCTCTAAGTCCTTGTGATTTGTACATCCTTTGCTTGCTATGATCTGCCTGTACTGCTCATAAACAAAGCTTTTCACTGTACGTTGAGATACGTGGCAGTAAATCAATCAATCGATCAACTTGCTTCAAAGAACCAGGCAGCATCGTCTCATGTCCAAGGCATTGGCATTTGTCATGCTGGCCTCAAACTCCCCTAATGGCACATCCATGATCCAGTTATAGGACGCTTCTGCACTTCAATGCCATACCTCAGGACACAGAGGCAATTATCATTGTAATGTGGCAGCAAGGACACTCTGTGCCTAGTATTGGGCCAGGCTCTCTAGCCTGTTTGCTTGCTGTCATATTGCTCACTCACTTTAGGCCCACCTAGACACTCACAGTGTCCTTGTCTTGTATTGTCTTTGTCTTTTGACCCTCGGCCAGAGAGACTCGACTCACAGTACGACTATATTGCCTTGTAATCTAACACAGGCACAAATCTTGGAACCGTGACATGGTTCCAATCCATGGTCGGGTCAGTGGAGTTAGAAACAAAGGAAAATAGGAATTTGAACAGAAATAGGCCAACCAGCCCCTTAAGTCTGCTCTGCCATTCAATAAGACCAAAGCTGATTTGTGGCCTCACTCCAAATGCCTGCCTTGGTTCCATATTGTTTGATACCCTTGCTTAATAAAAAAATTTCTATCTCTGAAGTAAATCGAACAATTGAATTAGCATTAACTACAGTTTGAGGAAGATGCCTCCAAACCTCTGCTACTCTTTCCATGCAGAAGTGTTTTCTCACATCTCTCCTGTCTGGCCTCGCCCTAATTCTTAGGTTATGTTCCCTGATTCTGGAATCTTTGGCCAGTGGAAATAGTTTATCTTCATCTATTCTGTTTCTCCCTGTAAATCTCCTGAAAAACATTGATCAGAGCAGCACTGAACTTTTTAATTTGAGAGAACTAAGACCTGATTTGTCTAATCTCACCTCATAATTTAAAGTCCAGATATCATCCTTTTAAACTTGCATTGGACTCTCTCCAGGGCCAAAACATCCTTCTAGATCTACTCACAGCACTCTACGTGGGGCCTAACCAGGGTTTTGCTCAGCGGGTCTGGCAGCATCTGTGAACAAAAAATTCAGGGTTAACGTTTCAGGTTGGTGACCCTTCAGTTCTGAGGAAAGCTTCTGTTTTTGTCCCTGATTTACAGTATCCTCAGTTCTTTCGGTTTTTATCTAAGCAGGGTTTTGTTTACCTGCAACATAACATCTGCATCACCATACTCCAGTCCTTTAGATGTGAAGGCCAGTATTCCATTAGCCTTCTTGACTATTTTCTGCAAGCCTGCATGCCATTTTAAACAGCTATGCATCTGAATCCCCAAATCCTGTTGGATATCTGTTGTATTTAACTTTGTGCCTTCTAAAAAATATTCTGATCCATCATTTTTCAGTCTGAAATGAATAACCTTACACTTGTGTATATTAAAATCCGCCATCTGCTGCAGCTTTGACCATCCACATTATTTATCAATATCCTGTTGTAATTTTATGCTAGCTTCAGAAAGCCTTCCGTCAGATGTTCACAGTACAATAAGTCACAGACAGCTCCAATATCAGATCAAAGATTTGGACATAGTCAGTCGGCCACCCAGGGTGGACAGATTCAGGATCCTCTCCTCAAAATAAGTGAGGTGTCATAATGTCGGGCAGCACATCCACTTGTCTTTGACACTTTCTTCTTGGAAGACCAGTGAGTGGGGGAAGATGTTTCAGGCCGTAGTGAGAGTGATAGAACATGAGTCTTTACGGGAGGTGGATATTTTAGCAAAGGTAGAACAAGTGACAAAGTGACAATAGTTGTGACAGTAGTTGACAAAGAGACAAATGTAGGTGAGGATCTGGAAACAAGCATTATTATGGAAGAGGTAGTGCTGAGCAAACTAATGGAGCTAAGGATTGATAAGTCTCCTGGCCCTGATGGAATGCATCCCAGGGTACTAAAAGAGATGGCGGGGGAAATAGCAGGTGCGCTGGCGGTAATTTTCCAAAATTTGCTGGACTCTGGGGCACTCCCAGCAGATTGGAAAACAGCAAATGTGACACCACTGTTTAAAAAGGGAGGTAGACAAAAGATGGGGAATTATAGATGAGTTAGCTTAACTTGTGTTGTGGGGAAGATGCTTGAATCTATTATCAAGGAAGAAAAAGCAAGGCTTCTCGATAGAAATTGTCCCGTTGGGCAGACACAGCATGGGTTCATGAAGGCAGGTCATGCTTGACACATGTTTTGGAATTCAATGAAGACATGACGAGCAAGTTGGACAATGGTGACCCAGTGGATGTGGTGTACCTAGATTTCCAAAAGGCCTTCGACAAAGTTGCTACTGCATAAGATAAGGATGCATGGTGTTAGGGGTAAAGTATTAGCATGGATAGAGGATTGGTTGACTAACAGGATGCAAAGAGTGGGGATAAATGAGTGTTATTCTGGCTGGCAGTGACTAGTGGTGTGCCTCAGGGATCGGTGTTGGGACCACAATTATTTACAATTTATATAGATGATTTGGAGCTGGGGGCCACGTTTAGGGTGTCAAAGTTTGCAGATGACACTAAGACGAGTGGCAGAGCAAAGTGTGCAGAGGACTGTGAAACTTTGCAGAGGAACATTAATACATTGAGTGGGCAAAGGTCTGACAGATGGAATACATTGTAAATGACTGTGAAGTCAATAATTTTGGTAGGAGTAATAGTAGAAGGAATTATTACTTGAATGGTAAAAAGTTGCAGCATGCTGCTATGCAGAGGGACCTGGGTGTCCTTGTCCATGAATTACGAAGGTTGGTCTGCAGGTACAACAAGTAATTAGAAAGACAAATGATATTTTGTCCTTCATGGCTAAAGGGATTGAGTTTAAAAGCAGAGCGGTTACGCTGCAGCTGTACAAGGTGCTGGTGAGGCCGCACCTGGAGTACTGTGTGCAGTTTTAATCTCCCTACTTGAGGGAGGTGGTACTGGCACTGGAGGGGGTGCAGAGGAGGTTCACTAGGTTAATTCCAGAGTTGAGAGGGTTGGCTTATGAGGACAGACTGAGTAGATTGTGATTATATTCATTGGAATTCAGAAGATTGAGGGGGGATCTTATAGAAACATATAAAATTATGAAGGGAATAGATAAGATAGAAGTAAAGAGGATGTTCCCACTGGCAGGTGAAGCTAGGACAAGAGGGCATAGCCTCAAGATTAAAAGGAGTAGATTTAGGGCTGAATTGAGAAGGAACTTCTTCACCCAGAGGGTTGTTAATCTATGGAATTCCTTGCCCAGTGAAGTAGTTGACACTACTTCAGTAAACGTTTTTAAAGCTAAGGTAGATTTATTTTGAACAATAAAGGAATTAAGGGATATGGTGAGAACGCGGGTAAGTGGATCTGAGTCCACAAAAAGATCAACCATGATCTTATAGAATGGCAGAAGGGGCTTGAAGGGCCAAACAGCCTACTCCTGCTCCTAGTTCTTATGTTCTTATGAGTGTGAGGTAACAGTCAAGAGATGGTGGCTCTTAATGCTGGAGAGTGGAAAAAGTCATTGACCTTCTTCCTACATTTCTGTGCATTCATCCAGATGCCTCTGACTTCACTGACCCAGGTAGCAACATCAGAGCAAGCTGGGATGCTCTGATGTCATGGCCTCCATTGCTGGTTCAGAGGGATGAGGATGTCCCATATTTTCAGCACATCATCCACCATGAATTGAAGATTCCTGCCCACCAAGCAGGGCACTAATTTCTCATGTCTACCATGTCCAGGGCAAATGGCAGGAACTATCCAGGGCAGCCCTGGATTAACAGTGCCTGTATAGATCCACAATGCCCTTTTAGATGTGACACCACTGCCAAGGATGATGGTGAATTCCAGGATATCCTGGCTGCAATGATTTGTTCCAGGTTCTATGAAGGTAAAATGGCTAGAATGTGTAAAAATGGACTCCAAAGGAACAAGGTGGGTAGTTAAAGCATCAGGTTTGACAAGATGCAGTGAGTCAACTCATGAGGTCTCGAGGAGGAAAACCCTCCTTGAATCTCAATGAAACCGGACTTAGCAAAATCAAATGTAAGATTCAGCGATAGTAGGAACTGCAGATGTTGGAGAATCTGAGATAACAAGGTGTAGATCTGGATGAACAAAGCAGGCCCAGCAGCACCAGAGGAGTAGGAAGGTTGATGTTTCGGGCCTAGACCCTTGTTCAGAAAATGACCGTCTTCTGAAGGGTCTAGGCCCGAAATGTCAGCCTTCCTGCTCCTCTGATACTGCTGGGCCTGCTGTGTTCATCCTGCTCTACACCTTGTCAGATTCAGTTCCAGGTTTCAATTATTGTGCTTAATGGGTGTCACGGACTAAAATGAAAACAACTTTCAACACAATTAGATGCCATATGATTGTGGCTAGCCATCAAATACACTGTGTACAACTGCCTTTCTTCAAACAAAATGTAACCAGTATAAAATCAAATCAACTCCTTCAGCTAATGTGTTAGCGTTAGATTAAGAATGAAGTAAAATTAATTCTAACCACCTCAAAATTCATTTGGCAAATTCAGCTCAAGTATGTAAAGATTGTTAGATTTTTCTCTTGTGTGTAAACTTAACGTGAAGTGCAAGAGATATATGAACCAAGATAGGTCTGCATTAATTAACAGAGCAGCTTTCCAAAAAATGTCTAAGGGATTTTGACTGGCATAAAATATTCTCAGCTAAGAAAGGTTCAGGTATGTTACATTTCGTGCGATAACGGAACTGATGTATCTAAATGAACAAAAGATCAAATGTCCTCAGTCTATTTTGCCCACCGGTGGCACAATACCTGCATGAGCCCTGAAAATACCAATGAAATTAAGGACAATTGATATCAGGTACTTTAAGTAGTCATGCAGATACATGGGAGTAAAAAACTTGATACTTCAAAGTTATTCATTGTCTGGTTGTCATACTCTACTGTTTTAGATTTCTTGGTACTTTTCATAAATTTGAGCATGTAAATTAATCATTGGAGCCACCGGTAAGATGATGTGCTTAATGATACAAGACTTCAAAGGAAGAATTTGACATCAGCTTAAATACCATTTCCAAAAATTTATGACGACTCCAACATCATTTGGCGAACATTCCTCTCTGTGTTAAGCTTAACGAAGGAAATGATAAGACCAAACAGGTGAGCAGGCATAGGCAATGATTGAGGTTGCAGTCTATATCAATCATGATTTAAATCTTTGCTCATATAAAATTTACAAAACATGCGCTTGTTAAAGGGTATTTAAGGGAAGATGATGCAGAATTTCTTAGCTAAGAAGAATGTTCTTTTTGAAAATATAATGGAGGCCCAGAGCTCTGATTCACGCATTTAGTTGTAATGTGAATGAAGGGCAAGATTTCACTTTATCCATATATGTCATAATTACTGTTAAAAAATTATAAATATAAGATTCAGTAACAGTGCAATTATGACAAAATTTCAAATTATAAATGAAGTGAAATAATTATGAATCAGCAGGAGATTGAAAGGTTTAAAACAGCGCAAGAGTACATTAGAGAGTCTTAAAACAGTGCGAGAGGTCAGTGAAGAAATCAGAGCCAGCATAAGAGTCGGGAGGTTTAAAACAGTACAAGAGAACAGAGGAGAAGTTAGAACTAACATAAGAGTGGCAGAAATGTTCAGGTCTGGGAGACTTAAGAAATCAGAAGTACGACGTCACTGCATAACAGCTTAAAGGAAACCAGGATTTGCAAAGCTACGCAAAAAGAGTGAGTTTCTGAAATATTCAATAGTGACATTGTGGGAAAACATAAGCTCATTGATTAGGACTAGGAGCCAGCCTGGGAAGGACAGTGATTGTGCTAAGTGAATATTATTACTAACCAGTATTTAAAAGGCAAAGGTAGGCTTTAGTTTAGATTAAGATTGGTTAAATGATAAGGAACAGGGTAATGTTGGTGATGTAAATTTAATATTCCATAAAACAGAAGAAGTAAATTGAAAATAAAGTAGTTTGAATATACGCCAAGGCAAAACAGCTCGGCAAGGTGGAAACTTGGTCCTGTGTCAGATGGGAAGTCAGAGATGTGACTCTTGTTGCATCCAGGGTGTCCAAGTGTGCAGCAAGTATCTCCATCTGCAGTTACTGGAAATTGGCTTCTTGGGTCTGGGGTGATGGTGGAAGTCACCATTGGTTATTCACAAAATTGAGATTTTGTAGATATCTCCAAAGCTGAAGAATGCTGAAGCAGAAAGGAAGTGGATGGCTTCCAGACAGAGTCAAACAATAGGCAGGTAAATGTCTGGGACTATCTCTTTCTCTTGAGCAGGTTATATATTTTGAATAATATTCAGGGAGATGATTTTTCAAGGGAACACAGTGAAGGCTAAGTCCAAGGCATCAGGGGAAGAAAAGAGAGCGGGAGAACAATAGTGATACAGGCTTCTATGATAAGGGCAACAGAAGAATGTTTCTGCACCTGCTGATATGACATGAGTTTCTTGCCTCCCTGATGCTATGATCAGGAATGCCACTGATAGGCTACAGGATATTCTGAAGGGGAAGGAAGAACAGCTAGAGGTCTTGGTATCAAGGACATAGGGAAACTGACGGATGGGGTCCTGCAAGAAGAATATATAGGGGGCTAGTAAATAAATTATAAAGCAGGACTTCAAAGAAACAAGTCTCAGGATTATTCCCAATCCACATGCTAGCTAGAACAGGAACTAGAGAACAGAAATTTATGTTCTATCAAATATATGAAATATTTTACACAAACAAAATGCAAACTAGTGTGTGTGTGTGTGTGTGTGTGTGTGTGTGTGTGTGTGTTATATATATATTGTAAATCACAATTTTGGAAATGCAACAAAATTTATTCGTTTAAAGGCAGCTCTAATTGAAACAAATCTCCTACAGCATAAATTTATTGAAATATGCAACAGATGCTAATTGTAAGTATATGAGTATGTATATTCACAAGTATATTGTGAAAGCTAATTAAATTGAGAACTGTTAGGACTATATGTATGGTCACTACTTGTCAACTAACATTTGTTTGTATGCATAGGTATGATTGTGGTGGTATGAATGTTACCAACAGAGATGATTTCAAATTCCTTTTTTTTGGCCCACGTGGGATTGTAGCAGCCTTAAAATGCAGTTGGAATCACTGACCATTCAATGTATTTTGGTACTATGATGCTACCATCTTCAGTAGGATTCTGTCAATGACGGTGCATCTTTCCATCTCAGGTAGGAAGCCTTTTCCATTGCTGTCCTGTTACCACGACTATGATTTAGCTATGGCTGCCAATTTGAGATACAAATGATTGGAACTGCACATCACATGGGCGATTTTTTAAAAAATTAGATCGTCATAAAGTGACCGAACATTTTGATTTTAGAGGGATAACAGCCAGTCAATTAAAAAGAAGGAAAATATGTCTTTAGATTTAACTTTATGGAGCCAAGAGGAGAAGAACTGCCCTTTCTGAGCCTTAAAAAGAATCAACTCTATCTATCACCTCCCTTGCCCAATTCCTTTGGAATTACAACCTCAACTCTCCTGGTTCTGCTCATTGGCCTGACTTGACACAAGAGACAGAGACTTTTTAGGTGGCAAGCTATGTCAGACCATGAACTTTGCACCTCTAGCTTGTAAGTAGCATGTACATGGTGTCCTCCACAATTAAAATCAACCTCCAACGTGTTTACATCACCAAACATTCAAAATTATCTGAGTTTGGAACTTTTGTACAGTAATTTGTTGCAAGCCTCAATTCCCACATAAATGCTACATCGTGAGAGCAATTACACATTAATTGGTATTTTGAGCTGAAGTCAGTTCTGCACATTTAAATCTTTTATTTCTTCCATAGTGTTAAGAAGAGAAAGAGTAAAAATAAAAAGTGGAATTAATCTTTGGTTTGCCTGACCTCCTGGCCATTTGCAAGATATCAGTAGGTATAAAATACTATTTCCTTTGATTTAAAATAATATATATACACGCTCATGGTTGTGAACTTTGTCCAACACCATTTTGGGTCATTGTGCTCTGCAATCATGAGGGACAAATTCCTAGCACAATGTGCTGGAGAACTGATTAGAATACGCTACAATGAGCTTCATGGTGAGTAAGAAGACATGCAAACAATGTCAGATAGAGACACAAAATATTGAAGTGTGTCTTTATTTGGAAATAGTCATTTGGAGAAAGCAGTATTTTGGAATATCTAAATAAATGTACTGCCTATATGCGCTGTAATACAAACTGTAGAATAAAGGTAGGAATAATGACAATTTTTACCTGCAAATGTTTTATTTGGCAGGTGGGTGAATTTCAGGTCAAAAACTATCACTGTTATGACAATATCCATTACGTACCTTTTAGCCGATAGATGGCATTTTGTTGCCATACGGACGACTTGTTCAACACTACTTAAATGTTAATGAGAAAATAGTCAACTGATTGTCATCGTGGCTGGTTGTTTGTGGCTGTCAACATTTCTACATGTAATTAATACTTAAATGCAACTCTCCATATATTGCTGACCTTTATTCATAATTTTAAAATGACCAAAAATATTCCAAACTGGCCAAACCCAAAAAATGAATACCGGTAACTTTAATTTTAATTTATATCTATGGTACTATTTTGGTCAAAGGTTTTTTAATTATATTCTCTAGGCATATAATTATTTCAGGGTTTGTTATTGATTAAAAATATACCTGGAATAATTAAAGATGAAATTATATCTTGAAATATACCTTGCATTAGTTGCCATTTTATCTGTCTATCTAAACATTGCAGTGCTTAGAATTTGATTTATGAGACTGGGACTTTTCCACTGTCCAGACTAAGAGCTAAATGCTTTCAACATGGGTGAAGTTTCCACAGGACATGTTGGAGGCCTCCCCAGATTGCAGACCCTCCCAACATTGAATAAATGCCGGTTTGTGTGACAAGTGGTCTCTCATTGGACACTTAAGTGGCTGCATTGACTACCCATTAGGCAGCTGCACCACTAAGATTAGTTTATCTTTGGATTCTTGTTATTTTCAATAATTCATTTGCCCCATCTACATCACACCTGCTGCCATGCAATCAAAACCAAATCCAAAAGTGTAAAGATAATGAGCTATTATAGTTGAATGCTCTGGACTTGTGTATGAGTTTCCTGCATGATAACATGATCCCAATGAGCCTAATTGTTAATATCTGAGTCCAGATGTTGACACGGTCTTCTATAACAGAATTATGCACTTCCAGGTATCCAGTTCATAATCATTTATAGGCAAATAATAGATTGAAGCTAATAAATATGAAAATGAATGAATGGCTCAGTTTCTGCGTCATGCACTCTTATTGATCCTGTAGAAATTGACATTAGTTATGTCACGTATGGTTGAGTGAAATGTATACCATCCAAATGTAGGAGTGGTACACTTTTAAAATATATAACAGAATCATAATTATTAATTTCCAATAGCAGGGACAGTCTTTCTCATCATGAAAACAAACACTTCCATATAGATTGGATATAGTAGATAAGTGAGATATTTTCCATTTTTGTGCCATTATTGTTTACAAGCATTCAATACTCTATACTTGGATTGAAAAGCTAAGACTGCTGAATTGTTTGTGAAGCAAGTGTGATTATACCTGTATTATCCTCAGTGAATA
This sequence comes from Stegostoma tigrinum, assembly GCF_030684315.1. Classification (NCBI taxonomy): domain Eukaryota; kingdom Metazoa; phylum Chordata; class Chondrichthyes; order Orectolobiformes; family Stegostomatidae; genus Stegostoma; species Stegostoma tigrinum. The sequence goes on from NC_081369.1 coordinate 31,835,558, forward strand.
TTTTCCAGATGAACTCATCAACTATGTTCGACATATATGCGAACTATAATGCAATTGCAAACTGAGAAAAGATATTCTGTTATAGTACTAAGATTTACAAAAATTAGATCATTGTTAATATTTTATTTGAAAAAGAGGAAAGATGTCTCTCATTTATTTGCTTTGGTCTTTCAAAATATTTTAAAACTTTGTGAATCCATAAAATATTACAGATGAATTAGCTTGGAAAATGAAAATCAAAGAATTAATATACATGTTTCAAATTGACGATCAGTGATACAATCTGGGTAAGCATCTGCCCCCACTGATTAACAGTCAGCTCTCTTGTGCTTTAAGCTTGGGATATTTGTCTCAGCCACTTCCCCTGACAATGTTATCACTGGCAAAAAAGTAGGTTCAGAAAATCATTTTGAAGAAACTTGAAAGGACAAAATGACGTGTTAATCATAACCTCCTTTAGCTATTTTAAAATATAGATCCCAATGGTGCAACTTCCCCTTTAAAGTTGCTGAATGAAAGAACTCAGAAATGGAATAACCAACCAACCATGCCACCCTGCACTACACATTCCTGAACCATAATGAGATGACAAGTTTTTTCAATGAACCATGGAATTACTTTTTACTTTGCCTTTATAATGATGAAAAATTGCAGGATTTCTTTTCCACTATTTTGAAAATATTTGATTAATTTGTTATTTTGCTGAATTCAAAGGACCTAATTCAAGATGTACTCTAACGTGCTTTTGAAATCTTCATGAGATATAAATTCAAAGAAACAAATCAATTTCTTTTGCTTGTTCATGTGAACCCCCTTCAATAGCGTCGTTTCCAAAGCATTCAAGTGCTAGAATTGTTGCATAACAAATATAAATGGATTTATGTCTATCAAGCAACGATGCAGTTTCTAATTTTACTAAATGAAGCTCAGAGATTGACATACTGTCCAGCAAGGAGGGCATGTTAGATTACATGATGAAACATCATCATAGAATCCCTACAGTGTGGAAACATGCCCTTCAGCCCAACAAGTCCACACCAACCCTTAGTGTATCTCACTCAGGATCATCTCCCTGTAACTCACCTAATCTACACACCCCTAAACACAACAAGCAATTTAGCATGGCCAATCTAACAAACCTGCACATCTTTGGACTATAGGAGGAAACTGAAGCAAACCCATGCAGATACGGGCAGAATGTGCAAACTCCACACAGGCAGGTGCCCAAATGTGGAATCGAACCTGTGTTCCTGCTAGTGTGAGGCAGTAGTGCTAATGACTGAGCCACCATGCTGCCCATGGTGTTGTGAAACTTTTGACTTGTAAGCCCATTCACTAACTATGGTAAGACTTGAATTAGTAAATTTATTGTTGGCAAGGAAGTATTTATATCCAGAATGTGAAACAATACTTTTTAAAACAGTGTGTGCTTTTAAGTAGGAGTGAAGTTAATAAATTATTTTATGGCACTGGGAATTAGAACTGATGAGACTACCGATCACTGTGCACAATGATTCACCTTCAGAAGAGTGTTACTTTCTACTCAAGTTGACATTACAAGTTACACTTTTTAAATACCCTGGGATGTTTCACAACCTTCACACCAGGAACCCAGGTTCGATTCCACCTTCAGGCAACTGTCTGTGTGGTTTGCAGATTCTCCCCATGTTTGCATGGGCTTCCTCTGGGTGCAATATAGCTACAATTTACAGTTGTTATAAACTTATATTTTGAACTTTTTGGAGTACCAGACAGAGTGAGGTCAGAGGTGTGTTTTTTAAATTAAACTTACTTTTCTAATCAACCTGTTCAGAGATGTTATTACTTGTCTGAACATGTTAGCTGATAATTCCCTTTTGAATCCTCACAAATCTCTGCTTCATTTCTCAATTAACATTCCAAATCCAGGGTTCATTCCTGATATACTTGAAAAGATGAAATGAGCAAGGTTATGCCCAAAGTTTCTTTTGAAATTTATTGTCAAATCTGTTTCCATTATCCTTTCAGACAATGCATTCCAGATCATAATTAAATCATTATGCAAATCATTTCTCCACTTTTCACTTTTGTTTTTGCCCTATCCCTTTCCCATTTGTTTAATCCAAAACAAACTAGTCCTGGCTCAGTGCGAAGTAAAAGTGTTAATTCTGGAATATCCTTTTTGGACAAGATTCTTCTGAGGATAACATCTTACTTCACAAGGCTTCTCCTCCCACTTCACAAAATGTCTCCCCCTGCTTCACAAAGCTTCTCCCCTCTGCCCCTTCTCAACATATCCTTGTCACGTTTCACACCAAACAATCCTGCATAGCTCACGCGATGTCCATAGGAGGATAAGATCTTTCAACCCATACAGACTGTATCATATAGCTGCCAATTGTTCTAATGTTTCAAAACAATGATCCCAAAGAATATGCCCCAGTGAAAATACATCAAAAACACCTTACCTACAATTTGCTGAATTGCCTATTTGATATAGTCTTAGAAATGGCCCAAACTGCTTCATAATACTAATTATTTTAAGAGTGAATACAAAGACCTTGTCTGCACATTCATTGCCTATTTGGTATTCTGTCATTTCACCTTAAGCAACTGATGTCACGTTAATACCATTTATGACTGTTGGGCATACTTTTCTATGTCACTCCAATTCATGACCACCACAAGGCAATCAATGCAGGCAACTGCCGATGGCACATCTCCTACGTGCAAGTTGGCAGTAGAGCTACGGAGCTCCACAAGGCATGGTGCTGCACTACCAATTGTATGCCTACATTATCTACAGTTTCATCTACATTTAATTGAAAAAGAACTACTCAACCTTGGAGCCTGGACTTAATTCGAGCAACGACAAAATGGAATGAAGTTTCCCGTTGCAACAGTCCTGTGGAACATTTCTGTTTGCTGTAAAAGTATTGTTTCAAAGGAAATGCAGAAGTGAAGAGATAAATTTAACTCTTGAAACTAAGCAGTTCAAGGTTTGTCTTAAGCATAGTCTTTGGTGTGGTAAACGTTTATTACAGAGGAAAATGAATATAGAAACTTCGTAATAAAAAAAAACTAGACTGGATAGACACTTATTATTGCTGAAGGAAGACTTTGTTTTCTTTTTTTAGAAACATTTATCCCACCACATTAACTTGATATTACATAGAACTGAAGAACTTGGATCAGGAATAGGCTATATAGCTCATTGAGCCTTCTCCACTATTCCTGTTCTTTGGTTTCACTCCCACTTCCTGTAATCTTCCCGTACCCTTTGATATCGTCAGTTCCAAAGAAGGGTCACTAGACTCACAACATTAACTCTGCTTTCCCTTCACCGATGCTGCTAGAACTTCAGAGTTTGTCCAGCACTTTCTGTTTCTGTTCCAGATTTCCAGCATCCACAGTCCTTTGTTTAATTCCCGTGGTCTTTGGTTCTCTAAGAATCCAAAAACCTGTCTGTCTAAATCCTCAGTATATTCAATGACATATTTAGCGAAACATTCACAACTCTCAGAGGTAAGAGAATTCCCCACATTTATCACTGGGAAAATTTAGAGTGTGCTTTGTGTTGCACACAATCCTACTTTGTGTGTCTGGGAAATATATGACGTTATGACACAGCGATTCAATTAAAAAATTTAACATTCCTCACCATGATAAACATAAGTATGAACTAAACTATAACAGACTTCATATTAAAATGTCAAAACCACAAATAACAAAAATGATAAGTCATCAGAACATTTTTCACATCACTTGGTTGTCATGGGTATAAAATACAAATCAGCTGGCTCCCTCTCTGATATACAAAATGTTTGATAAAATAATTACTAGTCAAATGGCCCTTTAAGGAACAGCACATGACTCGAAGTTTGGGATATACTTTACTGAATAGCATCTTATTAAATTCCATACATACTGATAACATTTGCTTTCTTTGATTGACTGAACATTCTTTATCAGCATAACTAATCAAGTGTAACTGAAATATCTCTTTAAAACTGTCAGAGGTATCTGTCACTGGATTTCAAACAGATATATGCGTACACATATACCACACTTTCATTTTAATAGCATTACTACAAAAAAAAATTAAAGTTTAAATCAGTTATTGTTTTTACTGTCTATCAAAAATTGTTCTGATAATGAAATGGAGGCATGTTCTAAGTTTGATATTCACTGTTCAGAAGTCTTGTAATTATCAAAAGTCACAAGATTATTTCAGTTAATACTTATTCTTGTTATTTACTTACAGTTATTAATTCAATCCTATTGACAAGCCAGGTTTTTGTATAGTTCATTAATTTTGGGAGATGACATCCTTGATATCATAATAAACAATACAGAACACTATTCTGTTCACAGTAGCTCAAATATATTGGTTATGATTAAAATTTACATATGCTCATTAGCATGTTATTTATTATCTGCACGGGATAAGACTGTTAACTTGGTCAGTGGATTTTTCTCAGAATGGAAGACGTGAGTGTTCTTCCTGGTGATTGACGGCTCACATAATTTGGGCGTTCTTGTCACTGCATAAAGGCAGTCACTTAAAGTGGCTCTTCAACTTGAAATAGTTACGTGGCAGCAGAAGCAAGCGTGTCAAAGCCTCCTCATCTGCAATAATGGAAAGGGGATTCTGGTAGAAGAGGTCGGTAAGGGGTGGGATTTTTTTTATCAAGGATCAGGACTTGCCAAGCTGTTGTTGGTACTTTGTTAGCAGTTGTTGCCATTTTATTTGCAGCAACATCTCCTTTTATTCTAAAATCAGAAGTCACACAACACCAGGTTATAGTCCAACATGTTTGTTTGAAATCAAAAGTTTTTGGTTGAGGCAGTCTACATGGTCAATCTCCATGGCCTCAACCAGGATCTTGGGTTCATGTCACGCTACATGTAACCTCACCATACTGTTCTGTGTTTGTAAAGTCTTCCTTATTGTCCTGGTTCAACTGTCTCACCTTGACAACTTATGATCTCTCTAGCTTAATTTGTTTGTACAATTTTGGATAATTTCTTACTTTGGTTAGACCCTCAGCATGTTATTCCAGCAATTGGATTATAGATCATGCCCTTCACTTACCGTTCAGCTGTTGACACTTTACTCACACTATCTGATAACTCTCTGCAGGTGATCAAAGGTATCATTTGACAATACCTTCATACACTATTTGTGTAGAGTTGGATGAACACAACAGGCCATGCAGCATCAGAGGAACAGAAAAGCTGGTGTTTCGGGTCTAGATCCTTCGTTAGAATTTTTTTTTCTGAAGGGTTTAGACCTGAAACGTCAGCATTCCTGCTCCTCTGATGCTGCTTGGTCTGCTGTGTTCATCCAGCTTTACACCTTGTTATCTCAGATTCTCCCACATCAGCAGTTCCTACTATCTCTCTCACACACTATTTGCATGATCTTTTGGTCTCTCTGCCCATTGATCTCTCTGCTTGTAAATTCAGTGCATATACATTCTTCTTCACTACATCTGATGAAGGGGCAGTGCTCCAAAACTTGTGATTGCAATAAGCCAGTTGGACTATAACCTGGTGTTGTGTGATTTCTGACTTTGTCCACCCTGGTGTTACACCGCCACCTCCACATCATGACCTTTCTTTCTCGGCCACACGCAGCTAACGGAGTCAAGCAGAACAGCTACAACTAAAAGCCAGTGACCACATCCTCCAATTTGTTTGTTGATTCACTAAAAATCAGTTCTGTATTTGGCACAACTGTCTAATCTCAAATAATGTTTTTTTTTTAAAATCCAAAATATACCTTACAATGGCTTACTTTCATCGAGTGAGGACTCATTTGAATAGCATTGATGTAGCTGGTGTATTGAGTTTTGATACCATAATCTTCTTGGGAAGAGCAGGAAGAATTGAATTTAAAAACTCCTCGGCACCTATTTCATCATGGAATGCTGAATTGGATGAATATCTTTTAATGCGGCCAGTGTTCATCCCAGGCAGCTACTGGAATCTGATATCCATCTTCAACATGATCACAACTATCATATGTGTACAATTTCAGTGTAAGACATCTAACTGGAAAACTTGAAAATCCAATGCTAAATTTACACTATAAAATCAGAAATATGGTAAATTTTTACACTGAAGAACATTGGATGTGAGTTTGCTCGCTGAGCTGGAAGGTTAGTTTTCAGACGTTACGTCACCATTCTAGGTAACATCATCAGTGAGTCTCCGGTGAAGCGCTGGTGTTATGTCCCGCTTTCTATTTACCCGTTTAGGTTTCCTTGGGTTGGTGATGTCATTTCCTGCGTTGGTGATGTTATTTCCTGTTCTTTTTCTCAGAGGGTGGTAGATTGGCTCCAAATCAATGTGTTTGTTGATGGAGTTCTGGTTGGAATGCCATGCTTCTAGGAATTCTCGTGTGTTTCTCTGTTTGGCTTGTCCTAGGATGGATGTGTTGTCCCAATCAAAGTGGTGTCCTTCCTCATCTGTATGTAAGGATACAATTGATAGTAGGTCATGTCGTTTTGTGGCTAGTTGATGTTCATGTATCCTGGTGGCTAGCTTTCTGCCAGTTTGTCCAATGTAGTGTTTGTCACAGTTCTTGCAAGGTATTTTGTAGATGACGTTCGTTTTGCTTGTTGTCTGTATAGGGGCTTTTAAGTTCATTAGCTGCTGTTTTATAGTGTGTTGGTGGGTTTGTGGGCTACCCTGATGCCAAGAGGTCTGAGTAGTCTGGCAGTCATTTCAGAAATGTCTTTGATTATGGTTTCTTGGCCCGTTTTGTCTGTTTGTTTGGGTTTGTTGCTGAGAAATCGGCGGACTGTGTTCATTGGTTACCCATTCTTTTTGAATACGCTGTATAGGTGATTTTCCTCTGCTCTTCATAGTTCCTCTGTGCTGCAGTGTGTGGTGGCTCGTTGGAATAATGTTCTAATGCAGCTTCGTTTGTGGGTGTTGGGATGGTTGCTCCTGTAGTTCAGTATTTGGTCCGTGTGTGTTGTTTTCCTGTAGACGCTGGTTTGAAGTTCCCCATTGGCTGTTCGCTCTACTGTGACATCTAGGAATGGCAGTTTGTTGTTGTTTTCCTCCTCTCTTGTGAATGTTATGCCAGTAAGGGTATTATTGATGGTCTTGAAACAGATCCTTACATACAGATAAGGAAGGACACCACTTTGATTGGGACAACACATCCATCCTAGGACAAGCCAAATAGAGACACGCACGGGAATTCCTAGAAGCATGGCATTCCAACCGGAACTCCATCAACAAACACATTGGCTCCAAATCAATCTACCACCCTCTGAGAAAAAGAACAGGAAATAACATCACCAACACAGGAAATGACATCACCAACCCAAGGAAACCTAAACGGGTAAATAGAAAGCGGGACATAACACCAGCGCTTCACCGGAGGCTCACTGATGTTACCTCGAATGGTGACGTAACGTCTGAAAACTAACCTTCCAGCTCAGCGAGCAAACTCACTTCCAGAACCTCAACTTGAGCTACAAATCTTCTCAAAACTCGCTAACTGAAGAACATTACTTGAAGAAGTGGTTATCGATTTATGGTAAAGGTCAGCAAGGAGGCTTTGGAGAGGGTGCAAAGGAGGTTTACCAGGTTGCAGCCCGGACTTGAGGGCTTGTCTTACGAGGAGAGGTTTTTTGAGCTCGGACTTTTCTCTCTGGAGAGAAGGAGGAAGAGAGGTGACCTGATCGAGGTGTACAAGGTAATGAGAGGCATGCATAGAGTCGATAGCTAGAGACTTTTCCCCAGGGCAGGATTGACTGCCACAAGGGATCATAGTTTTAAGGTGTTAGGGGGAAGGTATAGAGGAGACGTCAAAGGGAGGTTCTTCACCCAGAGAGTTGTGAGCGCATGGAATAGTTTACCAGTGGTAGTCGTGGAAGCGGAATCATTAGTGACATTTAAACGACTGCTGGAGATGCACATGGACAGCAGTGAATTGAGGGGAATATAGGTTGGGTTATTTTGTTTTTGGATTAGGAATATTCCATGGCACAACATCGTGGGCCGAAGGGCCTGTACTATGCTATACTTTTCTATGTTCTATGTTCTAGGTCAGGCAGCATCTGTGAAGAAAAAAGTCAGAGTTAACATTTCAAGCCCAGTGACCCTTCCTGAGAACTGGATCTGAAACTTTAACTCTAATTTTTTTCTTTACAGGTGCTGCCAGGCCAGCTGAGCTTTTCCAGCAACTTCTGTTTTTGTTTCTGATTCACTGCATTCATGGTTCTTTCGGTTTTTGGCAATTTATGGTGGTGACAGTCTTGTGGAAGATTTTATATTACTTTAAACACAGAGAGCATTTACCTCATCTTACACTTATGCCTTTCCTCACTAGCATGTTGTAGATCACTATTCTGACTTTCTTGTATGGTGTAAGCAACAACATGACACAAGAGTTAAATCTTATTCTTCTGAGGTGATTTACGTGAATTAATTTTGCTTTTTTATGTTCTCGTTGAAATTTTGTAGTTTTTACTGAATTGCTTACTGGTTTTTGTCATTTATTTGTGAAATTTATATTTGCAGTCCAAAGTAAAATATTATTCATTTTTGTTAAGGAATATTATATTTCAACATTTATTATGTTGCTAAAGAAGTGTTATTTCCATTTTTTATTGCTGCAAATTTGTTTTGTTTCATCCAAAGATGCTTTTTGTTCATATTTTGAATCAATATTGAATTCAACATTTTATTTCATAACTTACTGTAAGGAAAGTTAAGGTTCCATTATTTATTTTGGTCTTAGTAATAAATTAATATCAGTTGAAAAACTATGGTAAGAGACCATTCTAGTTGATTAATTCAATGCACATTAAAGCAGTATAAGAACTGCCATCTTATACTCAATATAACTTTGTACTACAGTCCAAGCATTACATCACTATTTAGAAATGGTCAGCATGATTGATCTGGCAATTTTACACAAGAAGACTTCATGCAAACCTCTCTCATTCACCAAATTCAGCATGACGTGAAGCAGAATGTTCCTTAAAATCACAATTAAACCATTTGTCCAAACATAGAATGCATTAGCATAGCCACCTGTCTTCTTAAACACAGTATGAATACTGGTACCAGGGATTAAATTGTAGATAAGTGCAAAATAGCAACAGGACTCCTCACATGATTTATGCCTGCATACTTGGAAGCTACAGGATTTTGTTATTGACAGGCATAGACTTCTTTTGCATGAGGGTCCTTGGTACTGCTGTCACCACCAATATTTTAATAGCTCTGTATTAAAGCAATCCAACTGTATAGTATGAGGTATTATTACTGGATTGTGTTATCATCCACATGCATAAGACTTGCTAATTGCATGATGGTAATAGGACTGCCATTGAGACTGAGTGCCACCAAACAGATATCGGATACAGCCAGCTGCTAATAGTATGTGCAACAGTCTGATGATTACTGGCAGTTAGATATCGGCAAAGTTATTTAATTAAAATTATATACCTCATTTTTAAACTAGTGTATTAATTATTCCCTCACAATTGACAATATGGCAAACATACACTTTGCTATTGATGAGGAATTCAAACAAAGGGGTTTCAGGTATAAGCAAACAGTGACTGTTGAAAAAACTTCTTTTCGACCATGATGTATCTGACACATTTTTATTGAAGTAAATAAAGGTGGTGCTAAAATGTTATAGTAGGTAGTAAGGTGATGCAGCTTTGATGATAGCAGTGCAAAGTTTCTTAACTGGAAGCCCATGAACACTGTATATAAGCACAGAATCAACATTTGATTGAAAGAAATCATGCTCCTGATACTAAAAACAATGGATCTTCTGAACAGGATTGGCCAGGTGGGTAGTGAGAGATGGGGCAGGGTGTAGAATCGTATAAGTGAAGTCTGGAAAATAATTGAGTGGATCAAAATCTGCAATCTCAACTGTCCTCTAGATGCCATGATGTGGCTGCCATCGCAGCTGTATTGAAAGACGCAACACTTATTATTATTATTCCACACAACTCGCAATAAATCAAGGGCAGCCTGCCAAGCCAGTCAAGGATTTTGGCCACAAACTGGTGTTTGGATGGCGTGTTCTCAGTCAGAGGCTTCTGCATTTCACACAGTCAGTTCTGTGGCTGCATGATGCGCAGTCTGGGGCTGGGGTGTGGCTGGGGTTGGGAAGGCCTAACACTGTATCAGTGATCTAATAGTAAAGTGGGGTCTGAGCAATTCTCATTCATTTTGAGTTTGGTAGCTCAAAGGTAGAAATGTAATTGAGGGGAAAGGGATGACAATAGCGAAGCCAGGCAAGAGCATTTGTATGGGGAGAGGGTAAATATAGGAAAGCATGAGTAGGAAGGGAGCTATGCTGGAGGAATAGTCATCCATAGTCAGGAGCTCCCTTGCTTCATTTTGCATGGTCAGTTTATATTGCCAGGGGCAGGGGGCAAGGGGAACAGATTCATGCAGATAGGCTCAATGGGCACCTGGGCAGATGCAAAGCCCCTAGAAGGGCAATCAGGAAGTGAATCTAGATTTTCAGGGTCTCCCAGACACATAAAAGGTAGAAGCCACTGGCCGAGGAACAGTCATGGTCACCTTCCATTGTGCTGAAAATCAAAACTGCACAATGGGGAAAGAAATGGCAGTGACCAGTCAGGAGGGAAACTGTCTCATTCTATGGAGGGGGCTGCAGGGGGTAAATATGTTAAAGTACATATAGAGTGTTGTTTCACTACATGACCAAAGCACTCCTTAATATATAAAGGCAAAATATTGTGGATACTGGAAATCTGAAATATCCACAGAAAATGCAGGAGAGACTCCACAAGTCTCTCAGCAATTGTGAAGTGAGAGACAAAGTCAATGTTTCAAACCCAGCATGTCTCTTCATCAGAATTGGCATTAATGAGTTTTATTTTCTGTCTCTCTCTCTCCCACCATGTCTCAGTGTAGACTATGAATCCACAGCTGGCTGGAGGGATCCTACTTGGTAGTGGATGCCATTGGCCCTGGAAATTTGTTTGGCCAACCCTGGGGACATTTGAGTCTGAAAGCTAAGGATCTTCTTCCTAAAGGAAGTCAACCCTCCTCAAGTTCAGCTTCAAAGTGTCAGAGGCGTCATGCAGGATGGAAGTGGAGGAACTATTTACCTCTGGAATATCCTGAGAAAAGATTTCCTCCATCTGTGTGCCACCTGGTGTAGCCCTGTCTCCTTGTGAGGAAGGGGCATCTGGAATATGTACCAGGTTCCTCACTACCACATTGCTATGCCTTTGGTCCTCAAGGCCAATGCCTGAGAAGGTGCAGTGCATGTGTGTGCACCTCCCCAGCAGACCCTGAGAAAACTGTGCATGGAAACAAAGAGAAAGTTGCATGATTACTGCAACTTCTGGACATTGAGGACCATTGTGCCCCACATACAAGTCAGCCTCTCTTGTTCCCCCCCAGTGTACATAGATGAAGTATTAGACTAAAAACACATAGGGTCAGATCCTGCCCACAGCTGAACAACTGAGCATGTTGCAGGCACGTTCCAGTGCTCTGAGGGCCGATGGCCTGGAATATTTCTTCCTTGGCCAGCTAGTGAACTGTCATAGTGAGGTGCTCATCAGCATGAGGTCTTAAACTTCTTAAAATGATATTCTTAACAGGGTGACCATATCTGAGCTGGTGGAGGGTGCAAGAGGAAGTATTGAGCATTGAAAATCCAACCCTGCTTTTCCCAGAGTCGGCAGAAAAGTTAAAGATTTTAGAAAGTATACAAAATTCACCAATTTACCCGCAAATTGAGCAAAATCACAGAACAGTACAAATTTCTGTACGTAGCAAAAGCTGCAATTCATTTTAAGTAAATAGACTCTAGGTACAGGTGAGTAATGAGCCATTGACATATAACTACTAATAAAACTCTATGATCTTAAAACTATGTGTGCAGACACACACACACACACACACACACACACACACACACACACACACACACACACACTTTCTCACAAGGTCAAAAAAGTGTATTGTGGATGGAGGGAAAAGACTGGGAAGGCAGTTCAGCGGTTCCGTTCACAAAAGTTGTTGAGATGCTTCTTAAGATTCCTGTGCTATTCAGAGTAGTGTCCTTGGTTATCCTTCTATGGATGCTTCTACTGGTTTGCAAGATGCACAGTGTCGCTGGTTCACTCATAGAAGGTCTCTAGGGTTCTTGTGATACAGTAGTATTATCTCTGCCTTTGGATTAGGCAATTCAGGTTCAAGTATCGCCTGCTCCAGAGGTGTGTTTTAACATCCTGAACAGGTTGCTTAAAAGAAATATATAAGGTCTCTGACACATAAATTAAAAGTCATAACTTACAAGAACTGTTGAAGGAGAAAGCGATGTTGACAGACTCAAAATGGCTGTTACTGCAAAAAATAAGAACAAACTCCAAAAATGGTGGTGATATGAAGGCTCTCTGTATCTTGTTCATAGCTCCAAGCCATTCAGCTGTCTGAGAACCAATTACATAGGAACAAGGCCCTTGACATTGATAATAGGTCATTTGTTGATGAACCAATCAGCTACTTCTACCACCCAAAGCTCCATCTTTGCACAACCACTCAGCACTAGTTTGTCTACAACTACATTTTAACCAGTAATTTCATAATGTGCGTCAGGTTACTTGTTTTCAAACATACAGCAATCCTCGATTTTTAAAACAATTATTTTCTTATTTCAGTTCTTAATTAAAAGTACACAAATGTTTTATTTTAGAAAAAAGGCACAATCTTTACAAGCAGTGAGTTTGGCAAAATGCAAGAAATCTTACTAGTGCTTGTAGTGGAAAACCTCAAAAAAATCAGACAACTTGCACTTCAGCAAGAAGGATGTAAAATTCAGCCTGACGAGGGTCCCAAGGTTTGATAATACTTTAAAGGAGGAGTTGGGACCTGGGGCAGATCAGTCATGATCTTGTTAAATGGCAGGACGTGCTTAGGGCCAGATGAACTGATTCTGTTTGAACTTCTTATGTCACAGGAAGATTGGTGGGATTACTTGGTTCTCATTTCTCCAACCCTGCAGCCCAGTTGTTGATTGATGAGCTGACTATGTTTTACGCATTGCCTAATCATGTAGGAAACCAGTCCTACTTTCATGGTCTTTGTTCATTGAAAGTTATGTCATGATATAATATTGTGCAGTAGAAGATGAGAAACTGAGGAATAGTTCTAGTTTGCAACCTATGAAACCTAAATTGTTTAATGAATTATTAAAACAGACCTAAATTGTGAACAAAACTCTTGATGTAAATTGACAATTTTAACGTTTTTTAGTGAATCTTGAATTGAAAACAAGTAGAAATCAGACACAAAATTGAAATGCAAAGATTCTCTGAGATATTATGATCAACCTGTTCAGAGACGTTACTATACACCTCTGGAGCAGGTGGAACTTCATCCCACATTTCACGGCTTCAGGTTAGGGACACCACCAATCACCAAGCACAAGCACCTCAAAGACTGGCTGACAACTGCAACTGTCATTACTGGTATGTCGTTACATTAATATGTCTCCTATAATGCCATTCCTCTCAGTAAGAACAAGTGGCACGAGGGCTCAGTGGTTAGCACTGCTGCCTCACAGCACCAGGGACCTGGGTTAGATTCCACTCTCAGACGACTGTCTGTGTAGAGTTTCCACGTTCTCCCTGTGTCAGCATGTGTTTCCTCCGGTTGCTCTGGTTTCCTCCCACAGTCCAAAGACATGCAGGCTTGGTGGATTGGTTATGCTAAATTGCCCGTAGTGCTCAGGGATATGTAGATTAGGTGAGTTACGGAGAGATGGACCTGGGTTGGTGTGGACTTGTCGAGTTGAAAGGCCTGTTTTCACACCTTAGGGATTCTATGAACCATAGGCAATAAATTTAGTGTGAGTCAAATCTTCAGGGAGTATTAGAAATATGTATGAAATGATAAATGAAATAATTATTTCTAACTCTTCAATTATCAAATACTGATCATGATTAATTGATTACAAGTATTGCTCTATAACAATTATAAACAATGAATAATATTGCTATAACTGCTGACTTTAGATTTAATCACAGAGCTGTTAATTACCTGAGGATGTTCAGAATGCACTTAAGTACTGCCTGATGCCATTATTACTTTAATAGATTAATCAGTGCTGATAGCAGCTTCCAAACTGTCAATGTAGGAGCTATTAGAATTGAGTATAAAGGATAACATTTTGAACAATGAAAGTTCTATGCCGTATGTTGTTAGGCTCTACTTAAGTGCACACTAGAGGTATATCACTGAATAAGCTATTAGCCTCAAGCTGTTGCAGCAGAAATGATTTCTTTATTAAGGAAGGCCAATGGTTTTGAGGAAGTAATAATTATTTGTTATTTATAAGGACCTACATATTCATAGATTTTGAAAACCTGCATAATTGAATGCAGAAGAGACTAACTATCTTTCTAGACCTCTTACAGGAGCCCAAGACATTTTGATTTGGCATCTAGCTCATTTTCTGTCATTCCATTTGGTGTTTGTATTTGATATGATCTTAGCTGCAGGCATGTTCTGACAAATTCTGCTGGATTGCGTATCCTGTCAATTGGGTGATGCAGCAGACTTTTGCAATAGACTTTCGACTATTGATATTCAGGTTGGGTAGCTCATTGCCTACAGACTAATTGTAGACATCTTTTATCTTCCCCTGGTTTTCATTGAATGCATCTTGTACTCCTGGGAGTAATGATGAGTGATGACGGGGAGGGTTGTGCGCATTTGTCTGCTGAATAGCAGTTTGGCACTGGGTTTGCAATACAATGAAGTTTTCACATTTCAGAATGAGTATACACATTCGGTTCCAACTGTGCCTTGTATACTGTCAGTTGATGATCTACATTGCAGAGTATGGTGGTCTTCACTGAGTATAACCATAGGGTTTTTGTTAACATCCTGTAGTTTCTGGTCATTGTCATTGTCTTGATGATGTTGTGGATGGTGACCAGGGACAGGTCACTAAATGCCAGAAAGACCTATACTCACTGGGCCCATAGTGTTGGGAACATAAAATATCTGGGATAACCAAGTTGAGTTGCTGTAACAATATTTGAATAAGATGGGTCCCTGAGACAGGATCTCTGTTGTATTGCACATGGCAGGTTTGGCAATAATCTGTTGAATCAACATTTGCCACATTTATAAGTCCACATAATTTTGTGTAAATTGGATAGAGACAGAACTGAAGAAAGATGGCTGAACACAAAAAATCTCCATAGAGGCTGCCAGACCTGTTGAGTTTTTCCAGCAATTTCTATTTTTGTTTCCGATTTCCAGAAACGGAAATTATTTGGATTTTAATTTTGTTCTATTTTGTGGCCTTAGTGACTTGGAATTATGCACTTGTCTGGACATTATTTGTGGTTTCTTATGACATTGAACCACTTGTTTTAGCTGTTGCCTTCTGTATCTGTGCTTCCAATATTCTCTGGTGCCATATGCCAGACATACACTATTGAAAGCTGGGCAATTTTAAGTTGTGCTTTACAGACCACACCACATGAATTGCTTCTTAAGTCTGGCCACATTGGTAATCTGCTAATGGTGGATATTTTACATATAGTTTGTAGACACTGCCTACCAAGTAATATAGGTTCATACTTGTGCAGGCTTTGTAATAGCGCTTCCATTCTAAAACCTTTGGTTTGGTCCCAGATTCTGTTTGGAATGCCTCTGCTGCTTTGGTTGGAATGATGCCTCTTGTCTCTGCATCGAGTTATGAACCGAAACGAAGGAATCTGTTGGTCAATGCATAAAAGGCATGAATTACATACAATGTTTTCTGATTGAATTCCACTCATTTTTACTCACTTCCAACTTTGAATATTGACCATATTTTATATATGACCATCTTTATTCTTAAGTCATTATCAAACCTCACTGGATGTTTCAATCTGTAGATAGCATTCAGCAATTTTCATGCTCATGTCTTGTTTACTTGCTTTGGTAATATTGAGATTCAAAGCATAGAGCTCTATGTGTTGTCACATTAACTAAACACAGGCAGAAGATCCATTGCTTCCAACTGAGAGTCGAAATGTCTGGTCATCTTGGGACTTTTATGTGAGTATTGGCAGCTCATCAGGAACTGAAGGCTTTTGTTTAACTTCCCAGATGCAGGCAGAAGATCCATTGCTTTCAATTGAGATAGAGGTTTCAATTGATTAATCTGCAAACATGCACACACACACACACACACAGACACACACACAGACACAGACACACACACACACACACACGCGCGCGCGTGCACGTACACAAACATGTGAATCTATGGGGTGAATTTGCATTTGCAGATTTGTAATTGCATGTACATTTTATTTTGTTCAAAAAGCACACAATTTGTAGGCAGTCAATGTGGCATTTTAAAAATTCCAACTTTGGAAATAAAACCAGCCTGACAGATTCTAAGCAAGGCCTCACACCTAAAATACAATGTCTGATCTGAGATGTCACTTCTGGTACACTTATAAAGCCTTTAGTTATCACGGGTCAATGACTTGAAAGAAATTCTGGGATTTGCATTTTAATCGCGCAGAACCAGCATCTTGTTTTTAACTGATTTAAAATTTAACAGCCACTTTAGGTTTGTTCAATATATTCTCATCAATTCTATGAACTGCTTTTGCTTATAAATTCTGTGTCTGATGCTACCTTTCTCAATAATGCCTGAAGAAGGAGCAAGACTCTGAAAGTGTGCGTTTTAAAATAAATCTGCTAGACAACAACCTGGTGTCATATGACTTTTAACCTTGTCCAACACAGTCCAACACTGACACCTCCACATCATAGTGATTGAAGGCTATTTAAGATCAACCTCCTTTGAAATACATGTACATCATACTCCTGTGAAGTGATTGCCCTTTATTGGCACTGCACCAAGTGCTAAGTGGCAGATTCCATGCATTAATTTCTGTGATTATCTGCTCCCAATTCTTTCAACTTCATTGTCAAGAGGCCCTCACACCCTCTATGAGAAAATACCCTTTTTTCCACCTCCCAAACTAAGGTCTCCCGTGCTACACAAGAGACCCCAGAACCTCTCTATGGCCTACTCCACCACGGCTTCTCTACCTCCCTTTGTGGAAAACACCTTCAAACTCTACTAGCACCTGCTACAACCTGAAAGCACTTCCCCTTTAAGACGTCCAGGCTGGCAAGGTAAAGCCTGAGCTAGCTCTATTCATCTTGCATACGTTTAACCCCCTGTGGTGCATGCAGTCACTTAGCAACATGCTTTGCAGTGGTTGCTATCCACGAACTGTGATGAACTGGCAACATGAAGTTTGCACATTGTCTGTATCACTTTCGATCAAATAAAAGCAAAATACTGCAGATGCTGGAATGTGAAATAAACAGAAATGAAGAAGATTCATCTTAAAATTGAAATGTTTCTCTCTTCACAGATGCTGTCAGACATGTTGAGTTCCTCCAGCATTTTCTGTTTATATTTCACCTTAACCAAGCCTGGGCTAATCCACACATCAAAATCCCCATACCTACAAATGGCCAATACCCAATTGTTTCATTCACAGTCTATTCCACTGTATGTCCCCAGTTGTGTAGGACCAGTAGAATTGCAGGATCAAATGATAAGTCAACAAATAAGTTTGAAGTTTCTTTTCTAAAAGTCAGCTGCTTTTTGATTAGTGTGAAAAACTACTCAGTACCTCATCACCAGTTGAAATGCTTCCATTCAATAAATAAACTTTTATTTTGTCAAATACATTTAAATTTACACTTCTTTACAATGAATCTTTATCATGCTAGGTTTTCTTAAGCAAAATGTTTGGAAAGGCTTTGTGACAGGTGTATAATATTTTGGTTATAATTAAATGATACTATGTGCTGATTATTTTGAAAATTGTTCTGGATATTAGAGAAACATTAAAAGACTCTATAATGAATTTGATCTTTCAGCAGGTAAAGCTGTCCTTTATTAACTTGCTGCCACTCTTCGTGAAGTTTGTATTGTTACCAAGACAACACAATTCACCAATGGAACATTCCCCACATGCAGAATGATAGCTCGATAGGCTTTACAATAAGGAAGAAATAGTGTGGATATCGAGCAAAGGAATACTTTAGGTTGTGACTACATTAATTTGAGAAATACACAGTAAGTCACCTTTTGAATATTCTTTGGGCCTTAGAGATGGTGACATTTGATGAACTTAATGTTGCAGTATCACACTGAGTGGGTATTAGCTCCCAAAATCTATTTCTGTTAAGTGGATTTTATGGTCACGGTCAAGGGTATTAAGCATCCAATTTACAACAATGTTGTATTTAAGATCATTTCTATACCATATGACATTTCATATTATCACAATATATTTCATATGCATAAAGCCATAGCTATTCCAATAAAGTTATGGAATTAATTGCAATGGTTCAAAGATGAAGAGCAGATAGAATTCAACGCTGATATAGAAATCTAAGGAATGGGTTCTTTTAAATTAATAATTCTGGGAAAAAGGTGAAATACATCTTTAACAGTTATCTCACAAACAGGTGACATCTGCTACCTGGAAAAGCAAGTGTGGGAAATTCATAAAAATGCTAGTAATTGCAAGTTTTCCAAGATATACAACTCCCTGACTTGGAAATATATCACAGTTCCTTCATTGTTACTTGGTTAGAATCTTGGAATTCCATACCTAAAACACTGTGGGAGTACCTTCCCCTGTGACTGCAGAAAGTGTAACACCTGACCATTTACCTCCTCCCTCCTCTGTATTCGAGGGCCCAAACTTATCTTTCAGGTGAAGCAGAACTTTACCTGCACTTCACTCAACCTGGTCTACTGTATTCGAGGCTCACAACGTGGTGTCTTCTCCAGCGGGGAAACAAAGCATAGACTGAGTGACCATGACAAAGGACACCTATTTTCTGCCCGCAAAAAAATCCTTAGTTTCTAGTTGCCTGTCACCCGGCCAGCATCTCTGTCCCAGGCCTGCTGCAGTGTCCCAATGAAGCTCAGCACAAGCTGGAAGAACAACACCCCATTTTCTGTTTGGGAACTCTACAGCCTTCCAGACTGAATATCGAGTTCAACAACTTTAGGGCTTGAGGCACCTTCTCCCATGTCCTTACGCCACTTCTTACACTCCAGGCCTTGTTATTTCATGGTCTGCTATGACACAGTATCATTTGTTAGCCACGAATAGTCCCCATTAGCAGCCATTCATTCTCTTAGGCTGACTGTTATCCACTCCTTTTCTGTTCAACTGTTCTTCTCTCTTTTTGAGCTCTATCACCACCTATTGTTTACTTCTTATTCCCCCTTCACCCAATCTTCTGCCTAAAAGCCAACATTTTCCTAGCCACCATCAGTTCTGAGGAAGGGTCACTGGACCTGTCATGTTAACTGTGGTTTCTCTCTAGAGATGCTGCCAAACTTGCTGAGCGTTTCCAGCAATTTCTGTTTCTGTCACTGGCAGTACCTCCAGGACTGTCTGTAGTGGTTCAAGAAGTAACTCACCACGACCTTCTCCAGACCAGTCATGAATAGGCAATAAATGCTGGCCTAGTCAGCAGTATACACAGCACCTGAATGAATGAAAAATTAAAAATAACTGCTTTCATTTGAATAAGAAGCCTCTATTGTAGTTAGTGGTAAAAGTGAGTTTATCTGAGAATTTATATTTGGTCACAATTTTTTCCATTCTAAATAGAATCAATATATACATTTGTTTCTACCCATATCTGGAATGTTTCTGAGTGATCATTATACCAGTGTGTGTGTAAATAAATAGCATTGTTTTGTATACACAACAAATTCCTGACTGTGAGCCAATGCAACCTTTGTAGATAATAAAATGTGAGGCTGGATGAACACAGCAGGCCCAGCAGCATCTCAGGAGCACAAAAGCTGACGTTTCGGGCCTAGACCCTTCATCCTTTGTAGTTGTGCTTCACTCTCGGAATGTGTTGATGCAATAGTTTAGGTTGCAGTTGCCCAATGATGTTCACCCAGTGCTTAAGGCCCTCTGACTACATTGAAATACCAGTGCTGCCCAAGATCTGCTTTTAGACTATTTAAAAATTATGGACATTTAGCAAAAGAAAGCACCAGAATAGGACAAGAGGACTGCAAAAAAGATTTTCACTTCCTCGTTATAAATGTGGGAATTTCAGAGATAATTGTGTTTTAAAATATTTCCTTTAGCCCAAGATGAAACAAAACATATTGGATTGGGCAGTGGGTGTTCGGGGCTCAATCAAACCTCTGCCTGATGGCAGACCCATGTTGTCTGATAGTCATGAAGAAAGAAACCTAAAGCAAAACCAACCGAAAATTAAGTGGAACTTCTCCCACCTTGACAACGAGGCCCGAGGCTTTGCACACCAGGGATGTGCACTGAGTTGTGTATTTTCCTGGCTTGGGAGAGCCAGCTCACAGCAGCCAGATTTTCACTCTAAGAATCAGTGTTAGATTCTGGCTGAGTATACCCAGAAAGTGCGTGGAGACAGCCACATGGGCTTTGGAGTGCCAAGGCAGTCTGTTTAAAAGGCCTGCTTCAGTGCTCTGGGACATCTTCGCAATTCTAATAAAAATAGTTTGGCTCTTTAGCCCACACCCCTCACTACTTTTGCAGTTGTCTATTTTGCATGTTTCATTCATGCTAATGTATTCTCACATTCCCAAGGCCACCCATACTCTTCTTACTAACCTATGTCCCTCTGCCAAAGCTTTATGACTTGTGATTCACAAACTCCCACTCACCCTGTTATGTCCCTTCTAGACCCTATGCTAACTTAGTCCAGCTTATGCTAATGCATGCTCTGTGCTCACTATCCTTTACCTTAATATTCTCCAAGCCACCTCAGCCACTGTCCACCAAGGACAGACCTCGGGAGCCATGTGAAATAAAATAAAATTCAAAAGAACCTATTACTGACATCACTATATTCAAAAAAAAATGTTGTTGAAAGTGTATTCAATACATTTAAATCCTTCAGAGTAATTAATGCCATATACACATCAAAAGCAGTTAATCCTTTAATATCACAATAAACTCTTGGAACTGTCAATCAAACTGTAAATTTTCAATACTCACTATAGCCACTCATACTGCCCACACTAACCTATGTGCCTCTAATAGTGCTCCATAGCCTCATAACAACCCATGACAGCTTGGTACATACCCTCCTCCAAGTAATATGATGGTGGTAGTTTGTGGAAGTATTCAAATATTAAAAATGCTTTAATGATACCCTTTAGCATAAAGCAGCAAACAGCTATTACATTGCAAACACCGTTTTTTTTCCAGATTTCAGACATAGCAGGCTAGGTGATAACGGGCACAAAGCCTTCTCTGAGGTGACTTAGGGCTCTCCAACATTTCTGATTTGAACAGAAAAAAATCTAGATTCTCTGTTGTCTCATGCAGTCTGGCTTGGCAAGCATTATCTGATAATTCAACCAAATAGTCTGCTACATCTGCATCTTTGGAAGATTTACAATGAAGTTTGAATAAAGAGACATACTCGCTTTCCAGGCAAGATATCTACACAGGGTTGTATTCCCTTGTCACCATTCTAAGGGCTGTTTTGTAGATGACCCTGCAGAAGCAACTGACTGTTTGACGCAAGGGGAAATTTTAGGATGTTATGCGTAATAAAAACATATAATCTGTTATTGCCATATTTGAAATTAGATTTTAAAATAGAGATACCACAGATTTTAGTTTTCAGTTCTGAAAAGTTAATTTGTTTCTTATGACAAAAGACAGAACTTCACGTTTAACAGTGATTTAAAATATCATTTCAAAGAGAGCATAAGAACCAAAAGAACTGAGGAAGAGTCACCAGACCCGAAACGTTAACTCTGACTTCTCGTCACAGATGCTGCCAGACCTGCTGAGATTTTCCAGCAATTTCTGTTTCTAAGAAAGGATGTGGTTTCAGGTAAATTACTGGATAAACCACCTGGTGAATTGATTGATGAAATATTTACCAAGCTGAACTTTTACAACAAACATTAAGACATCCTGAGATCACAATCAGGTTTCATATCTAGAGAAGGGCAGTTCATTTTGGCAGTCCAGAATTTCAGAGTGGGAAAAAAGTCTTAAAACTGTTTAGAAAGGGTTTTTCTTAAATTTCAGCTGAGGAAAGTATCTCAGGGAGAGATAGTAACAGAATGGTATTCTTGCAACCTCATCAGTTAAATAAGAAATTAAAGATACTTCACTGGTATTGATTGGCGGTCAAGGACTTTGCTGGGAAAAGGGTAAAGTTTTATTTTTGTAGCTTATCCAAAGATCTTTTTAATTGCTTTTTATATACTTTTGTTTTTCTTTCTTCTGAGTCATCACCTTGTGTTCTTTTGTTAAAGTAACATAGACAACCTTGTGTAAGTAATTTGAGTGATTATCCACCATGGAAACCAAATTGCAGAAATGAAATACCAGGTTTGACTCTGAGATATGACTAGCTCAATGTTACTACCAGCTGCAGTCATAATATATTACATTATTGTTTTGGTTCAATTGGTTCCAATCCTTCCCTATTCTTCCCAATTTTACATAGAACATAGAACAGTACAGGCCCTTCAGCCCTCGATGTTGTGCCAACCTGTCATATCAATCTGAAGCCCATCTAACCTACACTATTCCATGTACGTCCATAATCTTGTTCGATGATGACTTAAATGTGCCTAGAGTTGGCGAATCTACTACCATTGCAGGCAAAGCATTCCATTCCCTTACTACTCTCTGAGTAAAGAAAATACCTCTGACATCTGTCCTATATCTTTCACCCCTCAATTTAAAGCTATGCCCCCTCGTGCTCGCCGTCACCATCCTAGAAAAAAGGCTCTCCCTATCCACCCTATCTAACCCTCTGATTATTTTATATGTCTCAATTAAGTCACCTCTCAACTTTCTCTCTAACAAAAACAGCCTCAAGTCCCTCAGCCTTTCCTTGTAAGACCTTCCCTCCATACCAGGCAACATCCTAGTAAATCTCCTCTGCACCTTTTCCAAAGCTTCCACGTCCTTCTTATAATGCGGTGGCCAGAAATGTACGCAGTACTCCAAGTGCGGCCACACCAGAGTTTTGTACAGCTGCAGCATAACCTCATGGTTCCGGAACTCGATCCCTCTATTAATAAAAGCTAAAACACTGTATGCCTTCTTAACAGCCCTGTCAACCAGGGTCTACCACTTCCTTGAATTATTGGTGGCTGGTAATTGAAGAGCAAAATGGATCAGAGGTGATCTGTGATATAAAGTGTGAAGCTGGATGAACACAGCAGGCCAAGCAGCATCTCAGGAGCACAAAGGCTGACGTTTCGGGCCTAGGGCCTTCATCAGAGAGGGGGATAGGGTGAGGGTTCTGGAATAAATAGGGAGAGTGGGGGAGGCGGACCGAAGATGGAGAGATACCCTGAGGTTGGTCCGGAGGGAGGAGGGTAACTTCTTCAGGTTAGGCATCCCTGGAAGAGGCTTTGCAGTGAGGTTAAAATTGTATCAGAGATAATCCCCCTCTCTGATGAAGGGTCTAGGCCCAAAACGTCAGCTTTTGTGCTCCTGAGATGCTGCTTGGCCTGTTGTGTTCATCCAGCTTCACACTTTATTATCTTGGATTCTCCAGCATCTGCAGTTCCCATTATCTCAGAGGTGACCTGTGCTGGCTGTGTGGGAATTTGGGCTAGCCTTGACAGGATGCAGGAAATAGACTGCAGTGTATTGATCTGATTTAGTATAAATCCAGAGAGCATTCATGCTTCCAACTAGTACAGTAGATAGGCCCAGGCTGTTTGGTATCATAGGTTTTTTTTCCTTATAATTCTTTCATAGGATATGAGTGCTGCTGGAAAGGACAGGGTTTACTACCCTTAAGCTGATTAGCTCATTAGGCCATTTTAGATGGCAGTTAAAAGTCAACCTTACTGATGTGGGTCTGGAGTCACATGCAGTCTATACCAAGTGAGGATCACAGATTTTCCTTCCCTAAAGGACAGTAATCAACCAGATAACTTTTTAAAGATAATTGGCAATGTTTTCCTGGTTACTATTTTTGTAACTAGCTTTGTTCTTAAATTCAAGATATGATATTATTGAATTCAAATTTTGCCGTTAGCTGTGGTGGAATTTGAAGACATATTTCCATATGTTGGAAAGGTTCTTGTGGTAATATGTTGTTGATGAGAGAAGTGCATTATTGTGAGGTCTAGTTTGCAACATTTTCATTATTTTCATTACACTAACAGTCGTCTCAGTTTGTATGGCACCAATTCCAACCTTCAGCACAGACAGCTAATTTGTAAAGATATGTTGGGCCCAGTTGGCACTAGGGGGCTTGTAGGCATTTGCTATCTGGAAGGCCATAAGCTTGATGATGAGGAATGCTCAGTGAAAAGCAAATGGATTACATTGGTAATAGTTGTTTGGTCAAACATGGCATGATGGTGTTTAAGGAGCATGATGGGCCATATCAGATCAGACCATCTACCTTGTACCTCCTGGTTTCAATTGATGGGAGATATGTTCGTTAAATGTAGATCACACTGAAGGTATGTTGTTGGACAATGGAACTGGCTACATGTATGTTCGTTGTAGTGTCCCTTGACATTGAGTTGTAGGATGCAGAGTGCAAGTCCAATGCTTGGGATTCATAAGATTCCATATTGCTGTCGATTTTTGATTTCAAGATATTGGGATTGTTCAAGGGTACACCTACCGAATATGGTTCATGAAGAGGATGATAGGCTTCCCTGATGTAGGCCCAGTACTGATGAACAATGTCACAAGAACACTAACGCATTACCAAAAATTAGTATAACCTCTGGAAAGCTTCAGTGGCATTGTTTGAACAGTAACTATCTCCAATCAATGGAGAAGCCTACTGACTACAAAGTATCATGTGTGTTACACCTCCGCTAACACCTTCACAAAACAACCAGGCACAAAAACGCCCCTTTCTCATCCAAAGCAGAACTAAGCCTTATATTAAATGCTTCAAAATATTCCAGTGCTGAAACTGTTCAACTGAAAGTTTTCTCCCTCTACTATGTGAGTAGAGACATTAATCTATTTATTTTAAATGATTTGATGCCTGCAGGCATATTACAGAGAGGAATTTCAAATCCATGCATTAAAAATTATATATTAGCGTCTCACATTATTGTTTCAGGGCCACTGCATTCAGCTTCTAATTTTGAAACTACATTTATTACAAAAAATGCTCCTTTCAGATTTTAAGCTTTTGCTGTAATACTCAACTTGAAAAAATATTCAGCAAGCTAAGTAACAAATGTGCCAATGCCCATATACCTTTATCATAAGTATATGTGAACGTATCTATCTCGGACATACTTGATTTCTAAAGTAATGTGTAAATCTAGAACACCTGAGAAATCAAGTATGTCCGAGAACTAGCCTATTAATAAAAGTCACTTATGAACAGAAGCTTATTTGAAATTCTGAAGTTAGATCTCTGTGAATTGGTAAATATGTGAAAGAAAAATATTGGACCATGTGGAGAAAGTGGAAAAGTATAACTATTTGGTTAGCCTTATTAAAAATCCAGCAGATGCAGGACAGGCAGAATATACCCCCATTCTTCATTATTCTCAGCTATATAGTAAAATATGTTATTGGATGCAAAGGAAGTGAAATCTGAAATCACAAGATTCCAAAACATTTTAAGTTTCAAAATCAGACCTGTGCAATGCTGCTGTCCTGATAGCTGTTCATTTTCTAATTTTAAAAAAACTTTGCATCCTCCTGTGGAGACATAGTCTTTGCCTGTCACTTTAATTTTATTTCAGTTGACCTCTACTGAACCACTGCAGCATCTTTTTGCACGGAAGAGTCAGTTAGCAGCATTGAGAGGTGCACCATTACCTCAAGTCTTGGAAAACTGCTGCCTAGGTGCTGCAGGTCATCAATTCTCTGACCAATATTCTCTTTAAAAAGACACTTAAAAATCAATACAGCAGACAGCAAGTCATGTGTGTATGCTGCATACATATATTTTCTAGAAGCTTGAATGATATCTCATAATGAACTGTTTGCAGTGCAGGGCATTCTTTCTTGACATGTTTAGATTAAACCATGGGTTTCAGAAAGAATAAACATAATATATGAGCAAAATGCCCAATCAAAATAGTAAAAAAAAGTTTATTATAGTAATAATAATATTATTAAACAACCAACTGAAGACACTTAATAATTTCTTGTCTACGCATGGGATATTTTTTCAAACATCAGTTCTTCCTCGCTGCATTCAGTCCAATGTTGATATCTTTAATAATAATTAATTAACACAGTTATCACTATAAAGTCCAAATTAAGTACTTTGAAATATATATTGAAAGATCATTTACTAATTTAACAGTTAATTGCAAAGAAACAAATTAAAGTCATCGTAAAGTAATCATTCACTTCCTCATTGATGTGAAACCATTTTGTTTACACTTTGAGACAACATCTCAGATTCAGATCAGCATACAAATGTGAAATATGAAATTGTCTCTAGCCTGATATCTCTCTGTTCAGACATGGGCTGCAATGTATTATAAGTTCATATGTAATACAAGCCATTTAGCAGAGAACATACTAGGGTAAACAGTAAAACTCAGGTCTGCTTTTTAGCATTGCACTACAACTGCCATACAAATAGGTCAATGTGAATGCATTGCCATATATGAGAAATAATAATCTATTGTCTTATTTCATAAAGCATAAGTTTTAAAGCATCTTAACTAACTGAAGTAAAAATTTTGCAAACAAGATATCTTGCTTATGGATTATTATTTGGTCTATTATTAGAACAAAAGACAATACTGTCTGAAGATTTCAAATCTAAGGTGAAAAATGAAAGAGACAATTTTGAAAGCATGGTTTAAAGCTAATGGGCCTTACTGAAGTCAATGGTGTGAGCCATAAACCAGTCAGATAGCTGAATCTCATTTTATCCCAATGATAAGCTAGCTGTGTGTAAGTCGGCAGACATAATTCTAGGGAGTAGCATTTTCAGCAGATCCTGTAGATGGAAATCCCTGTCAGGCTCTGAGAGATTGGTACTATGATGAGATTCATGGCAGAATCAGGCCTACTGTGGATTTCTTGGCAAGGGTGAATCCCAAGGGTCAAGAGGGAAGGCAGGATTGTGATGGTGGTTCCAGTCTTCTCTGGCTGAGTGCCTCCGGGCAGTGTCTCGGCACTTTATGAGGAATGGGGCAAGTGGTGCCAGGTTCACCATCCCCAAATTGCAATCTCTTTGGTCTTGGGGATGAGTGACTGAGGTATGAGTGTGTGGGTATGTCTGCCTCTTGAGCCAACCCTGGAGGTGTTGCATGTAGCTCTCCTCCTTGTAGGAAATGATTAGGCGAACACCAAGCATCCATCCATCCTTCCAAGCACCCTATGCACTATCATCGGATGTTTTTCCTTGGAATGAGAGAAAGGGAGGGAGAGACAGGGTTGAAAGTGTGTAGAATTGCTTTTAGTGTTGGTGCAGGTGTTCAAAGGTTGGTGAGGTGATGCATGTACGTGAGAAGACAGTGCAGAGGTTCTGTATGATTAATGGTGAGGAAGTTTGAGATCAGCAAGAGTGAGTGAGAGTTGATGTTGCAGGAAATTGTGAGAATGGCAGAGCATGAATTTGGTGGAAAGCAATGACAGTTTGAATGTGAGGTAGCAGGGAGAAGAGTATAGTTCTTTCCCTGATGGAGAGAGACCTTTTTGGGAACTGATAGCAGTTCTTCCAGTTCAATGGATAGTTCACAGATCCAGATGGTCACCTCGCACCTGACTACCAGAGAATTGCAGTGCCATCTTCCCTTCTTTGCTACAAATGCCCATCAATGAGCTGGACAGCTTCAGATGTCAATGAATGTCCATGTGCACAGCGACATTTTAAATATGGAGCATGTGTCAGGAATGTTGCTCTTTCAACAGAAATCTGCTGAGCAGTGAGCTATTCCAGGAATGGCACATGGTATAGTGGGGATAGAATCAGACATAAGGGACACTGTAGCAGTGGCACAGGTCATTAATGTTAGTGCAGTAAGAAGTGTACTAGTGTACATTACTGTGATATTTACTGAAAAGCCCATGTGGCCTTGATTTTTTTTAAACAATTATGGAGGAGCAGAAGATGTATCTGCATAGAATGCACTGTTTTGTGAAATATCTTGATGTATTCATTTCATACAAATCCTAATTACTTCTAATAATTGTTATGATATGTAATGCCATAGATTTTTGAAAAAAAAAGACATGATTTTATTTTACATCTGTTGTTTGTCTGGATTATTGCCCCTTCAGACATATTTGCATTCTTCATTCTTTAATATGTTTCCCTGCAAGATTGAAATCTGATTTAAACTTGATTTTTACACATTCTGTTTTGGACTCTGCAAGACTAAACAAGGATTCTTCAATCTGTTTGCGTGAAGAGACTTGCTGTTTTTACCCTTTGTCCACAGATAACCTGCACAAGCTGCTACACCAGGATAGACACTAGATTTTTGGACATTTCCACTCTAAAGTATGCTAAAACTCCAAATCTTTCTTGACTTCTGCCATTGCAATGAAAAGCAATCATCATTCCTTTCACATTGAACTCAAGATGCAAGCACAAACCATTTCTATCATAATTCATTTTATTTTGTTTTCGAAAAACATAATAATCATTGAATGAGAAAGGGATTAGTTAGATTAGTTGACTGGTTGAGTCTTTTACAAAGCAAAGTGACACGAACAGCATGGGTTCAACTCCTGTAGCAGCCAAGATTACCACGAAAGATTCTCCTTTCAACCTCTCCCCTCAAATCAGACATGGTGACTGCCAGATTAAACCACCACGAGTCATAGCTCTCTCTCCAAGGAGGGAGTAGGACTATTGTGACTTTATCTTTCAGCTTTAATCCAACAACTTCAGAAAAATTGCCCAAAATAATATAATTCACCTGAATATGTCTACTGTGATTGGTTTTCATAAATACTAAGTCTTGCATTTAATTACAGGATGCTGTTTTGGGTAAATGGACTACCGTGGCCATGTTATTAGAAAGATTTGCACAGATGCAGATTGTATGTTTCCATTTCATTTAGATTCTTTAGTTAATTCCCACAATGATAATTCCATTCTTTTTTATGTTGGTGATTGTTAAGTAGTAAGAGATAGATAACATTTTTCGATAATAATTTCTACAAGTAAACCATGCAACATAGTGAGTAATGTGGCAAATCAAAGATAGTCTCTTGAAGTCATTTGAACCATTGATTGCGCAATAATGAGCATCAAATTAAGTTGAGGTCACATTTAATTAAGTTATAAAAATAGCACACATTCCATATCCAATTAGGAAAGTAACAATAAAAATGCCCAGAAGCAGGAATACTAATAGTATGACTGGCACCGGAGGCTTAGTTATATGCCATAAACAGCTGTTTATTATGGCCCAAATCCTCTGGTATTTAGGTTGTTTAAATCTGATCTTAAGATTGGGTACACACAGCAGGACCCTCCGGACATCCGGATGCATGCACTGAAATTTCCCTGGAAGTTTAAACTTCTGGTGGACTGATTTCGTAACCTGGGCATTCCACACATATATCAGAGAATCCCTACAGTGTGGGGATAGGCCCTTCGGCCTAACAAGTCCATTCCAGCCCTCAGAACATCCCACCCAGAATCATCCCTCATAACCCACCTAAACTTCATCTCCTGCACGCTGCGGGCAATTTAGCACAGCCAATCCACCTATCCTACACATCTTGGACTGTGGGAGGAAACCGGAGCATCCGGAGGAAACCCACACAGACACAGGGAGAATGTGCAAACTCCGTACAGACAGTCACCCAAAGGTGGAATCCTGGCGCTATGGGGCAGCAGTGCTAACCACTGAGACACCTTTTTGTTTAGAAAGCACCCAAGTACCACACGCTGCAGCTTGCAACCTTGCATATCTCTATCACTGGGTTCAGACTTAGAGATTTGAGCCAGGTATGCTGGATACTTACTTAAGAAAGGCTATGCTAGTTAGCATCTGATCCAACTCAGTGATTAGCCAGTATAACCAGATAGAGTGAACAACCCCACACCGTCAGCTCCCACTAGAATACTCTGCTATGCTGAGCTAACTACATCCATAGCCAACTATTCCCTCACGCTACTGTACAGAACCAACAGTATTTGTGACTATGTATACATACAAAGATTTTTTGTGAATAAGGTATAATTTGGAAATAAAAAAAACTATTCCATCATCCCGATTATCCATCCACCTGCTTTTCCCATGATCCAACATAATTATCTCTCACTCAACTAATTCCAAAGATGATTTAGTTTCTCCTCAAAGTGTGCAAGTAGAGGCCAAAGTAGGCAGGGCAATACATGTGTCAACAATTATGACCAGAAAATCTAAGCCCATGTTACTCTGGAGGTTGCTTTAACCATCTGATAAATCGATAGTGCAAGTTGCAGAGAATCCCATAGAATTTAAGGATCAGCTTCTTTAAGCTATTTTGCCTTCCAGTTAACTGAAAAGTGCATTATTTATGATGATATGCTTTGCCATTGTTTCATTAACAATGTTCCATGCCAACGCTGTTTCCATATTAACTCTGACTTCAACTAGTTATACCCAACTGTTGTATTTTCAAATAATTTTCCAATTAATTTGATGGATTATGACTGAATAGCTACAACCCTGGCCGCCGAATACCATTGTGAAGCAGAATTGTGAATTTTCATCAGATTATTTTAAGCAGATATTTTCCTTTTTTTTCACAATTTAACGTACAAATTTTTTGACTATTCACTCAAAAATATCATGGTTGTGCAAGTCAATGACCTGGTATATATCTTGAAGCTACTAATGAAGTAGGATTTCTTAACCTTGTACAGGGATACTAAAATGCAGCTCTGATGAATATTTTAACGGGTGCATACCTAAATAAAGTATTTTTTAAATCCATTATTGTTTTATAATGTTCCTATTGGTCTGTTTTATTACATTAAAGGTACAATACAAATACAAATTGTTTATAAAGCAAAGCATGACACTGAGCCAAATAAGGGTATATTAGAACACATTACTAAAAGCATGACAAAAAGAAATGTTTTCAGAAATATTTTAAATAAAGAACATGATGGAGAGAAGCAGAAGGCTACTGACAGCGAATTCTACAGTTTGGGCTTTCAGAGGCTGAATGGAGAATTTAATCATTTTTTGAACAATTCATTTTATTTAGGTTTACACAAAAAATGATACCACTTTGTGCATGTTTAGGAACCCTAAGCTCAAAATGAAAGGAATCCATTAGTAGACAAATGATTGATCCAGATTTTGAGGCAATGAAACATATGATTTGTTTTCTCTGGAGGAGAGCATATTGAAAGACAACATAAGCCTGCCCTCAAAGCACTTCAAGACAGAAAGGTTACAAAATTTCAACAATGACATTATTAGAGAACGGTATAAAGCTGTTAGTGAGAATCATAGAAGCCCTAAAGTGTGAAAGCAGGCCATTCAGCCCATCAAATGCACACTGACCTATCCCATCCCTTTAACCCTACATTTCTCATGGCTAACCCACCTAGCCTGCACATCCCTGGGCACAATGGGCAAGTTAGCATGGCCAATCCACTTAACGTGTCCATCTTTGGACTGTGGGAGGAAACTGGAGCACCCAGGAGAAACCCACATAGACATGGGAAGACTGTGTAAACTGAGTATAAGATTTAGGACATCATGTTGAGGTTGTGCAGGACATTGTGAGGTCACCTCTGGAATACTGTGTCCAGTTCTGGTCACCCAGTTATAGGAAGGATATTATTAAGCCGGAGAGGGTTCAGAAGAGATTTACCAGGATGTTACCGGGTATGGAAGGTTTGAGTTATAAAGAAAGGCTGAATAGGCTGGGCTCTTTTTTTCACTGGAGCTTAGGAGGTTGAGGGATGATCTGGTAGGAGTTTATAAAATAATGAGAGTTATAGATAGAGTTAATGGTAGTTGTCTTTTCCCTAGATGGGGGATTTTAAGACAAGGGGGCACATTTTTAAGGTGAGAGGAGACAGATTTTAAAATGACATGGGGGAAAGTTTTTTTTTTACACAGAGGGTAGTTGTGTGTGGAATGAACTTCTTGATGAAGTGATAGATGTGGGTACAGTTACAACATTTAAAAGACATTTGGATAGGTACGTAAATAGGAAAGCTTTGGATGGATATAGGTTAGGAGTGGGCAGGACTGGTTTAGTTTTGGATTATGTTTGGCATGAACTGGTTGGACTGAAGTGTCTGTTTTATATGCTATTTGACTCATTACTGACAATTGCCCAAGGGTTGGATTGAATCTGGGTCCCCAGCACTGTGAGGCAGCAGTGCTAACCATTGAGCCACCATGCCACCCATTTCAAGGACAAAACTTCGAAGAAATATTTCCACCTGATATGTGGAGTATAACTCCATAAGAAGGAATTCAATTCTACGTTGGGGGCTAGTTAGAAAAGTAAATATGTCTTGTGCAATTAATAATCTGGAGAAAAGTATGTAGTCAGCAAATCTCCAGGGGTAGATGATATTTGTCCCAAACCATTAACAGAAATTTGTGAGGTTTTCCAAATAAAAATGGATAATGGAGTGTTATCAGTCAATTGAAAACAGTTCAGCTTGATGTCCATATTCAAAATGATCTTTAGTATAAGAGCTTTGAGTAATGAAAGAAGACTGAATGGATTGGGACTTCATTAGCAATAAAGAGGGTGGTCTGAGAAATAAGCCTTTAGGGACACAATGCATAAAATCTGGTATGGAAATTTTAATTCAAAACTGCTTAAATTGAATATTGCTAATAACACTTGGAGAAACATGTTCAAACTGTTAAACGATCATATTAAAGTCAGGATTGGTTCTTCATCTGGAGAATGATTAACACTTGCAATAAATTTCTGAGTAGTCTGTTGGAGGTAGAAACCTGGGAATTATTCAGAAACCATTTAGTTCAGCAGTGGGAGGAGGTGAGATTTTCCTCAGCAAATGAATTGGACAGGCCAAATGACTCCACTCATCCTTAAGTATTTTGTGATCATTTCTGTGATGCAACTGACCAGGAGTGTATTCTTTTGTTCAAATTGGCTGTAAGAGTTTATACTCCTTTTACTGCAAGTGGCTAAGGGAAGGTTGAGTGTTTACTTTGAGATATTACTTGTGTAAATTCATTTGGTTAGTTTACAAATTTTAAAAAATGCTTTGGGATCCAATACCAGTGGAAATTTCACACGGTCTTTTACAAATAGGATGCCATTTTCTAACAATTTACCTATTCTGGTGATAAGTAGAGGTTTTATATAAAGGTTAGTTTGGAAAAGCCAAGTCCCAACTTTTCTCCATTTACTTTTCCAGTTGTCTGGATTTTGTTTTTAAATTATCCTTTATCATTTTTATCAGTTGTTATTGGGCTGAGATTAATCAGGTGCCATTAGTTCTTATAAAGAAACAATACAACTTCTATTATACTATTGGTTGACTTCCCAAAACTCACTGTAGTAAAAGAGGTATTCAGATCTAATTTCCACAATGTTTAATTTTATATGCCCTGCTGCTATCTCCTGTTCACTATCAGCAGATACTTGGCATTCTGCTGCAAGTAAATCTTCCAAACTAAAGTCTTCAAATAAAATACTTACCCTGTATAGTAAATATAAAAGGTCTTCCGGTATTGGTAATATTAGGTGTAGCAGTAGAAAGACTTCCCCATGTAATAAATGATTGATAAAAACTTTGATATTGCCAGAAGGTTCTTTTATTCATCTACAGTCACAAACTACATTAAACAATGCCTTGTGTTTGCTTTCTCAGAATATAAAAAGTAGGCAGTAACCTAAGTTATTGTACATAGACTTGTTTCTAATACCATTTCAATATTGTGTTAGTGTCTCAGCCTTTTCTCAAAGGTTTCCTTTCCAGAATTTGATAAGTCTGATCATACAAACTCTCTTGTACAATTTAGATACAACATATGTGCAGTACTGTGTGATCTGACTGCCCATTAAAGGAAATAAATGGAAACAAATAGAACAATTTAAATCATCCAAAAAGCAAAAACGAATCAAAGCTAATCATTCAAATTATTTTACCATTGTGATATGAGACTAAAATATAATTTGAACCAGCTGTAAAAATCTCCAACCTGAATCTGCAGCCAAATGCAAAACAGCAGAATAGCACCTTGTATAGCAGATGGACCTATTACGAAAAGCTCTACTGCTCATTGTTACTACCTCACCGTAAAAACAAACTATGCACAGTAGCATACATTTTCTGACTCATTTTGCTCAAAATATGTGCACACACCACACGGGCCTAATAGAAAATGGACAGAAGCTCATCGCACTTGATCTCCATTTACAATAAATAATATTTAAACAGTGCATTACTATATGTAAAAAAAAAGACAATTTGGGGAAAAATGGTGGAAACCTGAACCGGAATTAAAATATCCCCTTTTATCAGGATGAGAGTCATAGAATCTTCTCAAATATTAATATGAAAATTTCACTGCCCTAAATGAATTGCTTGATATTCTTGTTTGCAGCCTGTTGTATTTATATCATGTCCATAAAGTGGGTAGCCAGGTCTTGTAGGCTGTTCTTAAGTGCTGAAAGTATTGGAAATATTTCAGTCAGATTAAGTGATCGTTGATCATTCCTTCATGGTTTACTTCCTTTATATTTTCTTCCTCACATTTGTATTTAAGATGTCATAAGATTATGTACCAAATGTTCCACTCGTGTAAAACTAGAACTGGAGAACATTGTTTAAAAAGAAGAGCAGAATGAAAGAAGAATTGTCAAAGTGCATTTTGTGTTTAGTTATCATCTGTAGGTCTACACTTCAAGCATGGATCATTGAAAACTATCAGTCGTAAGAATTCCATCCTAATTTCTCTTTCCCCAGCCACCACAACTGAAGGCACTGAAGTGAAAATTAGCTGGGACTAAGATGGACAAAAGTCCATCTCATAGAAAATTGGCAAAGTGTGAAATGTACTGTACTACCACTGAGCACCGATTTGAAATTCAATATTTCTGCTACAGCTGCTGTGAAGTTTGGTTAGCTTGACATAAATCAAGGATCAAAACAGTTACTTACTGCTTTAAACTGATGAGCAATGATAGTGTGATAGACAGTTTGAAATAAATGCCCCTCCTCATTAAGAGGTACTATTGTAAGCATCTTAAGGTAAATTCACCATCTATAAAAGAGTACCACAGCTGACAGGATAAACTTGGGTTGCAGCATTCTTAACTGTTCCACATTTACATGTAGATTTTTTTTTAAATCAGAAAACTCATGTTAAATTAAAGTAGATGCTGGAAATGTGAAACAAGCACATACAATGCTGGACAAATTCAACAAATCTGGCAGCATCTGTTGTCAGAAGAAGAGAGTTAATATTTCAAATTCAGCATGACTTTTTCAGAACTAAAAGTTGTTGGGAACTTTTTTTTACATATCCTTTCAATAGGAGTAGGGGCAAAAGACAAAGGAGTTGCTAATGGTGGAAAAAGAAACTCAGAGGTGTAAAATGCTCATGAATTAAGATATGAATGGAAGGGCGTGGGCTCTCGCCACAAAGCGCAAAGTAAAAAAGACATAAAGAAACAAGGATGTAGAGGAGAGGTGGAGAGAATGTAAGAAAAGTGCAGAACAGACGTAATACAATCAGTTTCAGAAGTTATGGAATTCAATGTCAAAACCTCGAGGCTGCAAAGTACCTAAGTGGAAAATAAGGAGTGGTTCTCAGAGTTTGTGCTGTCTTCTATTGGTACATTGCAGCAGGCTCAGGACAGAAATGTTAGCATGAGAGTAAGGTGGTTTATTGAAATGGCATGCAACTGGGAGATCAGTATTATTCCCATGGACAGAGCAGAGGTATTCCGCAATTGATCACCTAGTCTGCATTTGGTCTTGCCAATGTAAAAGAGACCAGATTATGAAAAGCAAATACAATGGACAAGTTTGAAGGAAGTACAAGTGAAGTATTGCTTCACGTAGAAGGTATGTTTGGGACCTTGGGCATTGAGCAGGGTGGAGCTGAATGGTCAAGTGTTACATCCCCTGCAATTGCACGGGAAGATTCTATAGGAGAATGAAGACGAATTTGGAGTGACAGAGGAGTGAACTAGGATATCAAGGAGAGCATGATCTCTGCAAAAATGCTGATAATAGAGCAGAAGGGAATATATGTTTGACGGTGGCAACCCCTGCTTGAAATGGCAGTAAAAAAAAGGACGATCATTTTAATGTGGAAACTTGTGGGATGGAAAGCATGGACAAGGGAATTCCTCATGCCAACTGGGAAGGAAGGGAGGGATAAGGACAGAAGTGCAGCAGATGGGTCAAATGTTAACTTCTATTGACATCTCCTTTCATCCACACAATACCACTGCAAGTTCCAGAAATCTTTTTTTGAATATATGCAAAAAACATGTAGTAATTTGTACATATTATGTAAAATGTTTTGACCATTTTATCTGCTGGCTTGTAGAAGCTTTTAGTGGCCTATAAGTATTTAAAAGGGTCATTCTAAATTGATTAAAAGTTTACAGTCAGAATTTGCTGTCTATTATTTTAGAACTCCTCAGCCATAAATTCATCCTCTCCATCCATTACTTTTCTTTATTTACTTTATTTTTCTTTTTTTACTCTTCTGTGTTTACCTCCCTTCTGTCTTCTCAGTGGTGTCTTGAACTCCAGGCCTCAGTGCAGACTTGGCATCTTGGCTTCGTTGCGGGCCTGGTTGGTGATCTCTTCGCCTGGAGTGGCAGTCTCCTGGCCCAACATAGTGGTGTCTCCCAGCCCAGCGTGGCAGTTTCCCGGCCCAGGATGGTGGCCTCTCCCAGCCCAGCATGGCAGTCTCCCGGCCCAAGATAGTGGTCTCTCCTGGCCCAGCATGACGGTCTCCCGGCCCAACATAGTGGTCTCTCCCAGCCCAGCATGGCAGTCATTTGGCCTGGTGTGACCTCCGTGCAGACTTTCAGCCTTAAGATGATTCCAGAGCAGGTTCCCAGCCTCAAGGTGAACCCTGGTGCCATCTGGAGGCAAGTCTTGGTGCAGGCTGGGGGCCAGGTGCTGGTGTGATGTGGGTTCGAAGGATTGTTATTCTCTATTTCTTTTTCTATTCCTATGATCTGAAATGCTGGATTCTTAATTCTTTATTTTTCTAACGTTTTTTCTACTAAGCATTTGTATTTAAGCATCTGTACCTAGGTACCTTTGTACATAAGATGGTGCTATAAGTGGTGACTTGTAAACTTTCATTGCTCTCATTGGAGTACGAGACAATAAAGGTAATTCTAATTCTAATTCAGATGGATCAGAGAAATGCCATGATGATGTGATGAGGTTACTACATGTTGGATGCCAATATCCGTTGATGCATTTTGCATGTTTGTGCTGCCCATGGAGTGTGCCCTCAAATATTAGTGACTGGTTTGTGTGATAGAATTCTGGGGAGTAAGCAGTGAGCTAGAGCTACCAGGTACTTGTTCTGAAGTTCATTTTGGGAATTCTCAGGGTCTAGTTTGTGTCTGATGTTGTGAGAGAATAGCAAACTGCATATCATTGAGATGAGATTAAATAGTAATTGGAGTGATAAATGAGTGAAAACCCTCACAAATAGGCCTCTCACTAGCGAGAATCTGGTATGGCTATCCAGCACTTGGTTCGAAAATAGGACTCAACATCAGCAAGATCATAGCTGGATATCTGACTGATTTTCCTGAATTTCTCACCATAAGAGTTGAGGAACGGAAAAGATTCCGTCCCTAGGTTTTCCTTATTTCAGATACAGAAAATCATTGGCCTGTCTGCTCATCTCATTTGTAAGCCTTATAGACTTTGGAATTTTCTGTCGCAAAATGAAATCCATTTCCTTTTTGTTTTGCTTCTCATAATTGTCTTGCATCGGTTCAAACATACCAATTATTTTCTATAAGAACGTGAACTTTGTATTCTTGCAGCGTCTTGAATGAATGTAATGCCTACAGGGCTAATTTCCTACGCCTCTTGGTTTGCTGCACATATGTGGCTATATTGTAAAATAGAGCCTTACATCATTATGAATCGTAATGCAGTATTCAGCTTTAAATCAGTTTTTATTGCCACATATTGAAACAAATCAAAGCAAATATCTTATGATAGATTCCGTGTCATTGTCTGTTGCAAAGTAGCTGGTCCATCAACAGCACAGATTAGAAAGTTGTGGGTAGCATTATCCATGACTTATTAAATGCAATGATAGCAATCCAGGCACCCTGTTTCAGACACTGACTTTCCAAATCTGATGAAAGTCTATTTATGATAACAAATGTGGCTATGTGGAATCGTAAGATCAAAATAACATGGATCTTCATCACACAAATTAGCTACATGGACGTATGCAAAGATACATTAAACCCAGTAGAGTTGTTACCACTACTACGAAGTGAAATCTTCCCTCCATAACAACTGCAGGGTTAGAGGAATAGGGTAGAAGGGTGGTTCTGGGTGGGATGACCTTCAGAGGGTCAGTGTGGACTCAATAGACGAAGTCGCTTTCTTCCACTCTGCAGGAATTCTATGATTCTAATTCTATGATTCTGTGATTCTGACAGCTCTAAATTAACATCATCCTGGTTTCCTAGTTAACTTTTAGCCTAATATTCCCAACAAATCATTAACGCTTAATGTAAATCAGACTGCAAGGGTTTCCATGTCATCAGATTAATATCGTACAATTGTTGGCATGTTGTAACTAGATTGCCACCATCAAAAGTTACCATGCCCCTTTGGGAAATGACACCAGATACTTTATTTATTA
Source organism: Stegostoma tigrinum (assembly GCF_030684315.1). NCBI lineage: Eukaryota > Metazoa > Chordata > Chondrichthyes > Orectolobiformes > Stegostomatidae > Stegostoma > Stegostoma tigrinum. The sequence goes on from NC_081369.1 coordinate 31,874,397, forward strand.
TGTAACATAGTTATCATTAAATGAATTACAGAGCTGTCACACTGGATTTGAATACATATATATTATGTCAAGACAGTCAGTGTGTTCAAAGTGATAGAATTGGCTCACCATAATCTCACATGTCCTTTTAAAGTGATGAATGACTGGGCAACTAAGAAGAAATGGGTCTCAGTTTATCTCATATAGTGTAAACTTTGTTCAGTCTTGTGATCGCGCACTTTCAATCAACTGGAAACTAATAAGAATAATACCAGGTTCTGAACATATACGTTCGCAATGAGAGCCAGTTACAATATCCTTGGACTTCAAAGTTCACGTTCAATGAAAATTACTATGAATTTGACACTATACATATGTGTATAATTTCGTGAGAGAGAAAAATCTTTAACCCTTAATGCCATGGAAACAAGTCTCACAGTATTTTAAAATTGCTTCTCAAGGAAGACCAGATCATTAAGAAGACGCATTAGCCATGCCAAAGAATCCCAACAGTGTGGAAATAGAGCATTTGGCTCAACAAATCCACACCAATCCTCCAAAGAGCATGCGACCCAGACCAAATCCCCTAGCTTTTCCCTATACTACATTTCCCATGGCTAACTCACCTAACCTACACATCACTGAACACTTAGTAATTTAGCATGGCCAGGCCAATCCACCTAATTTACACCTCTTTGGAATGTGGGAGAAACTGGAACACCCAACAGGAACAGGGAGAATATGCAAACTTCACACAGTCACTTGGGGCTGGAGTTGAACCTGGGTCCCTGGCGCTGTGAGGCAACAGTGCTAACCGTTGAGCCACTATGCCACCACTCTCATCCTTTCTGAGTCTCAACTGAGATAAACTTTTCAACTTCGTGCTTCTTCAATGACATGTTTTTATTTTGGGGAGTTTTGCCAAACAGTGAGACTTAGGGGTGCAGGTGCATAGTTCCTTGAACATGGAATTGCAGGTGGACAACATGGTGAAGAAGGCATTTGGCATGCTGGCCTCCATTGGTCAATGTTTTGAATATAGGAGTTTGAAAGTCGTGTTGCGGCTGTACAGAACATTGATGAAGCCACTGTTAGACGACTAGTGGCCCTTTTATTGGAAGGATGTTGTTAAACTTGATAAGGCACAGAATAGAATTACGAGGACGTTACTGGGATTGGAGGGTTTGAGCTACAGGGAGAGACTGAATAGACTGAAGCTTTTTGCTCTCGAGCATTGGAGGCTGAGGGGTGATCTTATGGATGTTTATAAAAGCATGAGGGGCATGGATAGGATGAATAGCCAAGGTCTTTTTCCTGAGTCTTGATGGTAGTCCAAAACTACATGGCATAGCTTTCAGGTGACAGGAAAAGATTTAAAAAGGCCCTCAGGGACAACTTTTACACACAGAACATGGTGTATGCATAAAACACACTGCCAGACGAAGTGGTGGAGGTAAGTACAATTACAACATTTAAAAGGCATCTCAATATGTTTCTGAATAGAAAAGATTGGGAGGGATATGTGTCTAATGCTGGCAAATGGAATTAGATCAATAGATAACAATGTGTGGAGCTGGATGAACACAGCAGGCCAAGCAGCATCAGAGGAGCAGGAAAGCTGACTTTTCGGGCCTAGACCCTTCTTCAGAAATTCTTTTTAGTGTCCAATAAAGCTGAGTAGAATTGTGAGTTTAGGTTGTAGATCCTATGAAGAATAAAAAACAGGAGAGGTCCTTTGCAGGTCTGGGAGACGGAGGCTCTAAGGTGGGGTAGACTTGATTGTAGTGTGCCAGGAGATGCCGGCGCATTTCTGCGAGTGTGTGTTTCAGGAGTCGCAGAGAGAAACTCTTCTGAATGTTCTGAATATAGACATTGTCGCAGTTGGGGAAAAATTGAGAAGACCTAAAAGTGGACTATAGTCCATTGGGGATGATCCGGCTCCATAGGCAGGTGCTAAGAAAGGTGTTGTGGCTGTAGTACCTGGTTTGCTTCAGAACGTGGTCGAGCAGTTTCAAGGCCGAAGAGATTACAAGAGAGTTGCAGTGGGAGAGAGATCCACTGAGGTCTTTCCGGAGGGAAGAGAGTAACTTCTTCAAGATAGGCATCTTTAGAAGAGGCTTTGCAGTGGGGTTAAAATTGTTTCAGAGATGGTAGGAACTGCAGATGCTGGAGAATCTGAGTCAACAAAGTATAGAGTTGGATGAACACAGCAGGCCAAGCAGCATCATAGGAGCAGGAAAGCTGACGTTTCGAGCCTAGACCCTTCTTCAGAAACTTTAGAAATAGGCCCAAAACGTCAGCTTTCCTGCTTCTCTGATGCTGCTTGGCCTGCTGGGATTAGATAAAATTGGGATGTCTTGTCAGTGATTGAACCAAAGGGTCTGATTCTGTGCTGTTTGAATCTATGAGTCTATATCAGGAAAAATTTAGCTTGAAACACTGATATTGAATTTCCTAAGCATCTTTTACTTTCCTCATATTTCTTGTGGAGCTCATTAATCTATTCTGTAAAACTGAACACAAAGGAAAAGTAAGAATGGGGTGAAATATTAACAGGATGCTCAAGCTAACAGTTGGTATCTTGTGTGAAATTTGAACAGCTTTTGGGTGGTGGGGTGAGTTCGATTATATGAGTATGCACATGTGAAATAGAAGCAATATAGGTTACTCAGCGCCCATGAGTCTGCACTGCCATTCAATAAAATTATGGCTGATCTGTTTGTGTTTCGAATCCCAAATTCCCATCTATCCCCAGTAACCCTTAATTACTCTGCCTTAGAGCAAACTATCCACCTTCTCTTAAAAATTGTCAATTACTGTGAGTCTAAGAGTGTACACAATATTATTTCATTATTGAGAAGGATCTTAAACTCTTTAATTGAATGAAAATAAGACTCACAGTGCAATATACTTGATTCTCAACACGGATCAACAAGAAAGGAGCTTAAGTCTCAGCTGAGATGATCTTCTCAACTTCATGATTCATCAGTCCCCTCACATTGGTAAAGACAACCAACTTGCCCAACTTTCTGAGGCGGAGGATTCCAAAAATCGCACAATCCTTTGAGAGAAGAAAATTCCCCTCTTGTCTTCCTGAAAGGGTTACCCCTTTTTTTAAAGTCAGTTCTGACTTACCCACAAGAAGAAACCTTCTTTCCACATCTGCTTTGTCAAGACTATTCAGGATCTTATCCAGTTTAGTCAAGTCACACCTCAACTTCCTAAACTCAAATAGAAACAAGCCCATATGATCAAGCTATATTCATAAGACACTAGACTCCATCTGGCAGATTTTTGCTGACTCACTCATCTTATATATACTGCCTACAACTTACTTATGTTTTCTTCACAACACATTTTGCAATCTATTTTGGTGTCATCTGCAAAGATAGCTACCATGCCTTTGCATCCCTCATTTAAGTCATCAAAGTATGTTGTGAAAATTTGAAGCCCGAGCATAGACCTCCTGCACGGCTTTACTTATCACATCCTACCTGTCATAGAAAGGTCCAATTATGCATACTCTCTGTTTTCTGCCAGCTAATCAATCTTCTATTTATGTGGATAAATTATCTCCATAGCATGAGATTTTATTTTCTACAACAACCCTTGTTTTGGTACCTTATCAAATGTCTTCTGGAAATTCAAACATAGTATATCTAAGGCACCCCTTAACCCACAGAGCATATTAACCTTTCAAATCACTCAAATAACTGGCTAGATATGATTTCCCTTTGATGAAACCATGCTGACTATTCCTGACTAACCACAGGATTTCCAAGTGCATAGATTAAATCTTTTTAGCAATTATAATACGCTTCCCACGATAGAGATCAAGCTAATTGATTTATAATTATCTATTCTCTACCTCCTTCCCTTCTTAAACAGAGGTATTATACTTGTTACTTTTCAATCTGAAGGAACCTTTCCTGAATCTAGGGAGTTTTGGGAAATTAACATCAACATCTACAACATCAACAGCTCCTCCTTTTAAGTCCTTAGCATGAAGTCCATTAGGACTTGGGGTGGCACAGTGATTGAGTGGTTAGCATTGCTGTCTCATAGCACTAGAGATCCAGGTTCAAATCCACCCTCAGCTGACTGTCTGTGTGGAGTTTGCATGTTCTTCCCATTTCTGTGAGTGCTCTGGCTTCCTTCCACAGTCCAAAGATGTGTAATTTAGATTGATTGCCCATTGTGCTCAGGGATTTGTAGGTTAGGTACATTGGCTGTGGGAAATCCAGGGTTACAAGGATAAGGAAGGAGGATGGGTCTGGTTGGAATTCTCTACAGAGGCTTGGCCTGTTTGTACACTGTGGACTTTCTATGACTTGGAGAGTTGCCATTCCAAAGCTCCATCAGTTTGCTTCCCTGCAAATTGTACTTTTGCTAATTTCTTCTCTCAATTCCACCTCCTGATTTATAGGTATGATTTTTTGTTTTTAAATATCCTCTACAATGAAGACAAAAGCAAAATATATTTGTCATTTCATCTACCACTTCCTTATTAATTCCCTACTCACTCGACTGAGGAGCAACCGTAACTTTACTTATTCTTTTCCTTTGTAAATATCTGCAGAAACTCTTGCTACTCATTTTCACATTCCCAGCTAGCTTCCTCCCATTTCTTTTTCTGACTAACATTTTAGTCATTCTCCACCTTTTTAATATTCTGAACAATCATCTGATCTGCTACTCATCTGTGCAAAGATATATGCTGCGCCAGAAAATAGGGCCACTTATCTTACCTCTTGTCACTAACTATATGTTTATCGGTGACTTTCTTCCTATCCATCTGGTTGACACAAACACATAAGAATATCAGAAAAAAGAGCTAAAGAATGTTGTTTAGTCCCCATAGCCTGCTCTTTCATTTGATATAATCATGACCATCACTCAACTTCCCTGCACTATTCCCATATACCCTGATTCACTTAATGGTAATATCAACCTCGAACAGAGAGCATCCGCAGTTCACTAGGATAGAGAATTCCAAATATTTACAATGCTATGTACGAAGTAGTTTCTCCATTTCTCAGTTTAAAATGGTAATCCTCCTATCTTTGGATTGATTCTATAATGGGGAAAACGACCTCTTGGTATCTACCAAACCAAGCCTTCACAGAATCTTTTCTGTTTCCAAGGGATTATTTCACATTTTTCTCAGCTTCTAAATAATGACGGCCCATTTTTCTCACTGTACACTTTCATCCCAGAAATCAATCAGCTGAGACTATTTTGCACACCCTCTAAGGGACATTTATCCTTCCTGAGATAGGGACACCAAAATTGCCCAAATAACTCTGGATGTGATCTCAACAAAGGCCTGCTCAATTGCAGCAAGTCTTGCTTGTTCTCTCTTGCAGTAAGTGCTAACATAGCACTTTAAATGCTTGCTGTAAATATTTGTTAACTTTCAGTGGTTTTTGTACAAGGACGCTCAGACTGTCTCTACAGTAATACTTAATAGTTTTACATCATTTCAAAGTATTATAGTTTTCTGTTATTTCTAGTAGATGAATAACTTCACATTCCACTGCATTATACTTCATCTGCCACCTCCTTGCCCCTTACTTAAACTATCTATTACACTTTAAAGACTCTTTCGACAGAATTTTCTCAGCCTGTTGGAGGATGGTTTCAGTAGCAAAGCAGTAGGGAAGACCCAAAAATTGATATTCTGATCCTGTGCCTTTCCGGCCTTCTTCGGGACAATATTGCAAGTAACTGTTTGGATCTTAGAGAATTAGGAACTAGTTGTGGCTGTTGAAGCCAGTTATGAGGTTTTGGATCCTGAATCCAAGGTTCTGCAGCCAAACTATTTCTCGAGCTGCCAATATGTCACCACAGTCACTGAGGTTTGTGCACAAGGAAAAGAGCTTTGTCTTGAAGCTCAAAACTTGTAGTGTCAAGGAGCTGCTGAAAGATGGACTTAAATACCTCATAAGTCAGTGATGCTTACAGCTCCAAAGTCCAAAAATGACAATTGACAGAATCACTAGAACACGTAAATATATGTGGAAAGTATGGTTTTCTGCATGCAGCAAGGAAATGCCCAGCTTTCAATCAATTTTGCAAGACATGGAAGAAAAGGCCATTAGCAGATGCAGAGCACTGGAGCAAGGAGTGCTGCACTTACTGGTATGCTCAACCAATCAGTGCCATGCATTGCCTTGCCTGTTAGCACATCGGCACTTCAGGCAGTGCCAAATGCTGGCACTACTGCCATTTTGATGCACTCTTTAGTGCAGACTCACAGACAGGCTGCTTGTTGGGCTTGTCAGTGTGGGTTCAGTTGCTTGGATAGCATGCTGAGACGTCAATCTAAAACTTACAGCATGTACTACAGCAAACACACTGCATTGTCTATTCAACTAAATAGCCATGTCAGAAACTGGGTGGGTGCTGATTCTCAGGCTGGCCAAGGGAGGGCGTGGGAAGGCACTCAATGTCAGGGTGTGCCCCTACTCACAGTGAGCAGCACAGCCCACACAAATCCAGGGGTTCAACGTATTCAGCCTTACACATTTGACATTCCTGTTCAGGAGATCTGTCCCAGCCCAGACTGTGGGTGTTCAGTGTTTAGTCCTGCAGGGTCAGCCCAAGCAGTTGGGGGAATCGCGTATCATCATTCAGGGAGATACAAAGATAAGGGCCAGTGATCTGAGTCAGTCAGGTCAGTGGCCATTCATTGTGGTCAGTCGGGGGGTCTGTCCATCTGTTTTTCAGGAAGTCCAAACTGGAGCCCTGTAGAGACGGTGGGGACAGGTACTGACAGACTGTTTCTTTGAACAGAACAGTCTAAAATCAATGCTCACAGTTTCAAGCTATCCAAGGAGTCGGTCATTTAGAAGTAAGAGGAGTAAAATATGTCATTCAGAAGCTAATGGATCTTTGGAATTTCCCACACATGAAGTTTGTGTGTCCATCTATAGTTGCGTAATTTAAGGCTCAGCTCAATGGATTTTTAGATAAAAGGAAATGGTTACAAATAATATCAGGTTGGAGATTGAAGCTGAGGTAGGAAATTCACCAAGAGCTTACACTATACTGGCATAGCTTTGAATGGTCAATTCCTGCTCATATTCCATTTGCTTCTATATTCGTAAATTTCATGGCATTTCAGAGGATTTCAACGGGTGAAAGAAATATAATCCCCACTGTATTTAAAGGTTCATGAATATCTGTACAACACAAATAAATTCCAGCCTTATTGTCACAAATCCAACAGAGATCTAGAAGGTAAGTATTGAATATAATCTAATCATAGCACTTTCTGCCATCGAAACTTATTTTAAAAAAGAAATCATCCCACACAGTAGGTAGATCCAGACAGCTAGGCTATGCAAATACAATGATATTTTCTTTGCAAAATAATTTTTGATTCAGACTCAAAGAGTACAGCTCTCCCAGCACCTAAAGCTGGTTATTCATCCTTTCAACATTGTCTCTCTCTGTCATCAATGTACAGTGGCAGTAGTGTGTACCATCCACAAGGTGTGCTGCAACACCTCACCAAGACTGCGCAGACAGCACCTTCCAAACCCACAATCTTGATCAGCTAAAAGGTGAAGGGGCAGCAGATGCATGGGAACACCACCACTTGAAGTTCTCCTCCAAATCACTCATCATTCGGACTCAAAACTATATCACCATATCTTTGTTGTCACTGAGGCAACAATCGTAAAATTCCCTCTCTGACAGCACTGGGTTCATCATCAAGCTGGTAGCGGAGTAGGGCTCCAGAGCTGGGGCTCGTCTGCTCCAACTGTTTTTCTTTTCTTTTGCCTTTCTTTCCCTTTTACTTACCTGTCAGCCTGAGCTCGGGCAGCATCAGCGGCAGTGAGGAACACCAGCAGAGACCTCATGGTGGTGGTAAATGAGCCCAGAGCAGACTTGAGTGGGTCCAGTGCAAATCTTATGGCAGTGGTGAGTGAGTCCCTATTTACTTTTCCAGGACCTGGCATCAGAATCATCAGCTGTTAAAATGGCAGAGGAATGTTGGCGAAGTAGGCCCAGTGGCAGAAGATGGTGCCTGCGGATCGGCGACTTTGTCACTGGTTGGGCCTGGCACTGGCAGTGGTGAAGCAGAGTTGGAAAGACATCATGGGGACATCGACAAGGTGGGCCCAGTGATGCAACTCTGGCATTGGGGGGTTCGGCGCTGTTGGCGGTGAGGCAGTGATGGAGGTTAATCGGCACAGTGGCCAAAGATGATGCCTGAAGACTGGTGGCTTCAACATTTCTTGAGTCCAGTGTAGATAGAGGCAAGGCGGTGGAAGAGAGATGGTTGTACAAGCCTCATTGTTAACGAGCTGACTCAGGGCTGATGCACTCTCTTTAAGTTATATCTTTCTATGCATTTCTTATTCTTAAAACTATTCAAAATGTTGCTGAATTATGGTGACAGTGGAACATCTTTTCACTGTATTTTACTGTTTTTTTCTCTATAAAATACGTGTGACAATAAATAATTTATTCAATCATTCACCCATGCCACATGGACTGCAGCAGTTAAGAATGCAACTCATCGTCATGTTCTCAAGGGCAGTTAGGATGGTGGCCTTGCCAGTGATACCCATATCTGGTGAATGATTAAATATAGAAACTTTTCTACATTCATTAATATGAGGTTATACTTCATAACTACTCCAACAAGCAACTCAGTATCAGCTAGATCAGAGTCAGTTGATTTCATGTAAATCACCTGTCAGAAAAATGTTTGTCAATATCTTAAATCAAAGCAAAATCGCATGGCTAACTGCAAAATAGACCGCGATCTCTTCTAGTGAAAGTGGAATATAGAACCACCAGAAAACATTTTGTGCATGCTCAGGGCAATTGATTTTCAGGTCCCTGCCTTTGGGACTATTGAACAGTAAATACAGAAGCGTATGAAAGGGACCTCACAGGCAAAATGGAGACAAACTGAACCTTTCTTAAATCAATTGCCCAAAGGTGAAACACAGAAATTTGTGCTGTGAAGTCACCCAGCCAGATTTACCTACATGTTGCATGCACCATTTAGAAAGTATACAGAATATCAGCTTTCCTGGTAACACTACCTCAAAATATAATATTATCAAACAAGAGACTTCGTTTCTTGAAAGCTTATGTTGTGAAAATTAATTTTATTTCTTTTGAAAAGATGCACTTTTGGAATCAGCATCTGCAGTGCTTTAAGAAAAGATTTGGTATTCATTTGAGACTGATCAATTTATCAGGTGCCTCTACCATCTCAGAATGCTTAAACCATGTACGAAAGGGGTTTAATAGATTTTTTAAAAAAAACTAAACATTTAAATCACTTTATTGAGGGTGATTGCTGAGTTAAGAATAGCAAATGAATTGAAAAGACAACTCTTATCTCGTTCACCAGTAAGTGAAAATATCTCTGAATAGATTTGACATAAATTGGATGATCTTCACAATTTGAGGATTAAGTCAACAACACTTTAATTTTCGATGATGATTGACGGTAAAAGATGTGATCTCAAGATAATTTAGATTAATGTTAAAACTGATTATTTTCTGACAGTAAAATATTCATACTTCACAAATTTCATGCCTGTTTATTCCTCCTTAACATCAAACTCAACAAATATAAAAATGCCAAATTAGTGGTTGAGTTTTCAATCTGCTACTGCAGAAAATATTCAATTAGTAAGGTATATTCAAAATCATGATGTGTCTGGACAAAGATGCTGGAGAAAACTGTTCATTCTGGTTGAATGAGCAAGACAGATGGTGTATAATGTAATGTTTCTGAAGGAGTTAAACTCCATGTTGCATTAAGCTTCACTCAATCCGATACTGTCACAGTAATTGAGTCATGACAGTTGAGAAATGTGAGGTGTTGCATTTTGGAAAGACAAATCAGAGCAGGAGTTTTACACTTAATGGTAAAGTCCTGGGGAGTGTTGCTGAACAAAGAGACCTTGGAGTTCATAGTTCCTTGAAAGTAGAATCACAGGTAGATAGGATAGTAAATAAGGCATTTGGTATGCTAGCTTTCATTTGTCAGTGCTTTAAGTATAGATTTGCAAGGTCATGTTGCAGTTGTATAGAATATTGGTTTGGCCAATTTTGAAGTATTGCATGCAGTCCTGGTCTCATTCCTGTAAGAAGAATGGTGTGAAACTGGAAAGAGTTCAGAAAAGATTTACAAGGATGTTACTAGAGTTGGACAGTTTGAGCTATAGGGAGAGATTGAATGGACTGGAGCTATTTTCCCTGGAGCTTCGGAGGTTAAGAGGTGAGCTTACAGAGGTTTATAAAATCTTGAGGCACATGGGTTGTGTAAATAGGGAAGGTCTTTTTGCCAGGGTGGGGTGTCCAAAACTCGATGGCATGGGTTTAAGATGAGAGGGGAAAGATATAAAAGTTAAGGAACAACATTTTCACGCAGATGGTGGTGGATATGAAATGAGCTTCCAGAGGAAGTGGTGGTAGCTTGTACAATTACAACATTTAAAAGGGACCTCAATGGCTATATGAATAGGAAGGGTTTAGGAGGGCATGGCCAAATTCTGGTAAATGGGACTAAATTTATATAGGATACTTGGTTGGTGTGGACGACTTGGGCCGATGGTTCTGTTTCTGTGCTGCATGACCCCATGGTTCTAAGTTCCCTCAAGGGGGTAGATATATTCTGCACAGCTCCCAATAGTCCCAAATAATTGTGCTTAGCAAGATATCATAACCAGTGTCTATTATTATGCAATACGCTGCTATGTCACTTAAGTCAAGTGCATCTCTGTTTAGACTCAGCAGTGATCTATCATCTATGATTATATTAGAAAGGCTGTGCACTCAACATAGAGAAATGAAAATTGGTGGCAGAGATACCCAAACCAGAATGCAACGTGGTGATTAGCAGTGGAGTGACAGAATCTATTTTACACCGAAGAAAACATTTTTTTGGAGGAAAGTGATTCTGCCCCTTTAAAAGCATTGTTACATAAAGACGATACAGATAGGCAGCCACCAATTAAAACACAAAAAGAGCCAGGGGACCAATAAGACTCCAAAGATAAACCTCCAGCAGTAATCTGGTATGAGGCACAGGTAGAGGAGTGTAGACTTATGAAAGAGAAAAAGCCAGTTACTCTGAGGACAAGTCAAGAACCTTAGGAAAGAAGGCTCTCAAAGAAGCAAGAGAAGGCTTCAGGAGGAGATTTAAATAGCCCTAAATAAAACAAGAAAAAAATTCACAAAAATGGTGCAAGATCCTGAAAGAGAAGACAAGGAAATAAAAAAGAGGGTTTGTAACTCTCAAAATTGAGCAATGCTGCCATTGTGTGTAGACTCCACTGATCATAGCTGTGTTGGATAATGAAAGGACCAGAAAGATAGTTTAGGTTGTATTTCATAGAATTGGTAAAGCTTCAGAATTTTTTTAAGATGTCAAAGAGCAAAATTTAGGGTAATTTTGGCAAAGTGTCTTGCAGAGGAAGAAAAGTCAAAAGGAAGTTAAGGTTTCACTGACCAGGACTAATTTGTTTTCTAATTCATTCATGGGACATGGGCTTTGTCTGCTTGGTCAAAATTTATTATTATTAATGAAACTGTGGTAGTGATGGAAAGATGACCAGAAAAGAAAAGGAAATGTTTATTTTGCCTGGGGAAGACTAGAAAAACATTCATCTTGGCTGCCAAAGGTGGGAAAACCCTGAAAATGCACAGTTACCTTTTTATTTTATTAAATAGGTAGGTAAAACCAGCATACAGTGCAGAAAAGCTGTATTGCAGTGGAACAGAATTTAAAACCTTGAGAGCTGTAAATCACAACAACACAGCTATTTAACAAAATTGAAAACTCCATTGAGGAATTAATGTAATATTACTGTCATAGAAAGTTTGCAACAAGAAGTTATCAACCTTGCAGCTGTGCAGAGTCTAACAAGCATTATGGTTTAAAATAGCTTCGATGAATGCAGACATGACAGCTGAAGAGGCAGCAGATTACAATGAGTTTTAAATGCTACAGATTTAAAACAACTTCACCATAATAGGAATTAGAAGTACATTCAGGAGAAATAGTAGGAGGTATAATATTTCTGCAAAGATTCAAAGTTAAGGATGAACTGCGCAGAACACAAGATACAGCATCTTGGAGAAGATATTTTAAAATTCAGGATTATTTAAAATTAACAAATAAATCCAAGGATGAACAAGGTAATATGCTAGTGTATTCAATAGGTCTTATTGTAGATAATCATAGAACAGCAAAGACAATCGTAAAATGGCACAGTTTTATACCTCAAAATGGCACAATCCTGGCTTAAGACAGAGCTGTCAATAGAAGCAAATATCACAAGCAAGGAAAAAAAATAAAAAATATGTGCAATGTGACCAATTTAAAATAAATTTATATCTAAAAACATTCTGTGTTGTAGGGATTCATCTGTGCACTACCATCTGTGAAAGGTTTGAAGAGGATTGTTGAGGAATAGATTTGTATTTTCAGGGCACTGATATTTAGTCATCTGTGAAGCATGAGGTGACAACAGGAAGGGGAAAAGTAAGGAAAAAAGGAAATATCCTAAAGTCCATTGTATATAAAATCTAATAATTATTACACCTCAATGAACAGCTTTCAAAAATGTGGTAAAATAAATTCTAAAATGGTGTTAGGCAAATGCGCACTATTAAAACCACAACAATTAAAAATATCACAACTCATTTTCATTCTGAACAAATCCTTTTATGATAATACTGCTCTCTAAAGCCTACACATGGAAACATAGAAAGATGTGCTCTCACACAGTACATTATTTTGCTCTTAAACAATGGGTGTGTGTTGAGATTATTTTTCAGTTCATGACCCTGCTGTGAAGTCAATTTCCCCACTGAGGAGATTTCCTCAGAGGCACTCAATGAAAAGGGCTTCTTTGGATCTGCCAACAATTTGACAGTGATGAATGGATCTTTGAAGCTGCAGGTCCAGTCAAAAGGTTGGCAACCTATGAAGGATAGCAGCCCAACTGGCAGAGGTGGGAGATTCAATGTCAGAGGTGGAGAACACAAAAAGCAGCTCTAACTGAAATGCTTTCTCAAAAAAGGGTGAGAATTTAAGTAAATAAATGGTAGCCCCAGCTGCGAGACAACCCTTGTGGTAAGTGAACCCCTCTGCGAGATGGCAACAACAGCAGCTTTGGCCTTCTAACTGCTGTAGCTCCAAGGAAATGGGCCTCACAGGCTCACCCTGCAAGCCAGCTGCCGGCAAACTACCTCCAGATGCTAGCCAGATCTGGCCAAAACTTCAGAAATGGCCAGCAGTGTACCCAATCAGACCATAAATCAACATTTTATTCCTGCCACCACCAAAGTATAGTCTGACAGAACAGTGATAATTCAATTTGCAGCTTTTAATGCATTTTCTCTCTTTTACTCAAATGTTTTTTTATGAACTTGAAATCAACAACAACTCTTGCACTCCTGCCCTTTATTCCCCACAGACTGGTGTCGGTGCTTGCATTCGAGGTGACAAACTAAACTTGGAGAATGCTCAGTGGTTAAACAGAACACTATTCATTTTGTTTCATCTTTTTTCGTTTCATCACATACTCGAATGTAATTTGCCTTGACTTTGAAAGACGGTGTGATAACATGACACTTATCTATGTTTCAGGCTTTAACTGCCCAACAAAATTGTATAACAGTAAAAGAATAACTGAATTCCAGCAGCAGCAGCACATTCCCTGAAGATTACAAACAGAACATTCAATGTGAATGAAGTTTAAGAAAGATGGTAAGATTAAAAGAGGGAACAATAACTTTAAGTAAACAATACATCTTTTCTGAAACAGATCATCAAATTTGAGCTTGAGCAAATCCCAAATGATTGTAGTCAAATTGAATGGCTTCACTCATTCTTTGATTCATCAAAATAAACAAGAACATCTGTATTTGGTCAGAGATTTGGTCCCAGTTTGCACAAATATTTGACACTATGGGTGCTAGTTGTGGTGAGAAAGAGCAACTGTGTTGCTCCCCAACATTTTTAACTTGAACTACAACAATCACCATTTGTTGAGTACTGGGTTTTATGTACGTGCATCAAATGCATGCGCATAGGTCTTGCTATGGAAGGTATGCTCCTCCAGCCAGATATGGGAAATCAGGGAGCAGCCTAGAGTCCCTGACAGCTATGTCAGCAGGAAGTGTGACCAGCTGCAGCTCCTCACAGACCACATGGTTCTGTTGGAGAAGCAGCTGAACACACTGCAGTGCATACAGTGGGCAGAGAGAGCAATAGACACTAGCTTTAGGGAGGTGGTCACACAATAAGTCCAGCTAAATGCATGGGTGGCAAACAGGAGAGGCAGGCAGGTAGTGCAGGAATCGCCTGTGGCTCTCAGATAACAAAATGTGAGGCTGGATGAACACAGCAGGCCAAGCAGCATCTCAGGAGCACAAAAGCTGACGTTTCGGGCCTAGACCCTTCATCAGAGAGGGGGATGGGGGGAGGGAACTGGAATAAATAGGGAGAGAGGGGGAGGCGGACCGAAGATGGAGAGTAAAGAAGATAGGTGGAGAGAGTGTAGGTGGTGAGGTAGGGAGGGGATAGGTCAGTCCAGGGAAGACGGACAGGTCAAGGAGGTGGGATGAGGTTAGTAGGTAGCGGGGGGTGCGGCTTGGGGTGGGAGGAAGGGATGGGTGAGAGGAAGAACCGGTTAGGGAGGCAGAGACCGGTTGGACTGGTTTTGGGATGCAGTGGGTGGGGGGGAAGAGCTGGGCTGGTTGTGTGGTGCAGTGGGGGGAGGGGACGAACTGGGCTGGTTGAGGGATGCAGTAGGGGAAGGGGAGATTTTGAAACTGGTGAAGTCCACATTGATACCATATGGCTGCAGGGTTCCCAGGCGGAATATGAGTTGCTGTTCCTGCAACCTTCGGGTGGCATCATTGTGGCAGTGCAGGAGGCCCATGATGGACATGTCATCAAGAGAATGGGAGGGGGTGTGGAAATGGTTTGCGACTGGGAGGTGCAGTTGTTTTATGCGAACTGAGCGGAGGTGTTCTGCAAAGCGGTCCCCAAGCCTCCGCTTGGTTTCCCCAATGTAGAGGAAGCCGCACCGGGTACAGTGGATGCAGTATACCACATTGGTAGATGTGCAGGTGAACCTCTGCTTGATGTGGAATGTCATCTTGGGGCCTGGGATGGGGGTGAGGGAGGAGGTGTGGGGACAAGTGTAGCATTTCCTGCGGTTGCAGGGGAAGGTGCCGGGTGTGGTGGGGTTGGAGGGCAGTGTGGAGCGAACAAGGGAGTCGCGGAGAGAGTGGTCTCTCCGGAAAGCAGACAGGGGAGGGGATGGAAAAATGTCTTGGGTGGTGGGGTCGGATTGTAAATGGCGGAAGTGTCGGAGGATAATGCGTTGTATCCGGAGGTTGGTAGGGTGGTGTGTGAGAACGAGGGGGATCCTCTTGGGGCGGTTGTGGCGGGGGCGGGGTGTGAGGGATGTGTCGCGGGAAATGCGGGAGACGCGGTCAAGGGCGTTCTCGATCACCGTGGGGGGAAAGTTGTGGTCCTTAAAGAACTTGGACATCTGGGATGTGCGGGAGTGGAATGTCTTGTCGTGGGAGCAGATGCGGCGGAGGCGGAGGAATTGGGAATAGGGGATGGAATTTTTGCAGGAGGGTGGGTGGGAGGAGGTGTATTCTAGGTAGCTGTGGGAGTCGGTGGGCTTGAAGTGGACATCAGTTACAAGCTGGTTGCCTGAGATGGAGACTGAGAGGCCCAGGAAGGTGAGGGATGTGCTGGAGATGGCCCAGGTGAACTGAAGGTTGGGGTGGAAGGTGTTGGTGAAGTGGATGAACTGTTCGAGCTCCTCTGGGGAGCAAGAGGCGGCGCCGATACAGTCATCAATGTACCGGAGGAAGAGGTGGGGTTTGGGGCCTGTGTAGGTGCGGAAGAGGGACTGTTCCACGTAACCTACAAAGAGGCAGGCATAGCTGGGGCCCATGCGGGTGCCCATGGCCACCCCCTTAGTCTGTAGGAAGTGGGAGGAGTCAAAAGAGAAGTTGTTGAGTGTGAGGATGAGTTCAGCTAGGCGGATGAGAGTGTCGGTGGAGGGGGACTGGTCGGGCCTGCGGGACAGGAAGAAGCGGAGGGCCTTGAGGCCATCTCCATGCGGAATGCAGGTGTACAGGGACTGGACGTCCATGGAGAATATGAGGTGTTGGGGGCCAGGGAATTGGAAGTCCTGGAGGAGGTGGAGGGCGTGGGTGGTGTCACGGACGTAGGTGGGGAGTTCCTGGACCAAAGGGGAGAAAATGGAGTCCAGATAGGTGGAGATGAGTTCGGTGGGGCAGGAACAGGCTGAGACGATGGGTCGACCAGGGCAGGCAGGTTTGTGGATTTTGGGAAGGAGATAGAAACGGGCCGTGCGGGGTTGGGGAACAATGAGGTTGGAGGCTGTGGGTGGGAGGTCCCCTGAGGTGATGAGGTCGTGAATGGTGTTGGAGATGATGGTTTGGTGCTCGGGTGTGGGGTCATGATCGAGGAGGCGGTAGGAGGTGGTGTGGCTCTCAAACAGGTATACTGTTTTGACGACTGTAGGAGGGAATAGCCTCTCAGGTGATAGTACAAGCAGCAGCCTGGCCTGTGGCACTGCGACAGGTTCTGCTGTAGAGTAGGATGGGGCAAAGTCCAGGCAAGCGATAGTAGCTCCTGACTCAATAGTCAGGGGCACAGACAGGCATTTCTGTTTCTGTGAATGAGATTCAAGCGTGGTGTGATGCCTTCCTAGTGCCAGGGTCCTGGATATCTCTGAGTGGGTACAGGACATCCTGAAATGGAAGGAAAACATTGGCACAAATGACATAGGAAGGGAAAGGAAAGGGGTCCTGTGAGGACAATTCAGGGAGTTAGGTAGGGAGTTAAAAAACAGCACTGCCAGGGTAGTAGTCTCAAGAGTATTAGCTGTGCCATGGGCTAGTGAGGCTACGAACAGAGACAGCATACTGTTAAACAAGATAATAAATTGTGAGGCTGGATGAACACAGCAGGCCCAGCACCATCTCAGGAGCACAAAAGCTGACGTTTCGGGCCTAGACCCTAGGCCCGAAACATCAGTTTTTGTGCTCCTGAGATGCTACTGGGCCTGCTGTGTTCACCCAGCCTCACATTTTATTATCTTGAATTCTCCAGCATCTGCAGTTCCCATTATTACTGTTAAACACATGGCTGCAGAGCTGCTGTCGGAGGGACAGCTTCAGAAATATGTATCCTTAGGATGTCTTCTGGGGAAGGTGGAACCTGTATAAGAAGGATGTGTTGCACCTGAGCTGGAGGGGCACCAGCACCCTGGACAGCAGGTTTGCTAGAGCTCTTCAGGAGGATATAAACTAGTGTGGCAGGGGGATGGGAACCAGAACAACAGACCAGTAAGTGCAGGAACTGGGGACAAAAGTGAAACTGAGATTTTCCTAGTGCAGAGTAAGAGCAGGCAGAGGTAAATCGCAGGGATTAAAGGGACTAGAGGCTGGAGTGCATTTACTTTAATGCATGAAGTATAACAGGTAAGAGAATTATGCATGGAATTATGATCTTATTGCTGTTACGGAGACATAGTTAAAGGACGGACAGGACTGACAGCTTAACATTCCAAGATATCGTTATAGATGGAATAGAAAAGGAAAGCAAAGGGACGGGGAGTTGCATTGCTGATTAGGGATCACATCATGGCTGCGTTGAGGGTTGGTACATTGAAGGAATTTTGCAGTGATGCATTATTTGTGGAGCTCGGGAATGGGAAGGGTGAAATCACAATGTTTGGGGTTTTCTATCAACCTCCCAACAGCCTACATGAAACAGAGGAATGGGTATGCAGTCAGATATTACAAAAGTATAAAAAATGGGGTAATTGTGGTGGATGACTTCAACTTGCCTCTTATTGACTGGGATGCCCTTAGAGCCAAGGGCTTGGTTGGAGAGCAATTTGTTAGACATGTCAAGGAGGGCTTGTTGAGATAGTACATTTTCCAATCCAACCAGAGAGGGGGCCATACGAGACTCGGTTATAGGGAATGAGCCAGAACAGGTCATTTATGTTTCAGTCGGAGAGCATTTTAGGCTTAGTGATCATAACTCCATAAGATTTTGAGTAGTCATGGACAAGGACGAGAGTGGCCTTCAGTGAGGGTGTTTAATTGGGCAAGGGCCAATTACATCCCAAATTAGACAGCAACTGGGGAATGTGTACTGACAGCAGTTATTTGAGGGCAAATCTACATCTGGCATGTTAGCAGAGTTTTGCACACCAGTTGATTAAAGATAATAAAGTGTGAAGCTGGATGAACACAGCAGGCCAAGCAGCATCTCAGGAGCACAAAAGCTGACGTTTCGGGCCTAGACCCTTCATCAGAGAGGGGGATGGGGAGAGGGAACTGGAATAAATAGGGAGAGAGGGGGAGGCGGACCGAAGATGGAGAGTAAAGAAGATAGGTGGAGAGGGTGTAGGTGGGGAGGTAGGGATGCGGCTTGGGGTGGGAGGAAGGGATGGGTGGGAGGAAGAACCAGTTAGGGAGGCAGAGACAGGTTGGACTGGTTTTGGGATGCAGTGGGTGGGGGGGAAGAGCTGGGCTGGTTGTGTGGTGCAGTGGGGGGAGGGGACGAACTGGGCTGGTTTAGGGATGCAGTAGGGGAAGGGGAGATTTTGAAACTGGTGAAGTCCACATTGATACCATATGGCTGCAGGGTTCCCAGGCGGAATATGAGTTGCTGTTCCTGCAACCTTCGGGTGGCATCATTGTGGCACTGCAGGAGGCCCATGATAGACATGTCATCAAGAGAATGGGAGGGGGAGTGGAAATGGTTTGCGACTGGGAGGTGCAGTTGTTTGTTGCGGACTGAGCGGAGGTGTTCTGCAAAGCGGTCCCCAAGCCTCCGCTTGGTTTCCCCAATGTAGAGGAAGCCGCACCGGGTACAGTGGATGCAGTATACCACATTGGCAGATGTGCAGGTGAACCTCTGCTTAATGTGGAATGTCATCTTGGGGCCTGGGATGGGGGTGAGGGAGGAGGTGTGGGGACAAGTGTAGCATTTCCTGCGGTTGCAGGGGAAGGTGCCGGGTGTGGTGGGGTTGGAGGGCAGTGTGGAGCGAACAAGGGAGTCACGGAGAGAGTGGTCTCTCCGGAAAGCTGACAGGGGAGGGGATGGAAAAATGTCTTGGGTGGTGGGGTCGGATTGTAAATGGCGGAAGTGTCGGAGGATAATGCGTGGTATCCGGAGTTGATTAAAGTGCAGGATATGCATTTCCCTGCAATCTGAAGGTTAGGATTGCCAAGATTCAGAAACCATGGGTGACAAGGGAAATTGCAAGCTTAGTCAAAAGGAAAAAGGAAGCATATGCTGGGTCTAGGCAGCTACGAACTGACAAACCCCTGAGGAGTGTGGAGAAATTCTTAGAAACTTAAACACGGAATTAGGAAGGCTAAAAGGGGTGATGGAATGCCTTTAGCAAACGGAATCAAGGAGAATCCCAAGACTTTTTATGCATTTATTACAAGAAAGTGGGTAGCAAAGGAAAGAATAGGCCCGCTCATGGACAAAGTAGGAAAGCTATGGATGGAACCAAAGGAAGTAGGAGAGATTCTTAGTGAGTATTTTATATCAGTATTCAACAAGGAGAAGGACATGACTGGTGTTGAGGTCAGGGATGAGTGTGTGAATACTCTAGAGAATGTCAATATATTGACAGAGGAACTTTTGGATATTCTAAATTGCATTAAGGTAGACAAGTTCCCAGGGCCAGATGGGACTATCCCAGGCTACTGCCAGAGGCATAGAAAGAAATAGCTTGAGCTTTAGCAGAATCATCACATCCTTTTTGACCACAGGTGAGATTCCAGAGGACTGGAGATTAGCCAATTCTGTTCCCTTATTTAAGAAAGGGAGCAGGGATAATCCAGGAAATTATAGGCCAG
Organism: Stegostoma tigrinum; assembly: GCF_030684315.1. NCBI lineage: Eukaryota > Metazoa > Chordata > Chondrichthyes > Orectolobiformes > Stegostomatidae > Stegostoma > Stegostoma tigrinum. The sequence goes on from NC_081369.1 coordinate 31,894,305, forward strand.
TGAGCCTAATTCCTGTGGTGGGGAAGCTCTTGGAGAAGATACTGAAGGACAAGACATATAGCATTTAGAAGAAAATGGACCAGTTAGCGACATGGTTTTGAATGGGTAAGGTCATGTCTCATCAACCTGGCTGAAATTTTTTGAAGAGGTGTCAAAGATAATTGATGAGGCAAGGGCTGCAGATGTAGTTTATATAGACTTTAGTAAGGCATTTGAAAAAGTTCCACATGGCAGATTGGTACAAAAACTAAAGTCACATGGGATTCAAGGTGGGCTTGCGAGACGGATACAAAACTGGCTTTGTCACAGAAAATAGAGGGTAGTGGTGGAAGGCAGTTTTTCGGAATGGAGACTGGTAACTAGTAGTGTTCCACTGGAACAATACAGTTTGGAGCTGGTGGAACACAGCAGATCAAGCAGCATCAGAGCAGGGGAGTCAAAGTTTTTGGTTGGGACCCTTCATCAGATGTTATGAACTGAAACATCTACCCTCCTGTTTCTCTGATGCTGCCTGACCGGCTGTGTTCCTCCAGCTCCACACTGAGTTGACTCTGACTCCAGCATCTGTAGTTCTTGCTATCTTTGTGTTCCACAGGGATCAGTTTTAGTCCTCTGTTGTTTGTAGTATATATAAATGATCTGGAGGAAAATGTGAGTCTGATTATTAAGTTTGCAGATGATATGAAGATTAGTGGAGTTGCTGATAGTGTCAATGATTATGAAAGGATACAACAAGATATAGATAGATTGGTGACGTGGGCACAGAAATAGCAGATGGAGTTTAATCCAGACAAATGTGAGGTGATGCATTTTGGAGGAATAAATTTATAAATGAACTATACTGTTAATGGCAGAACCCATAGGAGCATTACCATACAGATGGATGTGGGCATGCAAGTCCACAGTTCCTAAAAGTAGCAACACAGGTGGCCAAGGTGATTAAGAAGGTATATGGCATGCTTACTTTCATCAGCTGGGCATGGAGTACAAGAATTGGCAAAACATGTTGCAGTTATATGAAACGCATGTTAGGCTACATTTGGAGTATTATGTGTAGTTTTGGCCACTACACTATCAGAAGGGCATGGAAGCTTTGGAGAGAGTGCAGAGAAACTTCACCAGGATGTTGCCTGGTCTCAAGGCATTGGCTATGAGGAAAGGTTAAAAAGACTAAGGTTGTTTTTACTGGAAAAACAGTGGCTGAGAGGAGACCTGATAGAGGTCTTCAAAATCATGAGAGGTATGGATAGGGTGGAGAGTCAGAGCCTTTTTCCCAGGGCTGAAGTTTCAATTTCAAGGGGGCACAGATTCAATGATGAGAGGGGAAAAGTGTAAAGGAGATGTGTGAGGGACATTTTTCCCACTGAGAATGGTAGGAGCCTGGAACACATTGCCAGAAGAGTTGGTGGAAGCAGGCTCATTGGTGACATCTAAGAGGCATCGGGATGATTACTTGAATAGGGAGGGAACAGAGGGACAAGAACCGAATAAGGGCAGAAGTGTTTTCTAGTTAGGCGATGATGGTCGGCACAGGCCTGGAGGGCTGAAGGGCCCATTCCTGTGCTATACATCGCTTTTTGTTCCTTGTTACTTTGAAAGTGACTTTGGCTTGTGGCAGTCAATCATCACCGTCCTACGTCGTTCTGCAGAAGTTCCTCAGGGTACTGTCCTAGGCTGAATCATCTCCAGTTGCTTCATCAATGACCTTCCTTTTGTCATAAGGTCAGAAATGGAGATATTCGCTGATATTTGCACAGTGTTCAGCATTGTCCACAACTCTTCAGATGCTGAAGCAATCCATGTTCAATGTGACAAGGCAACATTCAAGCTTGGACTGAAAAGTGGCAAGTAACAATGATATCACACAATTTCCCCCTCCAACAGGATAGTACCCAACCACCATCCCCTGACATTCAATGGCATTACCAATCCAGAACTCTCACTATCAATATCTGAGGTTACTATTGACCAGAAACTAAACCGGATGAGTTACATAAATACAATGGCTACCACATCAGAGACTATGAATCCTACAGCAAGTAGCTTACCTCAGACCCCACAAAACTTGTCCACCATCTACAAGGCCCAAGCCAAGAGGGTGGTAGAAGACTCCCTACTTTATTAGATGAATATAGCTCCAAGCAACACTCAGGAAGCTCAACACTATCAGATCAAAGCAACCTAACAAAGTGTGAAGCTGGATGAACGCAGCAGGCCAAGCAGCATCTCAGGAGCAAAAGCTTTTGTGCTCCTGAGATGCTGCTTGGCCTGCTGTGTTCATCCAGCTCCACACTTGGTTATCTGGGATTCTCCAGCATCTGCAGTTCCCATTATCTCAGATCAAAGCAACCTGTTTGATTGTCATCTCATCTAACACCTTCAAAATTGCACCTTCAAATCGCAGTGGTGGCAGTGTGACCATGTACATGATATACCTTAAATGGAACCTTCCAAACCTACAACTTTGTTCACCTAGAAGGGAAAGGCTTCTGCTACATGGAAATGCCATCAAATGCAAGCTGTTCTCCAGGCTTAACTTGAAACAATCTCATTGTTTCTTTACTGTAACTGGGTCAAAATCCTGTAATTCCTCCCTAACACCACTGTGGGTTTATCTCCACCACATTGAGTGCAGCAAGAAGGCAGTTCATCACCACATTCTCAAGAATAATTAATTAGGGGACAGGGAGCAATAAATGCTGGTCCCAATAATGTTTCCTACATCCAATGAATGAATAAAAAATTGTAGTCATGAAATGAACCAAGCTGAATGCTGATTTGTCTCATGATCTGTCATTTTCAACTTGCCACTTTTGTTAGTGCTCTTTTAATCACATCCATTTAACTCCCTCAATGTCTTCTTAGCAGTGTTTTTTAAAATAATTGATCTGTTTTGCACATTAGTTTTTTTTAGCCATCATCTGTTGATTTTTGCAGAATTAGTAGAAATAATGGGTTATTGAAATTGTTCCAACAGATTGGTAAAATCTGCGTGTACTCATCAGTGAATCTGAAGACAGTGCAAGAAGCCATATCTGTAAAAGGCAATAACAGCACGAGTGTGGATTGTTAAAGCTGCAATTCATGTGCCTGGGCAGATCTGGAAGTGGCCTGCGTGTAATAAAGCTGGACTTCGAAACAATGTTGTTTGTTACTGAAAGATCTCTATTTACATCACATATCACCAAGGCCACAGCTGCAGTCTCACTTGGACTGCAGCATCTGATGAAGGTAGAGCAGATGCAGCAAAGAAGGCAAGACGCTCTGAGAAAGGCGAGGGCTTTTCATAGAAGTCTGCTCCTAAGCCAGGAGTAGTGTGTTTAGCGCTGTACATATCATCAAGACTTTCGTTCACAGAACTGTACTACCAAGCAGCTCAGGGATGCCCCGTTTTCCGAGGCCACCCATTAATTGATTTTTACTGCAGATGAGGCTAGTCAAGCTCAGACAATTATCAACTTCATTGATGGTGCTGGATTGCTACAGCTACTGGAGGAGATTGAATGCACATGTGACAAATAACAGTCTCACCTGATCAGCTAGGATTATTCATGCATTACAAAAGGATTCCAGCTAGTTAGTGACCATTACAAAGCTCTTATGCATGTCCTTGCTGGGCATCCAGGGAACTGACATGATTTATTTTGCAGCAATCACAGCCTTGTAGGTGTCTCTCTTTCACATTGCCTCAATTGCTGGCATCTCAATTCCTGACAAGGAAGAAAGGAGGAGGACACATCCCTATTTAGATGAATAGAGCTGAGAGGGTCAAAAGCATCAAGTTCCTAGGAGTGATGATAATCGATAATCTGTCCTGGATCTCCCACATAGATGCAATGGTTAGGAAGGCATAACAACACCTCTCCTTCCTCAGGCAGCTTAGAAAATTCAGCATGTCCGTAAGGACCCGTACCAACTTTTACAGACAAACCATAGAAAGCATTCTATCTGGGTGACTAATGGCCTGGTACAGCAACTGCTCTGCTCAGAGCTGTAAGAAACTGCAGAAAGTTGAGTGCACAGCCTGGACCATCAGGGAAGTCTAAACTCCCATCCACGAGACTCTGTTTATACCTCTCGTAGCCACGGAAGGTCTGCCAACATCATCAAAGACCCCTCCAACCCCATTAATGCTCTCTTACAACCTCTTCAAATACAAGGCTCCTCTGAAAGCCCAGCTACTGATTTATGTACTTATCAGTGAATCTGAAGAAAGTGCAAGAAGCCACATCTGCAAAAGGCAATAACAGAACAAGTGTGGATTGTTAAAGCTGCAATTCAAGTGCCTGGGCATATCTGGAAGTGGCCTTCATTACGCACCAGCACAACAGGATGATTGCAGTCTATTCTATTCTTCATAACTCGGTGCTGTACAGAGGAGTCTAGCTGCAGTGAAAGGAAATTGAAGAATGCCTGACATTCAGGGAGGAGAAAGAAGTGAAGGAGAAGGAGCCAGATGTATCCATGTTTCCTGCAGTCACACACCAGGCTGCCAGACAAAGAAGTGATGGAGTTAGACAGGCACACTTCATCTAATACGTGTGCGCAAAACCAGTTGAAAATGCCATCAGAAACTGAGGCCACAGTATAAAGCTCCCTTCGAGTCATGGAGTCATAGAGCTGAACAACATGGAAACAGACCCCTCAGTCCAACTTCCCCATGCCAACCAGATATCCTCAGTAAATCCAGTCCTATTTGCCAGCATTTGGCCCATATCCCTCTAAATCCATCCAGTTCATATACTCATCCAGATGCCTTTTAAGTGTTGTAATTGTATCATCCTCCACCACATTGTCTAGCAGCTCATTCCATGCATGCACCACCCTCTGCATGAAAAAGTTGCCCCTTAGGTCCTTTAAATCTTTTCTCTCTCACCTTAAACCTATGCTCTTTAGTTTTGGACTCGCCTGTCCTGGGGAAAAGACCTTGGCTAATCATCCTACCAATGCCCCTTCTGATTTTTTAAACCTCTGTAAGGTCACCCCTCAGTATTTGAAGCTCCAGGGAAAATAACCCCAACCTATTCAGCTTCTCCCTATGGCTCAAACCCTCCTTTCTGAGCCCTTTCAAGTTTCACAAAATCCTATTATTACACGGAAACCAGAATTGGATGCAGTATTCCGAAAGTGGCCTAACCAATGTCCTGTACAGTCACAACATTACCTCCAACCCCTATACTCAATACACCGACCAAATCAGGCCAGCATACCAAACAACTTCTCCACTATCCTGTCTACCTGGGACTCAACTTTCAAGGAAATATGAACCTGCACTCTAAGGTCTCTTGTTCAGTAACACTTTCCAGGGCCTTACCATTAAGTGTCTAAGTCCTGCCTTGATTTGCCTTTCCAAAATGCAGCATCACACATTTATACAAATTAAACTCTGTCTGCCACTCCTCAGTCTATTGGCCTAACTGTTCAAAGTCCAATTGTATTCTAAGGTAACCTTCTTTGTTCTCCGCTAAATCTCCAATTTTGTTGTCATTTGCAAACTTACTAACCGTACGTCCTATGTTGATGAAAAGCAGTGGAAGCAGCACCGATTGTTGTGGCACATCATTGGTCCCAAACTTCTACTCTGAAAAGCAACCCTCCACCACCATCAGACGCCATCTCCTACCTTCGAACCAATTATGTATCCAAATGGCTAGTTCTCCTTGTATTCCATGTGATCTAACCGTGCTAATCAATCTACCATGAGAAACCTTGTTAAACACTTTACTGAAGTCCATGTAGATCATGTCCAATGCTCTGCCTTTATGAATCCTTTTTGTTACTTCTTCAAAAAACTCAATCAAGTTAGTGAGACATGATTTCCCACACACAAACCATATTGACTAACCCTAATCAGTCCTTGCCGTTCCAAGTACATGTAAATCCTGTCCCTCAGGATCCCCTCCAACCAGTTGGTCACTGCTGATGTCAGGCTTACTGGTGTGTAGTTCCCTGGCTTTTCCTTAACACCTTTCTTAAGTTGCTGCACTACATTAGCCATCCTCCAGTCTTCGGGCATCTTACCTGTGGCTATTGATGATACAAATATCTCAGCAAGAACATGGGTAATGGCAAGAACATTTGGAGCATATGACAAATGTGAAAAAATCAGAACCTTAACATGAAGAAAAAAGTAAGATTTTTCTTCTACGGTTTAACTGGCAAGTTCATACACTTGCAAATGAACAGCGATGACCTTATTCCCATGCACCAGCATCTCATTATGAGGCAAAGTCATCAAATTTCAATGTAGCTTCCAATTCTCCTGTCCTTGCCGAAGAGACTAGGGGGCATCAATTCCTATCATGAAAGTCATGAAAGTTACCTGGAGGCTTCAACTTGCCACTTTTTCTCTGAGACATCATCCAACTCCATCTTCATGCAGAATCAGGAAAGGCAGTGATGTCTCCCTAGTGAGTGAGTAGGAAACACAGACCACAGGATGGGTTAGTCATTTGGGACGATGAGGTGGATTAGAGTTATTGAGTGGAAAAGATACATGCAATAGTGAGAGTTATAGTCCATGAGTTTTGGCAAGATGATTGCGCAGTCGGAGAGTTAGAGTGAGTGTTGGCCCTGTAAGTATGAGGTAGCAGAGAGAAGATGGTGGCACTTACATTTGCAAAGCACAGAAGATCACTGCCCTTCTTTCTGTATTGCTGTGTGTTGAGTTTCACCCAAGAACCTGGCCCAGGTCTCAGACCAGACTGACTGTGGTTGCTAGCTTGGCCTCCTTTCCCAGTCAGCAGGATGAATGTACTGCCTTCCTTTCCACCATCTCTTCTACCAATACCTCCCAATTTCTGTCAGTGAGAGAAGCAGCTCAATTTCCTTTGACCATTTCCTTCAGGATAGCGGTGCAGGAACGTAGTGTGAAGTGCTGTTCCTGGCATGGAGTGTCTGAAGTGGGTGCACAGCTAGAGTTTAAATATGGTTGCCTTCAGAGTGAACATTGCAAAGCCCCAGCAATGGCGAACATTTTCACCTCTCACCTGTCTGGTTCCACAAGTCTGGCACCGGAGAGAGCCGTTTCATAATTAACATGATGAAGAGCAGGTTGAAGAAGAAAAGTCACCATGGGACACGTCAGCATGGCTGCCATGAATCTCACTCAAAAAAACACTGTTAGAAAATCAGAACATTCAGCTCCTTGGGTACGATTTATTCTCGCTGCAAACCCATTGCCAGAATTAAAATCAGGCCCTAACTGTGTCATGCACATGTCTGGTATATCCTCCAGGAAAATGCAAGGACAAGGACAATAAAATCACATTCAACTCTCCTCAGGTAGATGCGTGTGACCCATCTTGTGTCTACCAAGTTGGGTTCAAGCTTCAGGTTACAGTCAAGTAGCTGGTAGTCACCCTGTGCTCTAGGTGATCAAAGACCTTTTTTCACTCCCAGGACTGCAAATTACTTTAAAAAAGAAATCAGGACAAAGGAACTTCAATCAACTCACAAGACCAAGAATCATGAAAGCTACTGTTCAACTATCTAGAGATAGTAAGAACTGCCGATGCTGGAGTCAGAGATAACATAGTGTAGAGATGGAAAAACACAGCAGGACAGGCAGAAGGGTCCTGACCTGAAACATCAATGTTCCTGCTCCTCTGATGCTCCCTGGCCTGCTGTGCTCCTTTAGCTGTGTTCAACTCCTATTTTCTTTAACTTCTTTGGTTCCGTCTCACCACTAATGTCTAAGGTGTATGTGTATGGCATTAGATTTCTGCGTGTATGTAGTAAATAATAAACACGCCCTTTCTGTTATTTCAAGAAAGTCTGGTTAAAATAACACTTTTTGAAACTTGGGTTCAATAGGATTTAGGAGAAAGTTATTCACAATAACAACTTTATTGCAACCAACCGAGGGGTTGGATGAATAAAGAAGGTAAGCCAGTTCATTGTTCCTCATCTGGATTATACTTTGCCCCAATATTAAAACAACAGGATATAGTTTTAGGAGATGTTTATAAACAATTGCCTTTTTGCACTTCACATCAGTTAGGTCATATTAAGGCAAAATAAAACGATCAACCATTACATATGTTGGTGCACAACATTAATGTCAGTGGGAATCTTTTCATAATTGCTTCCCAGGTCTGGGTTAAAAGCCACAAAAACAAAGTTGCTGGAAACTTCCTCAGTCACTGGACTCAAAACGTTCACTCTGATTTTTTCTTCATAGATGCTGCCAGACCTGCTGAGCTTTTCCAGCAACTTCTGTTTTCATTCCTGATTTACAGCATCCGCAGTGTTTGTTTTTCAGTTTGAATGGATAAAAAGCCATTCACTTCAAGACAAAAGTATACTATGAACTAGCCATAATGTAATTTACATTGTTAATTTCAGGCAGCCATTCAGCAAACATGGATTGAAGCAGACAACACGCATGGTTTTGATTGTAGCACTAACATGCCCCCTATTTTTTTAGACAGAGTAATGGTTCTGAACAGATTACTGTTATGTTACGTTGAATTCAGCTGTTCTGCTGATATCATACAGTCTGTGGGCATACACAAGTGTTTTACCCTATCTTTAGGAGAGATGCATTTGGACCAATTCGCTTAAATTCTAGTAATTGTGTCTGCCCACATTCAGTGTTGCCTATTGCTATCATGCAATAGAACTTTTTCTAATTCAAAAACAGTGACCCTTCTTCACAATTAGCTATGGTAAATCCCTTACTACTAATGATTGGATAGGCCCAAGACAAAGCAAAGACAAAAGTGGATTGGTGACAATGAATCACCTCAAACAACCCTCATCTAGTACCACATCATGGCAGAGGTGGCAAGTGTTGCAAGATGTCATCAGTTGTCATCTGGGAAAATATTACATATATGTCAGTAATTGCCAAGGCAAAAGGTTGGGATTCAGTGCAGTGAACATAAGTGCTTGGAAGAGCATTCAGTTTCGATCTGCTTGTAAGGCTTAAAATATGAGGTGGCTGGATGAGGAATTGGAAGTGGGTGAATAATTGTGTGCCAGGGAAGTGATTAGAAATGATTGCATTTTGGAAATAAACTTTGAAGCAGAACTATACTTGGTGTGAGTTATTTATCTGAAAATGAGCAATCTTTTATAAATATTTTGCTTTTTTTTATTTCCTACAAAACCCTTTAGGACTCAATAATCTCAAAATATTGTGCAGTGTAAAACCACGCAATTGCCACAAACTTCAAAACTCTTTCCTATCTTCTGATAAAATCATCTTTTTTTTTCTTGAAAGCAGACTCATCACTGTACATACGCATACTTTAAATTTTGACAGGACGGAGGTGACTCTGCCTGAAGAGCAGTTTGAAGTTTGTGTTGGTGGTGGAGGGTGTGGTGGAAACATGCCTTAACTCTTACAAAGAGCCTTGACCTGATTCTGTGCTCATTAGACTATTAACTGCCTGGCATTAGGACTCAAGATAATAAAGTGTGAAGCTGGATGAACACAGCAGGCCAAGCAGCATCTGAGGAGCACAGAGATGCTGCTTGGCCTGCAGTGTTCATCCAGCTTCACACTTTATTATCTTGGGTTCTCCAGCATCTGCAGTTCCCATTATCTCTGGCATTAGGACTCATGTCACTTTAAGGGCTGAGATCCAAGATGGGCCATGGCTAACCAGTGGGCATGCCTCACGTCAGTGCTAGCTGTGCCATCAGAGCATCAGCCACTGATGGGCATCCCATAGCACGCAGAGCATAATCCATGTCAGCTTGAAACCAAACTGAGTGTAGTGGGGCTCATCAGCACTAACCAGGCTCTCAAGGGGAAGGTGGGCTTTGGTAGGGAGGAGAGGCTGACAATGGTTTTGTGAGGGAAACCAATGTCATAAGGTGCCTAATCAGGACTGTCCTGAGCTCAGAGTGAGGCCAACAGTTTTTACAGTCCATATTTGTGGCCGAAAGAAGACATCCTTAAATGACCGCTTAAGGACCTGAGCCAGCTTCTGGGCAGGAAGGTTGTACTTGCCATTTCTTGTTGTAGAGAGAATAGCACGGTATCAGGAAGGTGACAAGCAGTGCAAACCCGATCCTCGGCCATCCCCGCCCATTCTCCGGCCTCTATTGTGTCATGACACTCTGCCACAGGACATTTTAACTTGCACCCATTCATTTTATCAGAGTCTAATAAGATCGTATGCAATCTTGACAGCCATGCTTTCATTTCAGTTTTCCCGAGTATCAGATGTCTTTCAACTCTGTGAACTGTACAAGTTAAGAAATACTTTTAGACAGCACACCAAATGGATGGCTGAGTAATAAGGAGCTGAAATATCAGTTCATCGACAATGGAGTAGACTTCTGAATTGCCATGGAAGCATAAGTGTTGCACATTACCTATCCAGTATGGATACCTTTGCTTCCATTCATAACAAAAATCATAGCAAATTTATTACTTTGCCAAATCAATAATAACTGTTTAGGAAGAAATTGTTGAATGAATAATTTGCAAGTGACAGTATATACCCATTTCCCCCCTAACAGCTGCAGATGTCGACCAAGAATTTCATGAGCAGCAGCATTAAAATGAAGCATATGCCCCACTGGAGTGGTTAGTAAGTGGATTATCAAGATCTTGATCCTTTCCCCAAGTAAAGTGTTGAAAAACATACATTGCTATATGCTGCAAATCGTATCATAATTGCCAATAATCATACTTCCCCATTTTCAAACAAATGACAAAATTTTCAATCCTGTACTCAGCCTATAACATATCTGGCTATGAATAAGTATGAAAATGATGATCAACCGACAGAATGAGATTGCACAAAAAAAGCAACAGTTACCTTCTTTTCGTAAGATAAACATCAGTGCTGAGTTACTCTTGAAACTTTACTATTCATTCCACGCATGTCCCTAACATACTGACCACCCCAACAGTACCACAAATCCTGTCCTCGAACTGAGCAGATGATAAATCTACAGTCCAAACCAGATACTAAGTTTCAGATTAATTTTTCTTCAAACTTTGTACTCAACAAGATGTGCAACATTGTATACTTCCTTTCTCTGGTAAAGCAATTAGAATAGAGAGTTTATGCGTTGCATTTTGTAATCTTGCAGGTTATTCATTATTGGCAGTTTACACTGTATGCTTCAGCATTTGGTCTAACTAAAACTAAATGTCATAGCAACCAATTTATTTAAAAGATGGCAGCTCCATTAAACAAATAAAATTAATTTTAAATTCATTACAAACATGAACACACAGAACAAAATTATACTCAAAACAGTTCTAATCACCAATATAGACTTGCTGCTTTAGCAAAGCTGTCTCCATAGCTGCACTCTAGATCTGATAACCATTTGAAAATAATGAATTCTAAGCTGTCCTCTGAGAACTGGAGTGCTACATCAGGTTAATTCTGATTAAATGTGGATTTATTTTCAAACATATCCCAGTGCCCTCATTTACAAAGAGAAGTAAATGCTCTGGAATTCAGTAAACTAAGATTTAATGCATGGCTACAGCAGTTGACAATTGTGAAACCTACGAAAGAAGTAACATAAAAGTATAAGTGCTCACAGTTATAGGTTGTAAATATACCAACCCACACAATATTTAGATTGAGTTGCCCTACTTCTTGGCTGTGCCGCTGGAAATGGAACTTTCCCCTACCCCAGGAAAATATTCAATTATATAGCCTGACCTGAAGAAATATTATCACTTGTGAGTTACCCATACTATGCCAGGTCTCCTGACATCAAAACATGAAAAGAGCCCACAGCCTTATAAACACTCAGAAAGTGAGAGAAATTGTCTCAGAGCATGTGTAAAAGAAGATAATTAATTTAATGTCAGACATTTTCCTAGCTACCATCAGTTCTGAAGGGTCACACAATCTGAAATATTAACTATGATTTCTCTCCACCGATACTGCCATACCTGCTGAGCTTTTCCAGAAATTTCTGTTTTGTTATTGGTGGGGCATTATAACAGTTCCATTTGTCTATGTTCCTGACACTAAACCTAATGAAGCTGTGTTCTATTAAAAGATACAATGGTAAAAGAAGTCAAGGTGCCATTTTTAATTTGCTACTATATAGTTTACAAAATCAAACTTTCCTTTACAAATTTTAAACTATGTTATCTGATGACATTTTCTTGCGATGTTCAGAAGGTTGTATAACAGAATTGCTTATATTTACATTTAAATAGAATTTGCGATTAAATAATAATGAACAACACAACTTTGTACTGACTCTGTGGGAGAGAAAAACTGAAAAAAAAACAGAAATGAGACCTAAGATTATCAGTCTGATTGTACAGATATTCATTTCAGATGATTAGCGTATTGAGACATAATTATCCACAGATATAAATGGAAGCTCTACCCCTTTAGTGCTGCATTGGAAGTAGTGGGGCAACTTCATTATTCTAAATGATCATTCCACCAGGCTAATAAACATTTCACACAACATCTAACAGATACATTATAGAAAGAAAATAAGCTATTACAATAAAAACTGAATATATTGATTGCAAAAAGAGCTTTGCCAGAACTTGTGAGTTTCTAGCAACAAGATATGGGTCCACGTTAATCTTCATGCAAGTCTGAAGCTGATAGAATACTAAAACCTCAAATGAATAGTACAAAATGTTTTCATGCATCTGTCTTAGGCACACCTACTAAAGCTATTCATGGCACTACGATGCAAGATACTTGTTCTGCTACTGGTTTCAGCTAATGCTTTATCCATTCAGTGAATTTAAAGGTATGCCAACAGATAAAGGCAAGTTTTAACAATTCCCTATTCATGATGGAGGTGTGGCTGGTACAAAATTAAAATCCACATGTAAGCTTTTTGCTCATTTACTGCCCCTCAGCCATTTTAACATTTTTGTTTGTGTGGACCATTGAAGTGTTCATCTGACCGAGCAGGATTTTCATAAATTGATGTAAATTGGGATCCTATGACTTATGGTGGCACAGTGGCTCTGTGGTTAGCACTGCAGTCTCACATCACCAGGGGCCCAGGTTCGATTCCAGCCTTGGGTAACTGTCTGTGTGGAGTTTGCACGTTCTCCCTGTGTCTGCATGGGCTTCCTCCGGGTGCTCCGGTTTCCTCCCACAGTCCAAAGATGTGCAGGTTAGGTGGATCGACCATACTAAATTGCCCGTAGTGTTCAGGGGTGTGTGGGTTATAGGTGGATGGATCTGGGTGGGATACTTCAAGGGACGGAGTGGACTTGTTGGGCCAAAAGTCCTGTTTCCACACTGTAGGGAATCTAATCTTATCTAGTGTCCAAAACCTATGTCAACCTATTGCATAGATAAATATTCATCATCGATACTCCTATCATTTTACCCTGGTTAACAGATTAAGGGCAAAAGCAGAACATATTTTTGAACCTCACGAATAATTTGGTCAATTCCACAATGGGTTCTGCTTCACAGTCCCACTTTCTATGTTCATGAAATCCTCTTTCAGCTTTTTCACGAGTGATCATTGTGCAATTTCTAAATTTCCCAGTGTAGATTGTCTCAAACTGAGTAAACGGCTTATGGACAAAAACAGAAGTTGCTGGAAAAAGCTCAGCAAGTCTGGCAGCATCTGTGAAGAAAAAGATCAGAGTTAATGTTTCGGGTCTAGTGACTTTTTCTTAGAACTGCTTATGGACTCCCTCCCCGAGGAACCGGTTTGCTCGGTCTATGCAAATAAGATCCAGCTGGTGAAATGGAATAAACTTTGCAGTGAATCTCCTGAGCAGCGAACATATTTTTCCTGTTGATCAGCCACCACGAGGTCAAAATTCTCCCTCTTGTCTTTGATGCATGTTTCATCTGTCAGTCTATATTTTTAACTTCTGCAATTCAAGCTACAATTCCCAGAAAGTTGTCATGACATTTTTTAGTTTTGTCTTTTTAGGGCCTCAATGGAGTCTGATTACAACAGTCTCAAATAACTTGTGGTTAGATTCTTCTCAAAGATCTGGCTGTGCATTGGAATGGAAATTTACTTCAAAAATTGGCATTGTCACAAATTAATAGAGTGAATGGGTTGAACAAAGTTGTGTAGATATTTGAAACTGGGTTTCTACCTAATTCATGCTCACTTGATGGTCAACAACCTTTAATATGGAATAAATTCTCCTCTCCAACATAACAGTCCTTTTGACATTAAAATATGCATTTCAATTATTACACTTGAGAGAGAAGCTGCAGAAAAGTCCGGAGATCTTTTGAGATAAAGGATAATTAAATATGCTGTGCACTAATATTTTATAGCAACTTTAAGATGGTGAAACATCCCAAAGTGCTTCATAAAAGCTGTATCAAACACAATTTGACACTGAGTCACATAACATTATATTCAAAGAGCTGGCCTAAACTATTTGGTCAAAAACAAGTTTCAGGGATATCTTAAAGAAGAGAAGATAGTTACTGAGCCAGAGAAGCTCATGGAGGAACAACTAGGGACAGCATAGCAGCTCAATGATTCGTACTGCTGTCCCTCAGCACCATGAACCCAAGTTCGATTCCAGCCTTGGGCAACTGTGTGGAGTTTGTACATTCTCCTTGTATCTGCATGGGGTTCTGCCGGATGCTCCAGTTTGCTCCCACAGTCCAAAGATGTCCAAGTTAGGTGGATTTTGGCCATGCTAAATTACCCATAGTGTTCAGGGATGTGTAGATTAGGTGGATGAGCAATGGGAAATGTCATTACAATGCCATTACAAGGATAGGTTGGTGGCCGGGTCTGGGTGGTATCCTCTTCAGAGGGTCTTTGGAAACTTGTCAGGCCAAATGGCCTGTTTCCACGCTGTGGGGTTACAATATTTTTTTTAAAAAGTCGGAAAAGCAGAAGAGGGCATAATTTGAAAATCTTGACTGGAGGACGTTACAGAGACAGAGAGAGGAGAGGACGTGGAGTGATTTCAACACAAATGCAAGAAGTTTTGATTTCAAGGCATTGACAGGTCAGGAGCTAAAATCAGTTAGCGAACACGGAAGTGATGGGAGAATGAAACTTGTTGTGAATTAGCATATGGGCAGCAGAGTTTTGGGTGAGTTCAAGCTAATGAGGACGGATGATATAAGGTTGGACGGGAAAGCATTAGAATAGTCAAGTCTGGAAATAATAAAGGCATGAAATTAAGGTTGTCAGAAGTGGCTGTGTTGGAGGACAGTTGGAGGTATGAAATGCATCAGGAGTAGAAGTAGATGATCTTGATAATAGTGCAGATGAGGAGCCAGAAGTCAAATATAATATCCAGGGTGTTAATGGTCTTGTTCTGTCTCAATTAGAATGCCCAGCCAACTTTCTTCTTTCTCCCTACAAGTACAATACTTTATAATCAACTGGATCTCCTCTGATGGCTTTTTTTCTAGTTGAGAAAGAGGCAAGTTGAACCAGCAGCCAGAGATGTATGGAGGAGGCACATAAGTCATTTACATTATCTACAGTTCATTCTTATCTATTATAATCCCCGTGGTAATAATCTTTGAACATATTTTTGTGTTCACAAGAAATACTTAAGTGCTTTACCACTCCAATCCCTGATGTACTGACAGAACTGCCACTGGTTCTAAATAGAGGGTTTTTATGTAAGAAAGTGTTTTGGCTGCAAGGAACAGCATTCACCTTATACTTTACACATTTCTACATTACACAAAGATACTGGCCTCGTCAAATTATTTAAGCCATAGTGAGTGCTTTTAGAAATTAATTCCTTTTCTAATATTTGATGCTTGCTATTGAAATGTTATTCAACAAATTAACAAAAAGGTTAAAAAGGTTAAAAAGAATGTGCATTGTCACATTATTATTAACATTAATAATTTTCTTTGGAGAATTGATTGTGTGAAATCTTTTATTTTGCAACTGTGCTTTATTATTTTTTCATAAAAATGTCATTAGAACATAGAACATAGAACAGTACAGCACAGAACAGGCCCTTCAGCCCACAATGTTGTGCCGACCATTGATCCTCATGGATGCACCCTCAAATTTCTGTGACCATATGCATGTCCAGCAGTCTCTTAAATGACCCCAATGACCTTGCTTCCACAACTGCTGCTGGCAACGCATTCCATGCTCTCACAACTCTCTGCGTAAAGAACCTGCCTCTGACATCCCCTCTATACTTTCCACCAACCAGCTTAAAACTATGACCCCTCGTGCTAGCCATTTCTGCCCTGGGAAATAGTCTCTGGCTATCGACTCTATCTATGCCTCTCATTATCTTGTATACCTCAATTAGGTCCCCTCTCCTCCTCCTTTTCTCCAATGAAAAGAGACCGAGCTCAGTCAACCTCTCTTCATAAGATAAGCCCTCCAGTCCAGGCAGCATCCTGGTAAACCTCCTCTGAACCCTCTCCAAAGCATCCACATCTTTCCTATAATAGGGCGCCCAGAACTGGACGCAGTATTCCAAGTGCGGTCTAACCAAAGTTTTATAGAGCTGCAACAAGATCTCACGACTCTTAAACTCAATCCCCCTGTTAATGAAAGCCAAAACACCATATGCTTTCTTAACAACCCTGTCCACTTGGGTGGCCATTTTAAGGGATCTATGTATCTGCACACCAAGATCCCTCTGTTCCTCCACGCTGCCAAGAATCCTATCCTTAATCCTGTACTCAGTTTTCAAATTCGACCTTCCAAAATGCATCACCTCGCATTTATCCAGGTTGAACTCCATCTGCCACCTCTCAGCCCATCTCTGCATCCTGTCAATGTCCCGCTGCAGCCTACAACAGCCCTCTACACTGTCAACGACACCTCCGACCTTTGTGTCGTCTGCAAACTTGCTGACCCATCCTTCAATTCCCTCGTCCAAGTCATTAATAAAAATTACAAACAGTAGAGGCCCAAGGACAGAGCCCTGTGGAACCCCACTCACCACTGACTTCCAGGCAGAATATTTTCCTTCTACTACCACTCGCTGTCTTCTGTTGGCCAGCCAATTCTGTATCCAAGCAGCTAAGTTCCCCTGTATCCCATTCCTCCTGACCTTCTGAATGAGCCTTCCATGGGGAACCTTATCAAATGCCTTACTGAAGTCCATATACACCACATCCACAGCTTGACCCTCATCAACCTTACTAGTCACATCCTCAAAAAACTCGATAAGGTTTGTAAGGCATGACCTACCCCTCACAAAGCCGTGTTGACTGTATTTGATCAAGCCATGCTCTTCCAGATGGTCATAAATCTTATCCCTCAGAATCCTTTCTAACACCTTGCAGACGACAGACGTGAGACTTACCGGTCTATAATTGCCGGGGATTTCCCTATTTCCTTTCTTGAAGAGAGGAATTACATTTGCCTCTCTCCAGTCCTCAGGTACGACTCCAGTGGAGAGCGAGGATGCAAAGATCTTCGCAAGTGGCGAAGCAATTGCATTTCTCGCTTCCCAAAGCAGCCGAGGACAAATCTGATCCGGGCCTGGCGACTTGTCAATCTTAATGTTTGACAAAATTTTCAGTACATCAGCTTCCTCTATCTCTATCCATTCCAGCATGCACACCTGCTCTTCAAAGGTTTCATTCACTACACAGGTCGTTTCTTTCGTAAAGACAGAAGCAAAAAACTCATTTAGGGCTTCCCCTACCTCCTCAGGCTCCACACACAAGTTCCCTATGCTATCCCTGATCGGCCCTACTCTTTCTTTGACCATTCTCTTATTCCTCACGTAAGTGTAAAATGCCTTTGTGTTTTCCCGGATTCCTTCTGCCAAGCCTTTCTCGTGCCCCCTCCTGGCTCTCCTCAGACCATTTTTGAGCTCCTTCCTTGCCTGCATGTAATCCTCTCTAGCTGAACTTGACCCTAGCTTCCTCCACCTTATGTAAGCTACCTTCTTCCTTTTCACTAGAAGCTCCACCGCTCTCGTCATCCAAGGTTCCTTTATCTTACCCCGTCTTGCCTGTCTCAGAGGGACATATTTACTCATCACTCCCAACAACTGTTCCTTAAACCATCTCCACATGTCTATAGTTCCCTTACCATGGAACAACTGCTCCCAGTCCATGCTTCCTAACTCGTGTCTAATCGCATCATAGTTTCCTCTTCCCCAATTAAATATCCTCCCATTCTGCCTAATCCTCTCCTTCTCCATAGCTATGTAGAATGAGAGAGTGTTATGGTCACTATCACCAAAATGCTCTCCCACCACAAGATCTGATACCTGCCCCGGCTCGTTTCCGAGCACCAAGTCTAGAATGGCCTCTCCCCTCGTCGGCCTGTCAACGTACTGCGTTAGGAAACCCTCCTGAACACACCTTACAAAAACAGCTCCATTCAAATCTTCTGCTCGAAGGAGGTTCCAATCAATATTAGGAAAGTTAAAGTCACCCATTACAACAACCCTACTGCGTCCACACTTTTCCAAAATCTGTCGACCTATGCTTTCTACAATCTCCCTGCTGCTATTGGGGGGCCTGTAGTAAACCCCTAACGAGGTGACTACTCCCTTGCTGTTCCTAATTTCCACCCATACTGACTCAGTAGGCAGATCTTCCTCGACAATGGAAGCTTCTGTAGCTGTGATACCCTCTCTGATTAGTAGTGCTACACCCCCTCCTCTTTTTCCCCCCTCCCTATTCTTTTTAAATGTTCTAAACCCTGGAATATCCAGCAACCATTCCAGCCCATGAGAAACCCATGTCTCTGTTATGGCCACAACATCATAGCACCAGGTACTGATCCATGCTCTAAGTTCATCACTTTTATTCCTGATACTCCTTGCATTAAAGCAAACACACTTTAACCGATCCCTTGGTTCCTTCCCAGGAAAATCCTTCCCACTAGATAAAAATGTCATTGTTAGCCTTCAGAATAGTTTGCATATCTTTTAGAAACTTTATGTTACAAATTGAAATTCAAAGATAAAAAGAATTCGTTGGGTATATTTTTACATCAAAAATACTTCCTACGTTCTCAAACAGCAAAAGAGTAAAGGCAACTCAGCAGTGTGCATGTTTTCGTCATTCAGGTTAACTTGTTACAATGGTGATAAAAATGGACGATCAATTTCTGACTTCCATCACCTGATTTTAAGACCTGAAATTTTCTATGGACTAAAATGTTTCTTAAAAGAGATAAAATAAATACTAACATAACATGGCTGCTCTGGTCACGTGACCAGATTGGGCCAAGTTCATGAGCCTATCAGTAAACAGGAATCAGTCTGAGCCGAGATTCACATTGTTATAACAAGTGAATGAAACTCAGTTTGTAACTTCTGGTTGACTTCTAACTTGGTGGAATAATCACATGTTGGATGAAAACTTTACATTTGTTAAAGGGTGGGAGGGCTCAGGAGAAGCAATTCAGGTTTCCAGAACAAGTAATAAGATACAGAGTATGGAAAGGATCAGGAATCTAACTTCAGGCACAGCAGATAATGGGACAACAAGAGAAGGGGGACAGTGAACATAGGACTGACGATGTTGTACTTAAATGTGTGCAGTATATGAAACAAGGTAAAAGAGCTTGTACCCGATTGAAATTGTGGGAATCACAGAGACATGGCTGTGAGGATTTCAGGCTGGGAACTAAAATATCCAAGGATACATGTCCTGTTGAAAGGACAGGCAGGCAGTCAGTGGAGGTGGGGATTGGAAGTGGGGGAGGGATGGTGTGGGAGGTTGTCTTGTTGGTAGGAAATAAAATTAAATCAATAGTAAGAATGATATAGAGTCAGAAGGTTTAGAATCTATATGAATAGAGTTGAGGAACTGCAAAGGGAAATAATCCTGATAGGAATTATGTACGGGTCCCCTAATAGTAGTCAAGATGTGGGCAGAAAATAAATCAGGAGATGGAAGAACCATGTAAGAAAGGCACTATGATAATAATCATGGGGGACTTCAATATGCATATGGACGGGAAAAATCAGATTAGTAGCAGATCCCAAGCAAAGCAATTTGTGCAATGTCTACAACGTTTTTCTTTGGAGCACCTTGTGGTGTAGATCACTAGGGAACAGGTAATTCTGGATTTGGTGATGTGTAATGAGGTAGACTTGATTAGGGAGCTTAAGGTGAAGGAAATCCTAGGAGGCAGTGACCGCAACATGATAGAATTCACCCTGCAGTTTGAGAGGGAGAAGCTGGAATCACATGTGATGATACTACAATTGAGTAAAGGTAACTACAAAGTGATGAAGGTGAAGCAAGCCACAGTTGCTGAGAAGGGGAGCCTACCAGAGAAGATGGTGGAGCAGTAATGGCAGGAGTTTCTGGGGATAATTCAGGAGACACAGCAGAAATTAATTGCAAGGAAGGAGAAACATACTATGGGGAGGGCAAGGCACCCATGGCTGACAAAGGATGTCTGGGACAGCATAAAAGCAAAAGATAGGGCAGCATAGTGGCTCAGTGGTTAGCACTGCTGCTTCACAGTGCCAGGAACCTAAGTTTAATTCCACCCTCGGGCGACTCTGTGTGTGGAGTTTGCACATTCTCTCTGTGACTGCATGGGTTTCCTCTGGGTGCTCTGGTTTCCTCCCACAGTCCAAAGAGCTGCAGGGTAGGTAGATTGGCCATGGGAAATGTAGGGTTACAGAGAAAGGGCAGGGAGATGGGTCTGGGTGAGATGCTGTTTGGAGGGGTGGTGTGGACTGGTTGGGCTGAATGGCCTGGTTTCACACTGTAGAGATTCTATGAAAAAGCATGCAATGCAGTGAAGATTAATGGGAAACCTTTAAAACCCACAGAGCATAACTAAAAATGCAATAAAAGAGGAAATAATGAAGATAAGATAACTGTAATATGAAAGAAGATTGCAAGAGGTGTTTTTACATGTATGAAAGGTAAGAGACAGTCAAGAGTGGATGCCGGGCGACTGGGAAATGAGATGGAGGAGTAGTAATGGGGTACAACGAAATGACAGGGGTACTGAATAGTTAGTTTCCATCAGACTTTGCGTTGGGAAAACACCAGTAGCAGACCAGAACCTTAAGAGAGCCAGGGGCAGAGGTGAGTGTAGTGGATATGACTAAGAAAAAGATGTTGGGGAAGAGGAAAGATCTGAAGGTAGATAAATCAGCCATACAGGATGGACGACACCCCAACATTCTGAAGGAGATAGGTGAAGAGTTTGGAGATGCACTGTTGGTGATTTTTCAGGAATCAATGGAGACAGAGAAGATCCCAGAGGACCGGAAAAGATTAATGTAACACCCATGTATAAGAAGGGAGTGAGGCAGAAGATGGGAAATCATAGGTTGGTTAGTCTAACCTTGGCCATTAGTAAGATTTTAGAGTCCAGTATTAAGGATGAGTTTATGGAGTACTTGGAAGTGCTTGGTAAAATAAGGCTGAGTCAGCACGTCATCATCAAGAGGAGGTCATGCCAGACAAATCTGTTAGAATACTTTGGATTCCTGCTAAGCTCCATTCAATACAGACCCACAGCCCTCAACTACTCATCATATGACAAGCCCTTCATCCCCGGGATCATTCTTGTAAATCTCTTCCTTAATATCTTTGGGGACTTGCTCCAATACCAAAAATCTTTCCTTAGAAACATGATTCAAAACTGTTCAAAATATTCCAAATACTGCCTGGCCAAAGGCTTATACAGCCTCAGCAGTATAGACCTGCTCATGTGCTCCTAACCTTCTTGAAATGAATGTTAATACTGCATTTTTCTTTCTACTTCTAAATTAATTTGTGCATAACCTTAAAAAATCTTGAACTAAGACTCCTAAGTTCCTTTGTGCTTCAGACTTCCGAAGCCTTACCCTATTTAGAAAATAGTCTACGTCACTATTATTCTGACCAAAATTCCTAACCCGACACATTCGCACATTGTATTCCATTCTCAGCACACTCTCCTCACCTGTTCAAGTGCTTCTGCAACTTGCTCACTTCCTTAGCTCAACCTGTCCCTCCATCTATCTTTCTGTTGTCTGCAAACTTACCATCCATGCCCTCAGTTCCTCTATCCAGATTGTTAACATCACTAAGCCCTGCAGAACTCCATTAGTCAGTAGCTACCATCCATGGTATATCAGCCATCAAAGAATTACCAACCAAACCCAATAAGCCAAATAGCCTAATTATGTTCCTGTTTCTCATGGTCTTATAGAAAAACACCTGCAGATCATCCAGCATGAAAAATCAATGAAGGCAGACAATGGGAAGACAGAAGAGAGTTCTGTTTCAGGCAAACAACTTTGGGGCAGCAGCAGCAATGGATTGCTAACAACAAACATGGAGGGCACATTCTTCTTGTTTCTTTCAGTCTTTCAAGGAAGTGCATTGTGATAAAGTGAATTGGAGAAACATCCATTTTCTGAGAACACCAAGTTTTCCACAAATTTTACTACTGCTGAGGATATAAGACAATTAAACAACTATGGTTTCAAGTTAAAACCAATTATAGTATCTCAGTAACACCAAGGACTTTTCAAGCTGCCTATTCTTGACCTTTTTAGTAGTAGAAACTGTCCCCTTTTAAATGTTAATGTGTGCGTGTTGGTTTGTTTAATGTCACACTTTATTACTTTTGTCAGGGCTTAGTAAGTAATAAACTGCTTATTTTTTTGTTCAAGGGAACCTTATAATTGACTTCTTAATATGAACAAATACAATGTTATAATTGAAGTGTGAACTAGTGCAGAATTTAAAATCTTTGTTGCAACCTAATGATAAGGGTTAAAAAGCGGGAAGCCAATTCATCCCTCCACACCTAGTTGTAACAATTCAATTCAGTTACAATTACAAAGCTCTTCCTTTAGACTATTCCTTGCCTGTTTAATCTGCTGCAGCTACAAGGCAAAAGAAACAAATGATGAAGCAGACTGAAGAGGTTCCTGGCGAATTCTCATCCAACAATCTTCTCCAAAAACTATTTTCACACAATAACAACTACGAGAAATGCCACAGGAGCTAAAAAAAATCCACAATATCCTAAATCAATAAGTCATAACATTCCAAAATAAAAACGTTGATTCACCCTATTGTCCAAATTTAAAGGATCTTTAAATATTTCAGGATTTGATTGATTTTTGCAAGAAATAAACAGTTTTTCCTTTGGCCAATAATATGTGCAAAGTTTTGTCAAAATCTGCCATTAGGTTTTATAATAAATTGTATACAGACAAACAGACTAACAAACAATTTAAAATGTTACCTCAGCCAATATTCAGCGGCTGAAGCAATTTGAACTCAAACATTTTGAACTGCTTTATCTTTTGTTTCAGCATGTTTGAATCAATAGTACACTGAAAGCAATTTAAATTGTTGACTTATTTCAAAAGCAAGCATGTTCTTCTCTTCCCAATAGTCTGAAGTACCAAGAATATGCATAGTTAATTATTAGAATTTTTCAAAGGGGAGCAAGTTTACTTCAAAGATAGCATGAAAATCATTCTAACAAATAGCTTAGAAAACTCATTAATTTGTATGATTCCAAGTAAATCTTAATGATCTTGCTAGAAATAGAAACTTCCTGTTAAATGTTATCAGGCTACTGAGAAACAGAGTAGTCAGCATAATTATGCATTCTACAAATCATAATTATATAATTGACAATGGGACTAGGTTTCAAGCTTTTACAGATGTTAATAAATAGCAGTGCTAAATAGAGTAAAGGTATACCAAATGACCAAATATGGTCTATGATCATAAATACCTCATCTGAGTTTTCAGAATTAATAGTGTAAACAAATCTTATTTATCTCACCAAACCCACAAATGACATTGATGGCTTTGCTCTGACCTCCTCATGATAAAAACAGCCTCAGCAGCTCTCCCCTAGCCTCACTTCTCCTTTTTACTGAGGACATAGCGCCCATCCAAAACAAAATCTGAAGCTATCCAATTCCCCACAATGTGGGAACTCAGAAATTATCTTCCAATGCCACAGCATATACGTTAAAATCCATCCTCCCACCCCGTTCTAAAGCATTCAGATCTATACCAGACACTTAGCAGTATGAACTCAATTATGCTCTGTGGAAAACAGCACACTCCCTTTCCAGCCTCTTGTCCATGATCAACTCAGCATCAAATTCAGGCCTGACTTAAACACCTGCTCTACCATCAGCTCTTGCTACAAAATACTTCCCCATCCTCGTCTGAAGTTAGGTGAGCGAACACTTTCCCTATCATATCTGATTCCTGAGTAGGAGCTGAAACAGCCCTCATGTATTTATAACTCAGTTCAAATTCATATTCCTTTACTATTCAGCTTATTACAGATACTTATACACATTGATTCACTGGCCCTTTAACCAATTCTCACATACACTGTCCCCTTCAATTTCAAACAATACTCATATACACTGTTCCCTTTAAATTCAAACAGTATTCACAAATATTATACCCTTTAATTCTTTTAAATTTCCATCACACTAGTTTCATATACTCACCTTGCATTTTTTAACTAACTAACCATAGATACTATGACATGCCAATAATTATATTAAAATACACAGCTTCGTAAATCAGCTGAAGTTGACCATTTTTTTAAAATCAGTTTTATGGTATTTATTTTCTGTTACATTACATGTATTGCAACTGGACTTAAGTTTAATGACTATTTCATAATGAGTGAAAAAAATAGAAGTATGTTACAATAAATGTAACTATACCTAACATGTTAATACCTAATTAAAGCATAAAATATATCTTGATATTAAGCAATAATCACTGATTAGGTTTCTTAAAAGCTATTCCACTTAGGACAATTTTCCCTCCAGATAACATTCTTCCTCAAAAGTGAGCTGTTTTTCAATGGCAGGGGAATTTTTTAAGTGAAGCATGTGTTAGGAAGATTGTTCATAATTTTTATCCAATGCAGTTTGTGAAATAGAATCATGGGATCCCTGCAGTGTGGAAGCAGGCTATTTGGTCAATCAAGTCCACACCAACCCTCTGAAGAGAATCCCACCCAGGCCACAACCCTCCCCATCCCTATAATCCTGTATTTCCTATGACCAATCCAACTAACCTGCACATCTTTGGATTGTGAGCGGAAACTGGGTCACCCAGAAGAACGCCACACTGATATGGGGGGAACATGCAGACTCCAAACAAACAGTCGCCCAAGGCTGGAATCATACTGGTGCTGTCAGGCAGCATTACTAACCACAGAGCCACTGTGCTGCCAAAATTGAAGAATCGTTTTGATAGATGAATCTATTTAGCAAGGAAATATTGAAATCTCTGTGATCTGAGGGCTGCTGGTTTCCTTGTCTTTCTAAGGAAGGGAGATTAAGAAATTAGGCAGCTTACCTGCGAAGGTGGCAAAGCTCACTCGGAATGTTCAATTTAACAAAGCAAGCCAGCTAAACTTAAAGAAATAATTGGCTTTCATTGACTTTAATAAGGATAACTTATCGCCGCCAATACTGATGAAAAGATTGGAAAAGATTCAGTTGGAAAGAAGAGTTTGGATAAAAGAAAGCTAGGAACAAGACTGCAAAACATTCTGTTATTATCTTGTTCGTTGTACTTAAAGCAAATTGTCTGCATTTATAATTGATCATTGGTGAAGAGATTATGTTTAATGAATATGGATTTGAGCCCCTGAGGTAATCTGTGATGAAACTGTGTCTTCAGTAGTTGCATAGATAACAAAGTGTAGAACTGGATGAACACAGCTGGCCAAGCAGCATCTTAGGAGCACAAAAGATGACGCTTCGGGCCTAGACACTTCATCAGAAAAGGGGGATAGGCAGAGTGTTCTGAAATAAATACGGAGAGAGGGGGAGACGGATCAAAGATGGATAGAGGAGAAGGTAGGTGGAGATGGGACAGACAAGTTAAAGGGGCGGGGATGGTGCCTGTAGAGGTGAGTATAGGTGGAGAGGTAGGGAGGAGATAGTTCAGTCCGGGGAGGACGGATAGGTCAAGCGGGTGGGATAAGGTTAGTAGGGAGGAAATGGAGGTGCGGCTTGAGGTGGGAGAAGGGGATAGGTGAGAGAAAGAACAGGTTAGGGAGGCGGGGATGAGCTGGGCTGGTTTTGGGATGCGGTGGGGGGAGGGGAGATTTTGAAGCTTGTGAAATCCACATTGATACCATTTGGCTGCAGGATTCCCAAGCGGAATATGAGTTGCTGTTCCTGCAACTTTCGGGTGGCATCGTTGTGACACTGCAGGAGGCCCAGGATGGACATGTCGTCTAAGGAGTGCGAGGGGGAGTTGAAATGGTTCACAACTGGGAGGTGCAGAAGGAATGCAAGGGGAAATTGAAATGGTTCGCACAGTAGTTGCATGTTGCTGTTAGGAGGTTAGGAGGTTAGAACCTGTACCTACTCCATGCTGTAACCATGTCATCATGTACAGTCTCATATAAACATTGTTTAAAAGTAACTCAGTAATCTGGCCTGAAAACTTGCATGAAGATCAGAAGAACCCAGATTACAACATAGTAATTGTAGCAGAGACACCAGTCTAAGGTAGAAAGTGGTTTTCTCAGAGGAATATGAAGCCAAGATTGGTCAACCATAGGTGACGATTGAGGAAACACAAATAAAATTGTCATAAGACTTCATTAATACAGTGACTTGAAGGGTTACCTGAAGTGAGGTGAAGTCATTGAAGACTTACTCAAAGTGAGTTAAGGCAAGAAAAATTCCACAGTGGCCGCAGTCTGCATTGGGCCAGCAGTCTTGGCTCTTTCTGAAAGACGTTTGGGGCTGTTGAACCAATGATACAAGCACTTAGGTGAGAGTTAGAGAAGAGTGCTTCACGAGTATAGATCAGCCCCTTAAGTCTGCATTTGAAGCAGCAGCTGCTGCAGTTCAGTAATCTCATATGTAGTGAGCTACATTGCCAAAGAAAGACTTGTCAAGCAAGGTTTTGATGACGCCTCAACAGATACCCCATCACTGCCAGAATCATTTGATGCTTATATTAATATTAAGAACTTTATTATTAAACATGCCCAATCCAGTCCTGGGTTCCAGCTCCCTGCGGCCTCATTACATACTGCTGATATTTAAAAGGTGGCTGCTTCATGTGATGATGAAGCATTTGGAGATTAGCTTGTTCCAATTCCTGATGGTGTACTCCCTGATTTATTGCAGTCTGAACAAGGCCAGATGTTAGAACAGGTGATCCATGCAAGGTGGGCCTGGCGCAATGTGCGTTGTCAGGGAAAGGTAGCAATCCAACACATAGCTGAAACGCAGTTGGAATCCAAAAGTTAGCCACTGAACAAAATGCCGAACAATATAAAAAGGACTGAAGATGTAATGGTAATATTATTGGATTACTGCCCTCAGAGGCTCAGCTGAATGCTCTGGGAACATGGATTTAAATCTCACCATGGCAGATGGCGGAATTTAAACCAATCAAGGATATGAAATTGAAAGGAACTAGTGGTGGTACGGTGGCTCAGTGGTTAGCACTGCAGCCTCACAGCACCAGGGACCCGGGTTCGATTCCACCCCCAGGCGACTGTCTGTGTGGAGTTTGCACGTTCTCCCTGTGTCTGCGCACGTTTCCTCCCACAGTCCAAAGATATGCAGGCTGGGTCGATCAGTCATGCTAAATTGCCCATAGTGTTCAGGGGTGTGTGGGTTATAGGGGAATGGGTCTGGGTGGGATGCTTCAAGGGGTGGTGTGGACTTGTTGGGCTGAAGGGCCTGTTTCCACACTGTAGGGAATCTAATCTAATCTAGTGCTGATCTTGAAATAACCATTGATTGTTGTAAAAGCCCATCTGGTTCTCTTATGTCCTTTAATGAAAGGAATCTGCCACCCTTACCTGGCTTAACCTAAATGTTATTCCAGACATACATCATTTGACTCTCTTCTCTGAAATGTCCTAGCAAGCCTCTCAGTTTAAGGGCAATATATGCTAATATTGCCAGTGATGTCCGCAACTCATGAAAGGATAAAGATATTTTTAATTGTTTATATTGTGATGCAAGATAGCATTGCAAATGACAAGGCTTTGCAGCGGCGGTGGGGGGTGGGGTCATCCAATGCCTTCACTGTCACCTCAAAAGCACACAGGATTTTGCAAATTGATCATGTAGCAGAGTGAGATGTTGATATTGATGAGAGATAATGGGAACTGCAGATGCTGGAGAATTCCAAGATAATAAAATGTGAGGCTGGATGAACACAGCAGGCCAAGCAGCATCTCAGGAGCACAAAAGCTGACGTTTCGGGCCTAGACCCTTCATCAGAGAGGGGGATGGGGAGAGGGAACTGGAATAAATAGGGAGAGAGGGGGAGGCGGACCGAAGATGGAGAGTAAAGAAGATAGGTGGGGAGGTAGGGAGGGGATAGGTCAGTCCAGGGAAGACGGACAGGTCAAGGAGGTGGGATGAGGTTAGTAGGTAGATGGGGGTGCGGCTTGGGGTGGGAGGAAGGGATGGGTGAGAGGAAGAACAGGTTAGGGAGGCAGAGACAGGTTGGACTGGTTTTGGGATGCAGTGGGTGGGGGGGAAGAGCTGGGCTGGTTGTGTGGTGCAGTGGGGGGAGGGGACGAACTGGGCTGGTTTAGGGATGCAGTAGGGGAAGGGGAGATTTTGAAACTGGTGAAGTCCACATTGATACCATATGGCTGCAGGGTTCCCAGGCGGAATATGAGTTGCTGTTCCTGCAACCTTCGGGTGGCATCATTGTGGCAGTGCAGGAGGCCCATGATGGACATGTCATCTAGAGAATGGGAGGGGGAGTGGAAATGGTTTGCGACTGGGAGGTGCAGTTGTTTGTTGCGGACTGAGCGGAGGTGTTCTGCAAAGCGGTCCCCAAGCGGAGGAAAATATTGACATAACATTAATAACCAACACCAAAACTGTTATGAATTATGCTTCTTATGTCATTTACACTCTGCTTCTAGTTTGTGTACATTCACCTTTATGAGTGTTTAAGTTGCACAATGCCTAATAAACGTCTCTCCTTAGTATAAAGATAACAATTGATTTACATTTGGTAAAATTAAATGAAATTCTACATAATAAATAATTAAAACTGGGTTTGCTACACATAAAGCAGTATTGGATTGAAATCTGCTGGATTGCTGCCCTTCACTCTTCAACATAAGTTGTTAAGAAAGTCTTCATTTTTCCATATGAAATATGTAGTACTCTGCACCTGCATTGGGAACACATGTTTTTCGATTCATTTCTATATATTTTCTATTCACAGCATGACAAGCAAATGTGATAATTGTTTCAGTCCCATTTGGTCCAAGGAGTTTCCCATGTTGAAGAAGGCTTATGTGACCCATCGTTCAAAAAAGGAAGCAAATGAACAATGGGGAATTACAGGTCTGTGAATTTCATTGAATTAGGACAGAAAACATTTGATGGGATATGATACATAATCAGTCAGATCCCCAGCATATTTTTAATAAATGTAGCTTCTACCTAAATTGAGTGAAGTCATTGAGGCAATAAGCAGAATAATAGACGAAGATTGTTTTGTTCCTGTTGTACACCTTGATTTCAAAGAAAAACTTTGCTGAAGTAGAAGATATAAATTTGCTCAGTTTATGAATATCACATTAGCTTTACTAATGTCTAGGGAAATCATTCTGCTCACACGGAACTGCATAAAACATGAACATTTTTCCATCATGTCAAATATTTCTTTCAGTTTGAATACTCATCATTTCAGCTCAGATTAAGGGTGAAATCTGTGCAAAGATTTGATATTAAAAACCGAGTTTATTATTATAGAGTATTTATCTGATTCTGTTTTTAATAGTCGGAACATAGTAAAAATCAAATCAGTTATTGCTATTGTTTCTGAAAGTGGCACAGAATGTACATTACGGTCTAACAAATACTAATTTATAAGGTCAAGTCAAAGATGTAAATGGATCAGCAAGTCTTAAATACACATGGAATGACTGATTCTCAAGCATATGTGCAACATACACATCAAAAATCTAATGCTTAAATATTTAGCATAGATCTTTGAACCAAGTCAATTCACTCAATTGCAAGTATTCTGTGTGATAGACGTCTGGGGAAAGTACTTTTTCAGTTTCAGCTTTTGATTGACAACTGTGTCTGGGGCAAAGATGGATTCATCAATGAGAAAGTGCAGTGATTCATTGTAGTTTCTGTGATTGACACCTCAGTGTCAAAGAGCTTTAATAGTGTGTTTATGTATAGCCTCTTGCACTCAGAAAGAGCAGATAAAAAGTGGTTGAAACCTTTGACAAGACAGAAACTATGTGGTAGCATTTCACCACATTGGAAATTAACAAATATATGCTGAGGATCAATTTTACATGAAGGATTAGGGCAGGATTAACATTTTAGTTGTTTCTAATACTTCAAGGAGGAAAGTAAATTTTGAATTAATCTTTGCATGCTATGTGCTGAATAATGTTCATATTTAAAGTGAAATGTTAAACGGTGATTTTTAATCTGTGGCTTAATTTGATCATGACATTTATTCAATTGCCTATTAAATGCAGTGGCTCAGCAGTTAGCACTGCTGCCTCTCAGCGCCAGGAACCTGGGTTCGATTCCAGGCTCAGGCAACTGTCTGTTTGGAGTTTGCACATTCTCCTTTTGTCTGTATGTCTCTTTGGAGGGTTGGTGTTGACACGATGGGCCAAATGGCTTGCTCCCAAAACTGTGGGGGTTCTGTGAATTTCTGTGAATTACTGGGGGAAGGGTCATGGTAGCATGAAACAGAGGACAATAATCTGAGGACGATGACTATAGCTCTCTGGGCTTAGTGTCTTGGTATTGTTGCCATAGGTACTGGAATGATGGCAAAATACTTTTGTTTGTATGGGATCTGAAGTCCCTTTTTAAGGATTGATGTTGGACTCAGAAATGCCCCTAATAAAACACAAAATGGTCAAAAATATATAATGGGACTACATCAGAATTTGACCATTGTCATTTCCGATGCAACATGAGCTTAGTCAGATTGAAAAATACACAATGATTCACTCAATAGGGGAACAGGTAACTGTTTTATGACATTGTAGTCATTGGAATGAGGGCCAGGTGAATCTCGTTGACTATGAGATCCTTGATTAGTCTTGTTAACCTGGGCAAATCAGGGAGCACTGGTTGACAGATATAAACAGGAGATTCAGAGACTCTCCTCATTCCAGGTTCATGTACTGTGCACAGGCAAATAAAGAGTAACATGTTGATGGGATAGCAAACTGTGCACAGTTATTTCAGACTTCAAAGACAAAGATTTTTACCTGTCTGAGCAGAACATCGGTATCATTGTGGCAAATATTTCAAAGCAGTGCTTCAAAGGTGATCACGAGTGAAACAACATTTATTTTTAAACAAATATAAATGGATTTGCTTATCTCTTATAATAGAGGCGATGAACAGAATTACAAACTTAAAACAAACATCCATAACGGTATTAACCAATTGGCTCTATTATAAAGTCCTGGGTCAAAGAATTTGCTTATAGGTTTTTAAGCAAATCATGATGAAAAAAAAGTACTTTTTCCCCACGGTAAACAGAATACTAAGTAATCAAGTAAGCCTGCCGGTCCGCTGGATTGTAGTTACAGAAGGCAATATATGTACATCCACACATACCATCCACACCAGAAGTAATGACTTTGTCAGTCAGCAAAATAGGAATTTCAAAGATGTTTGTTTTATACTTTTGTATTAATTTAGTTTAATGCCAGGAATAGAGTATTACCACACTGAATGTAGTTACACAGCCAAATATATTGATGCTTTACCAGCTGTGAGCATCTGAGTGATTGTGTGCAAATTTGTGGCCATTGAAAAGAGCATGAACACCCATTGTGATGTATTCCATACACTATAATTATTTCAACCAAATAAATAAAGTAAACATAGAATTAGTGATGAAATAAGTATTATCTATATAACTAAACACTTTGAAGTCTGTCATTTCATGCCTTTTAAAGATTTCACACCCACAGTGACACATCAAGTGCAATTCTGAAGAACAAAATAAAAACTTCCCATCAGGTTACTGGTTATATCCAAGCTACATAGTTAAAACATTGCAAACATATCACCAAGTAAAGCAACAGAAAATTTAGAATTCCCATAACCAATTTATTTTTGAACTTTTCATGCACAAGCCACAAAATTGAAAGCAAATTAGCCACATAACTTCATCTGGGTATCACTGTTAATTCTATTATTCATTGCATCAAATACATAGAACATAGAACAATACAGCACAGAACAGGCCCTTCAGCCCTCAATGTTGCGCTGACGTGTGAACTAATCTAAACCCGTCCCTCTACACTATCCCATCATTATCCATATGCTTATCCAAGGACTGTTTAAATGCCTCTAATGTGGCTGAGTTAACTACATTGGCAGGCAGGGCATTCCACAGCTTTACCACTCTCTGAGTAAAGAACCTGCCTCTGACATCTGTCTTAAATCTGTCACCCCTCAATTTGTAGCTATGCCCCCTTGTACAAGCTGAAGTCATCATCTTCAGAAAAAGACTCTCACTGTCCACCCTACTTAATCCTCTGATCATCTTGTATGTCTCTATTAAATCCCCTCTTAGCCTCCTTCTCTCCAATGAGAACAGACCCAAGTCCCTCAGCTTTCCTTCATAGGGCCTGCACTCCAGACCAGGCAACATCCTGGTAAATCTCTTCTGCACCTTTTCTGATGCTTCCACATCCTTCCTGTAATGGGGTGACCAGATACAGACATACAGGTGAAAATATTTGTAACAAAGATGTCATTAATCAGACTCTCAGAATTTCAAAATATTTGAAGAGAAAGTGTGAAAGCTTAAGAGAAGCACACAAACACACGAAATTTGAGAGCATTTGTTTTTATGTACTCACAAGATGTGGACATCGGTGGCTGGGCCAACATTTATAGTCTGTTCCTAGTTGGCCTTGAGATGGTGGTAGTGAACTGCTTTCTTGAACACTTATGTTCAATTTGGGGTGGATACACCCACAACGTCATTAGAAAGGAAATTGCAAAATCTTGACTGAGAAACACAGAAGACACAGCAACATATTTCTAAGTCAGGACGGTGAGTGCTTTGGAGGGGAATTTGCAGGTTGTGATATTCCCATGTATCTGCTGCCCTTCTCTTTCTAGATGGAAGTCACTATGTGTTTTGGAAGGTGTAGTTTTAGGAGCCTTGGTAAATTTCTACACTGTATCCTGTACATGGTGCACAACATTGCACTGTTGAGTGTAGTGATGGAGGAAGTGAAAGCTTTTGTAGTGCCAATCAAGTATGTTGCTTTATTCTGGATGGTGCCATGCTTTTTGGTTATTGTTGCACTCCATTCATTCGGGCAATTGAAGAGTATTCCATGATATTCCTGACTTGTACTGTGTAGGCAGTGAACAAGCTTTGGGGAGTCAGGAGGTAAATTACGCACTGCAAGAATCATAACTCCTGACCTGCTCTTATAGGCACTGTATTTATATGACCAGTTCAGTTCAGTTTCTGATCAATGGCACCCCCCTAGAATGTTTAAAGATGGTGATATCACTGAAAGTCAATGGGCGATGGATGTTGGAGTTGGTCATTACCCAACACTGGTGTGGCAGTGTTATGGTTCAATAGTGGATTTTGGTGGGTTGAGGCAAATATAACTCTATGGGTAAGTAATCTAAATTATTACATTTATAAATAATAATATAGATATATTAGAAACATATGCAAGCTAATAAGTAAATCTATTAGCTGAAACTACATAATATAATCTATAACCTACTTTGGGTGTATTAGAAACATAAGCAATCTAATGATTGGGTCTATGAGCTTATACTACGTTAGATATGAGTCTCATTAAATACAAACTGAAAGAACTGCAGGTGCTGTAAATCAGAAACAAAATCAGAAATTGCTGGAAAAGCTCAGCAAGTCTGACAGCATATGAA
Source organism: Stegostoma tigrinum (assembly GCF_030684315.1). Taxonomy (NCBI): domain Eukaryota; kingdom Metazoa; phylum Chordata; class Chondrichthyes; order Orectolobiformes; family Stegostomatidae; genus Stegostoma; species Stegostoma tigrinum. Next base: position 31,928,065 of record NC_081369.1, read on the forward strand.
GGGAGAAATCAGAGTTAACATTTCAGATTAAGTGAGCCATCTTCAGAATTGATGGTAGTTAGGAAAATGTCAGTTTATCTGTTTACGATAGGGTGGGGGGAGGATGTGCCTACTATCAATCAGTGACCCTGCTTTACGATGACTGAGCGAGAGAACTTGGGTTTCCCAGCACGAATTGCAATCTCAGTCCAAGGCGGAGTCCATCGAGTGCTGCAGAGTCCCAAATATTAATACTATTCTCTGCGCTCTCGGTACACTCCAAGGCATTCCACTGTGCAGAAAACCATCCTTCAGGTGGCTGACAGCTGAAACAACCATCTTGCACTAAACTAGTGATTCCCCAACTGTCTTCAATTGCTTATTGTCATGTCCAATTAACTCTTAACAATTAGCCCTTAGTGATCTGGTTTGAAGATATCATTTTTAACCTTACCACTATAGTCACAAGTTTTACTTGCCACTTGCTTTGCTTGACCCCACCCATCTAGATTTTTTCTATTGTTCCAACTTTAAGAAAAAAAACAAGGCCTCACATGTTTTCTGTTTTTTTCTGAAGAAGGGTCTCAACCTGAAACGTCAGCTTTCCTGCTCCTCTGATGCTGCTTGGCCTGCTGTGTTCATCCAGCTCTACAGCTTGTAATCTCAGGCCTCACATATTGTTTACTTTTTTAGACTTTGAACAGCCCGCTCGGTACCTCTGCCTCAACCTTTCTTCATAAAATAAACCAGGACAATATCCACCTCTTAAAGCCATTGCATCATCATATAACCCATTGTGCTAAAAATGCCAAAAGATTTATTGATTTTGTAAATAAAGAATTGCTGATGTGTACTATAATGAAATACATAAATTGCCACCAACTGCAAATGTTTTGAACTTAATGCTCAATAAATTTCCTGTTTCCACTTCATGTTGCACTGAATTCCTCCACCACTTTGGAATCGCAGAATTACTATGGGCTGAAAGCAGGCCGTTGAGTCCACATCAACCCACCCAGACGCAGCCCTGTGACCCTGCATTTCCCACTGATAATCCACCTAATCTGTACATCCTGGACACTATGAGCAATTTAGCACAGTCAATCCACTTAACCTGCACACCTTTGGACTGTGGGAGGAAACTGCAACACTCAGAAGAAACCCACGGAGATACAGGGAAAACGTACAAACTCTACACAGGCCGTCACCCAAGGGTGGAATTGAACCAAAGTCCCTGGTGCAGTGAGGCAGCAGTGCTAACCACTGAGCCATTGTGTCATTTAGGAGAGTATGTACTTTGTACTAATCATAAGTTTGAAGAGATTCTTACTTTTAGGCTAATTTTGATTTATCTCCTTATTGGTCGCTTTATTGCTATAAATCTGGTGCTCTTATTCAAAACATTTTTACTTGTAGCACAATATGTATATAAAAATCTAAATAAATATAAATATTTCATAAAGTGAATTTTAAAGTCAAACTTATCCAGATAAAAATTCAGTGTCTGATTTCTTGCCTGGACTCAACACTCAGAAGATATCTGATTGTATGGATCCACTGAAAGGAAATGAAAGCTTTTCATTTGGCCTCTCTACTCAGTGCTGACAGATTTCATAAGCTTATGAATATTTATATCGAACAATGAACTCTGTAATTGCTCTTAATATTTAAAAGTGTTTTGCTTTGTAAGGTTAGAAATGTGTATTAACACAAGAAGTTTATATCAATAAATAGTTGCAATTTTCTACCTGAACAAACGGTCAACCTTTTAGTTCTAATGTGCAATCATGCAGCAAAACTTATTGAGATTTATTAAAAGGAAACCACATTGTCACCAACATTTATTTCACCATGTGTAATTATTGGCTTAAGAATGACTATTTATTACAATAAATAAATTCTAACTATAGATAAATCGTTATAAACCATCAGCATATAATTCCAGTTAAATCTGACTTCAGACATATAGTTAACTCTGACACATTTATATTACCACACATTTCACATCTCTTCCAATCATTAATTTCCATAAATCATCAAATTTCATGACAATTACCTAAAAGTTTGTTGGTTGTGCCAAATAATTGCGACAAGCATGCTACTTTTGCCAGTCAGCATTCAGCCACCAGGACTTAACTTCTCCTTATGAGATCAGGTCAGTTCAGCATCAGATCTTCAGGCACACATATTATTTCCCTGTGACCATACATTTGTATGTCATTGTCATGCAGGTCAGAAAAAAAATCACAAGATCAATTAGGAGACTCTTGCAGAATTTACTGTAAGAGGCATCACAAGGGCAGGAGCTGTCTATTTTCTCAGCAGTAAAGAACATCTCAAGCCTGAAGATAGTTTGCTTCCCCTTTTCAAGTGCTGTAACCTGTTGCCTATAATTGGCTCAATGGTTAGCACTATTGCCTCATGGCACCATGGACCTCGGTTCAATTCCACCCTCAAGCAATTGACTGTATAGAATTTGCCTGTTCTCTCTGGGTGGGTTTCCTCACACAGTCCAAAGATGTGCAGGCTAGGTAAATTGGCCACGTTAAATTGCTTGTGGTGTTCAGGGATGTGTAGATTAGGGGATGAGTCTGGGTGGGATGTTCTGAGGGTTGGTGTGGACTTGTTGGGCCAAAGGGCCTGTTCCCACACTGTAGGGATTCTATGGATAATTGATAAGTCAAAGACTTTTATAATTGTTAACCAGTCACCCAGTGCTTCCTTCAAATAAGTGAAAGGAAGGAAGATTGAGAAACAGCATTTTGATCAGCAAAAAGATCATCTCAGCAACGCCTGTTGTCAGGAACCACTGAACTGCCTTCCCAGTCTATCCCTATACTCATATGTTATTGTTTCTCTTTGCATATATTTTGACAGCGGGAGTTTTATAAACAGACTAGGGTTAACTATAAGCCTGGAGTTAGAGTTAACTAGATTTGTATGTTGATGGTTCATGATATTCTTTCTGTAGTTAGAATCTATTTATTTTATAATAAATAGTCATTCTAAAGCACAGAAACCTGCTTTGTGCTTTCTGTGAACCTGGGACTGAAATACAGATTAACTGGAAAATGCTATATACTTCTTAAAATTTTAACTTTTGTGATGATTCCAGGAACAGCAAGGTTTGATTTCCAGTGCATTGCCCCAGTAAGGCATAGCAGTTGATTGTGGGCATTTTTGCAATTAACAATGATAAAATATCATGTTGCTTTATTATTGAAAACGGTTAAAGTTTGAGTTGCACAGGAAAGTTTATGCTTATGAAGCACTGACATTTTCACTCAGTGATGGCGATTGCCATGATTATATAAGAGCAAAGAGTGCAGCTATGTTACGGTTGAAAGGGCATTAGTTTCACTTAGTGTCATTTTATTTGAAAACTAATGAAGATCTATTTGCTTCTCCCAAATATTTACATTCCCAAGCTGTTCAGCTACCTGGGAGCCAATTGTTGGCAGGCAGAAGGCCTTTCCCATTCAGAACTGGTCACTAGTCAAACCCTTTTACACAAGCTCCTGGCTCCAGCTCGTCTGTAACTAGACCTTAAACAAATAGCTGTGTAAGCAACACTTTCAATGAGTGTCAGATTACTTGCTTTTAAAAAGTGTAGCAATCCTTCAATAATCCTTGACTTGTAATGCAGTTCTATTTCCATTTCAGTCCATAATCAAAATCACAGAAAAATGAAATAATACAGTCTTTACACAACCTACTTTCTCTTATGACATCTTTTTCTGAATGTCTCCCTGTACATATTTATACTATGTATTCTTGTGTTTCTTTTATGTGCAACCTAAGGGCCTAGAATGAAGGTGGTGGTGTCGTGGGAACATCCCGTGGCTAATGTTCTGGGAACATGAATTCATATCATATCATGGCAAATGGTTAAGATTTGAATTCAATAATAACTTGAAATAAAAAGCTAGCTCAATGATTACACTGTCAACTGTTATAAAACTCATCTTTTAAGAAAGAAAATCTGCCATCCTTACCTGGTCTGACCTACATGTGACTCCAGATCCACGGCACTCTGCATAATTTGGGATGGGCAATAAATACCTGCCTGGGGAGTGACACCTACATTCTGTCAAAGTATTTCTAATAAAAGAGTAGTTGGCTGCTCACATTTCACAGATGGCTCACAGGTTATATTGTCTATTGCCTCAATTCAGCTGGCTTCTTGTCAATGTGCTGTCATTTTCAATAATATGAGGTGTGGGGAATGTGAGAAGTAACCGGATGCTCAACTAAGTGGCGTGATACTTATCAGCCCCTTCACCATAAGCATCATTTTCTTTGCCTGTGATCGTGTGAGGACATGTGACAATAAACCTAATTCTAATATCAATGCTATTTTGGAATCGGTTCCATGAGGCCTCAATATAATCTACAGAGTTTATTCCACAAACAGCTCTATCATTGCCATTTATTGTTTCTCATCCTTCTACCTGGTTGTCCAACACAGTACGTCACTATCGGTCCCTGACATTCACAGTGTTTTTGTCCAAAGCCACATACCCATATGGTGCTCATTCATGGTTCAATTTCACTTTACATTTGATGCCAGTACAACTGGTTCAAAAGATATTAACTATGCTGAGCATCAAAACATAAGACTGTGAAAACCTACTCTCAGCAATTGACTATGTTTGTATCTGAAGCATTTGTAAAAGGTATTGTTGGAATATGAAGACTCCAGGCTTGTTAGAATTGACTAAAATTACATTGAATAAAAAATAGCTTGATTCAATAAAGCTAAATATAAATGAAGGAAAAGAAAAACCTAATAAAAGAAGAAGCTTCCCAAGCTGAAACATCAGCTTTCCTGCTCCTCTGATACTGCCTGGCCACCTGTGTTTCTCCAGCACAACACTGTGTTATCTCTGACTCCAGCATTGGTAGTTCTTACCAATTGCAAAGGAAAATAAAGGGTATGATTTAATGATGAACAACAGATTATTCCTAATTCCATGCAACTCTTTGGAAAAGTTTGGGCTGGATTTTAAATTGATAGAGGGGGTTATGCCATGCTCAGTATACATTCCTATCTCTTCATCACTTTCTCTAATGTGAAATTAGAATGGACTCTGTAGGGGTGACCTGTTCCTGCCCATGTAAGGTGACTTGTACCTGGCCACACTAAGCAGCCCATGCCTGCTTACAAGATAGCAGACAGAAGCTAAGCAAAACTAAGCAGCCTGCTCACACAGTGAAATACAATGTAACCTTTGAACAGAACTTCTAGAAGGTCAGTAAAAGAACGTTGTATGTTACCATCCACGGCAGTTCTGATAAAAGGATGCTTAAGGACAGATAAATGACCAATTCTAGACTTTTAGTTCTTTTACATCTAGACTTATAGACAATTCTAGACTATTAATGAAAGGATGATTGTCCCAGTAAATGAATAACATCATGTGCTAGATGAAGTCCCTAAGCAGCTGCAACGATGACAGCTAAAGTTATTTTGTCACAAATAGTTGCTTCTTTGAAGCTACCCGCAATGTTAAATGGTTTCTAGTTAAAAACACTTCAGTCATAGAAGTTGGCTTCACCATATAATCAGAATGTAATACAAGTAGTACAAAAAAAATTTAATCCTAGATGTGAAGGTTAACTAACCTTAGGAGACACTTTCTCTTATGCCCTGAGCAAGATAGATTGCTCAAAACCCATAAATTACAAAATGCCAACAGTAGAATTCGTTGTATAATGTTACACTTCATAATTAACTTTAAATCATAAATTAGCCATATAGCAATTAGTTAAACTAAGTGACTTTTAATTTTAACATAATGAAATTGGGACAGTGGGAAATATTAGAAGAATAGCTGAATTTGATAAAATGAAGCACATGTAGTACAATGAACAATAGAATTCACACTTTCCTTAGAGATAAGAAGCCTGAGAAAAACCTGAAGAGTATGGGCATTAAACTTCTGGAATGCCAATGAATAGGATGCATAGAAAGATCCCCCCAGAGATTGCAATGTCTAGCTAACACCATTAGATCATGGGAACCTGGGGCAGTCAATAGAATGCTCATCATTGGTTAGGTCAGGCACAGGATTGGGTGTGTGGATTAAGAGGGAAGGGCAGTGACTACACCGTATTTGGTTATCGTAACAAAATGTATTAAATGCTGTATTTTCACTGTATAAATCAGAGTATGTCATTGATCTTCCTTCCAAATTGATGAAGATTCTTTGGCCCTCTCCCTGCATCAACTAGTCTCTGCTTGAATAAATTGTATCAGTGATAATGGGAACTGCAGATGCTGGAGAATCCAAGATAATAAAATGTGAGGCTGGATGAACACAGCAGGCCAAGCAGCATCTCAGGAGCACAAAAGCTGACGTTTCGGGCCTAGACCCTTCATCAAAGAGGGAGATGGGGTGAGGGTTCTGGAATAAATAGGGAGAGAGGGGGAGGCGGACCGAAGATGGAGAGAAAAGAAGATAGGTGGAGAGGAGAGTATAGGTGGGGAGGTAGGGAGGGGATGGGTCAGTCCAGGGAAGACGGACAGGTCAAGGAGGTGGGATGAGGTTAGTAAGTAGGAGATGGAGGTGCGGCTTGGGGTGGGAGGAAGGGATTGGTGAGGGGAAGAACAGGTTAGGGAGGCAGATACAGTTTGGACTGGTTTTGGGATGCAGTGGGTGGAGGGGAAGAGCTGGGCTGGTTGTGTGGTGCAGTGGGGGGAGGGGACAAACTGGGCTGGTTTTGGGATGCGGTGGGGGAAGGGGAGATTTTGAAGCTGGCGAAGTCCACATTGATACCATTGGGCTGCAGGGTTCCCAAGCGGAATATGAGTTGCTGTTCCTGCAACCTTCGGGTGGCATCATTGTGGCACTGCAGGAGGCCCATGATGGAAATGTCATCTAAAGAATGGGAGGGGGAGTGGATATGGTTTGCGAATGGGAGGTGCAGTTGTTTATTGCGAACCGAGCGGAGGTGTTCTGCAAAGCGGTCCCCAAGCCTCCGCTTGGTTTCCCCGATGTAGAGGAAGCCACACCGGGTACAGTGGATGCAGTATACCACATTGGCAGATGTGCAGGTGAACCTCTGCTTAATATGGAAAGTCATCTTGGGGCCTGGGATAGGGGTGAGGGAGGAGGTGTGGGGGCAAGTGTAGCATTTCCTGCGGTTGCAGGGGAAGGTGCCGGGTGTGCTGGGGTTGGAGGGCAGTGTGCAGCGAACAAGTGAGTCCCGGAGACAGTGGTCTCTCCGGAAAGCAGACAAGGGTGGGGATGGAAAAATGTCTTGGGTGGTGGGGTCGGATTGTAGATGGCGGAAGTGTCAGAGGATGATGCGTTGTATCCGGAGGTTGGTGGGGTGGTGTGTGAGAACGAGGGAGATCCTCTTTGGGCGGTTGTGGCAGGGGAGGGGTGTGAGGGATGTGTTGCGGGAAATGCGGGAGACGCGGAAAGGGCGTTCTTGACCACTGTGGGGGGAAAGTTGTGGTCCTTGAAGAACTTGGACATCTGGGATGTGCGGGAGTGGAATGCCTCATCGTGGGAGCAGATGCGGCGGAGGCGGAGGAATTGGGAATAGGGGATGGAATTTTTGCAGGAGGGTGGGTGGGAGGAGGTGTATTCTAGGTAGCTGTGGGGGTCGGTGGGCTTGAAATGGACATCAGTTACAAGCTGGTTGTCTGAGATGGGGATAGCTGGGGCCCATGCGGGTGCCCATGGCCACCCCCTTAGTCTGTAGGAAGAGGGAGGAATCAAAAGAGAAGTTGTTGAGGGTGAGGACGAGTTCGGCTAGGTGGATGAGGGTGTCGGTGGAGGGGGACTGGTCGGGCCTGCGGGACAGGAAGAAGAGGAGGGCCTTGAAGCCATCTGCATGCGGAATACAGGTGTATAGGGACTGGATGTCCATGGTGAAAATGAGGTGTTGGGGGCCAGGGAATTGGAAGCCCTGGAGGAGGTGGACGGCATGGGTGGTGTCACGGACGTAGGTAGGGAGTTCCTGGACCAAACGAGAGAAAATGGAGCCCAGATAGGTGGAGATGAGTTCGGTGGGGCAGGAACAGGCTGAGACGATGGGTCGACCAGGGCAGGCAGGTTTGTGGATTTTGGGAAGGAGATAGAAACGGGCCGTGCGGGGTTGGGGAACAATGAGGTTGGAGGCTGTGGGTGGGAGGTCCCCTGAGGTGATGAGGTCATGAATGGTGTTGGAGATGATGGTTTGGTGCTCGGGTGTGGGGTCATGATCGAGGGGGTGGTAGGAGGTGGTGTCGGAGAGTTGGCGTTTGGCCTCGGCGATGTAGAGGTCAGTGCGCCATACTACCACTGCGCCACCCTTGTCTGCGGGTTTGAATAAACATCTGCCACTAGCCTGAATCCTGCCTGCCTGCTGAGTTTCTGTTCCCAGTTGGGGGGGGGGGGTGCGCGCTCCTACAGAATCCCTCCTGTTCAAAACATAGGACCCAATTTAGAAGGAAAAACACATCCAATTGATATCACACATCTACTCTATCTCTGAGATAAACTAAGTACTTGTGTAGAGTCATGCAAAAATCTCTGCCAGATCATTATATTTACAAAGGCACTGATTTTATGAGCTTGGGGAGTTGGAGAGGATCCAATTAATTTTAATGGGGAAAAAGTTGTGGGGAACACAGACCCATTTTCCTGAAATAAACTCTCGATGGGTAAACCTTTGTGCTGGGACCCTGGAATCGATAAATTATGCTTTTTAAATTCGGATTCAGTTGAAAAGTTAAAAAAAATCAAATTTAATTGCGACAAATATCACCAATCAAAGTTATTATTGTGAGCAATTTAAACAACTGAGCCTTGATATACAATTGGTATGTGAATTAGCTTGACGGGGTCAGGAGCAAGCAACAAATCTCCATGGCATCACCAGCATGAAAGTTGAGTGACTTCAACATGAGTTAACATTTTAGTATTGTTATGACCAGGAGAGAAGGGGCAAGCGTGCCCCCCCCCCCCATCATTTTTTAAACCCCACCTTAATTAGTTACAACAAATTTCCTTTATTAACAGGTACCTATCATGCTTCAATTAGGTAAGTATCTTCAGTTTTAAGTTTGTGTAACCAGTGGTGAAAAATGAGCTGCTTCAGCTGTTTATATTCCAGGCATGCCTGGTCATGATGTTTCTTGATGATATGGAAATTTAGTCTGCATGTCTCTGATATGTGTAGTCATTGGAAAGAGGTCAGCTAAGTGGAGATAATTGAATATGATTTCCCTGATTGAGCCTGAAAACCTGGCCCAATCAGGGAGTTACGGCTGACAGAAATAGGCAAGAGTGTCAGGGGTTCTGTTCACTCTTGGAGTTGGCTTTGAGTGAACTCGGTCAGTGTCTTGTGCTATCCATATGAAAATAAAGGGTGGCTTGGTGACGGGATACAGACTTTGTGGAGTTCTTTCAGTATGCATGTCAAATAGCCCCTTTCCTTGTACTAGAGTTGGTGTGTCTCTCTTCATTCAGGGGGGATAAACTTCTTCAGCTCTCCCTATCAGCCTGCTCTATAACAGTCCAATAAGAGACAAGCCACCTTAACCCACGATTATAGGTTTTCAAAAGAGATAGGGAAGTTGTTTGCCTCATACTCCTCAAAATTAGGGATTAAATGGGGAAACTTGGAAGAACTTGAAAAAGAGGAACTGAGTTGGGTGTAGTTCTCTCACCAAATCTGCTTCAATCTTCCTTTGCACCTTAAACTGATTGAATTGTAGCTCTCTCTTTTCTTACCTTGGAATTTTCTCTCTCCCTTTCTTCATTTCTCTCTCTCTTTGACTGTCCATTCCTGGAATTTTTTTTCTCTCTATTCATGCATGGGATGAGGATGTCGCTAGCTAAGCAGCATTTATTGCCCATCCCTAATTGCCCAGAGGGCATTTAAGAGTCAGCCACATTGCTGTGGGTCTGGGGTCACATGTAGGCCAGACCAGGTAAGGATGGCACTTTCCTTCCCTAAAGGACATTAGTGAATCAGATGGGTTTTTCCCGACAATTGAGTTTGGTTCATCGTCATTGTTAGACTTTTAATTCCAGATATTTATTGAATTCAAATTCCATCATCTGTCATGGTGGGATTCAAACGCTGGTCCCCGGAACATCATCTGGGTCTCAGGATTAACAGTCCAACAATAATACTATAGGCCATCGCTTCCTCATCACCTTCTCTCTTTTCTTTTGAAATTCTAATTTTAATGTTTGCTGCTCCAATTCTAACTTCTCTGTTTCACTCTCCTCAGTTTCTAGCTCTACATAATCCAATATCTGTTTCTCTGGCTTTTGAGCAGAACTCTTACTCTAAACGCTTAAAGTTATCACTTTTAACTCTTCCTAGTTTTTCATAAGGTATTTCATTCTGCATTATGAAAATATTGGCATCAAATATCTCAGCATTTCAATATATTAAAGATACTTTTAAAATTATCTGCAATTCTGTTTTCAAAAACCTTTTTTCAGAAAACCCATCTCAGTCAGTCACAGCAATATCTTTACTTTTATTTTTGAATATGTAGCTGTCACACTTCAACTGAACTTAGTTCACCGGATCAAAAATGAAGGAGAGCCAATTCCAAAGATCTCTTGAATGGGAGAGAGTAGATCCCTAGTACCCACAACCCTGAAAAAAAACACACAATCATACACACACATACAAATGCAGGTCATGAGCTTGCAAAGTAATGAGAGAGGAGTGTCTAATATTGACAGGAAGATAAAAGGAAAATGATATAAATTTTAAGAATCCCTCGGAACATGAAATGAAAAGACCTGAGTTTCACTGTTTAGCTTTTGTACTATGTAAGGACTGTATCTTTTTATTTTTCTGTATTTTTGAGACTGGACTGAAATGCGAAAAGGACTGCTTTGAAAACCAAGGACTGAGGAAGGCATTGCTGTTTTATGTAAAAGCAAGTTGTTGACACTGATTACCAATGCTATTTACACTACTGTCTGTTCAAGCAATGGGGCCTTGGGCTGTGTGACAGGTGAAGTTAGGAATGATTTGATTTTAACAACCACTGAGAAAGCATGATTCCCTGGTCCTACAGGCAGCAAGCCCTGTTACTGGAGACTGGTCTGCCAAAACTTACTTAGGGAAGTGCAGAGACAGCAAGGTGCAGAGCTGGATGAACACAGCAGGCCAAGGAGCATCAAAGGAGAAGGAAGGCTGACATTTCGGGCCTAGACGCTTCGTCAGAATATCTTCTTCAGAAGTGCAGTTGTATGGTTTCTCAAATAGATCCAAAAGAAGTTGGAGGAATCTTCTTTGATTTTGGGCTCAAAACACTTCAAGAGCCTAGAATATGCTAAATGCCCCTGATGTCAGTGTTTCCAATGAGATCATCCAGCTGTGGGTACCTGCACAAACCTGACTTTGAAAAATATCGACATTCCTTCACTGTTGCTGGGTCAGAATCGTAGAACTCCCTAACACCATTGTGGGTTTACCTGTATAAAATGCACTGCAGTGGCTCAAGAAAGAAGCTCATCAACACCTTCTCAATGACAATTAGAGATTAGCAGCAAATACTGGCCCAGTCAGTGAAGCACAAATCCCCTGAAGGAATCAAATCAAGTAGTCAGTAAAATAGCTCTCAATGGGAACAATGTAACAAATATGCTGGGGACTTTCAGGCTGATTTGTTTCAACCAAACAAGGAAAGTTAAAATTGGCACCATTTATTTCTTGTACTGAGTTCTTTACCATACTTTTACAAAACATATGACAGACACTGGGCTGTGGAAAGAATTATGACTGAATCATTCATGTGGACATCTAAATGCACAAGGATAGGAAGTACCATTCTTAACTGAGCGAGTGGTATAAAAATATCTTTCTTTGAAGTACAGGTAATGAATTCATGCTCAGTTACAAATTTACTCTTCTGAATTTAAACATTTGTGCATACCACACGTTTAAAATTATAAATTATTTTACCTCAGCAGAAAGCTGACAGAATCTAGTGAAGTTCTTTTCTAAGACAGCCATTCTTTATTGTACATGAATTGATTTTGGTTTTTAGTTGCACTTTTACTTCCTATCGGTGGAATTAACTGTGAGTGATTATGGCTAATCACATAAGCAGAAAGCAATGCCTGCAGACATTTTAATGAAAACACAAGTTTACTATTTTAGAGTAGCTAAGGTAAGAGGAAACAGTCACATAAGGAGTATTTTTTCAGATGATCCATTAGTGAATTACTCAATGCAAATGCATTTTTCTTGGAAATATTGCTTGGATATTTTTAAAATATTCAGAAATATGATTATGTATTGCTTCTACAAAAACAAGTAGTACAATTTATAGTCAATGAGCAGACAATTTAGGCCTTGGAAAATCCATATTTGAACTCAATCCAGGAAAATAAACTTTATTCCACACATGTAACCTGCGTCTTTCAACATGATGTGATCTGGAGGACAAACATTTAAAACAAATAAGAATTTAAATCCCAAAAGAAATGAACGATGGCTGAGAATTTAAATTACAATAGTAACTTAAAAAGTTTTCATTGTAAGGACAAATGAAGGTTTGTACTGGCAGGTCCTCAAAGAAACAATGTTTCTGCTAAATTGCTTTTCCTATATCTTCACTCTTCATTGACTGTTGCTGAGGAACACTTTAAAAAACACTGTCAGAAGCTTACTTACTTACTTACAACAATTAGCCATTTTTCAGGTGTGAACCTAGACAATAAATTTCTAGCAAGCTACTTAATGACGGAGCTAATCTGATCATCTTGGTGTTTGATATCCATGTACAGACAGACTTTCCACCAGAAATTGCTTGAACTAAACCAACTGATTTTGAATTTCCTGAGCTGAAGGGAGACAAATAGTCTAATAGTGTAGAAGCAAGGGAAATCAAATGGAGTTGAAGGATGACCAGAGCTGGATATTGTCTGTGTAGTTATTTTCAATCACCTTATTCAGTCATGATATGACACAGCTTCCGGGCAAGTGTGACATGAACCAGATCTTCTGGCTCAGAGATAAGGACATTACCACTGCACCACAAGAACTGTCATCCACATAATGTGGAAAATGTCACAAAGTGCAACACATAGCTGAAAAGAAAGAAGGGAACAAAAATGGATTTTCAAGGGAGTCCTGAGGAGATAACATGTGAGTTGAAAAAAAGCTGTTGCTGGAACTGCATTGAAATTGCAATTGATATATGAAAGCAATATAATTAGAAAAATAAAAGTAGAACCAAGCATGGGCATTTCCATAGAGGTTTCAATGCAGCAGAGGAGTTTGGAAATGGAAAACGTAGTTAACTGTGTCAAAGGTTGCAGAGAATGAGGATAGTTAGTTCATTACCTTCACGGGCACAGGGAACATTCTTTGTGAAATTGATTCAGGCCATTTCAGAGTTGTGGGAGAGATTGAACTATCGGAGGGAATGAAATTTAGAACTGGAGAATGGGCATGAATCTAAATGGTAGCAGAGTGCTCAAGGACTTTGGAAATTTGGCAGTAAGGTGATCATTTTGAATTTTAGAGTAGTTGTAAGTGGGCTGGAAGACTGAGTTTGATCATCATGCTTTTGAGAGGGAAAGAAGAGCAATGTTTGAGGACAAGAAGCCATTTACAACGAGAATTAAACTAGCTGGAAGTTCAGACACAGGGTAAGGAGGGCCCATGGAGAGGTATAGTGAGAACATGGAAGGGGAAAGCATCCAGAAAAGTTGAAAGAACGTTTTCTACCTTGGTTATGAAGAAATATGTGATCTTCTTTAAAAATGTTCTCAGAGGATAAAGGTGAAATAGCAGGAGAATTTAAGAATGAAACAGTACTTCGAAAAGGAGGCTGTGGTTATTCTCTGCTCTCCAGGAGTATTGGAAAGCTATGTTTATGGAACGTGAGGTGCTCCAGTCAGATCTGGGAATAAACGGTGAATCAGTTATACATGATACGTACAGATAACACCATTTTCACATGCATGAACAATGGCTGGAGCCACATCGTGCTGAATGATTCATAGATTCATACAATGCAAGAAAAGCCCTTCAGCTCATCGAGCCTGCACCAACATAACTATCACTATCTATCGGTGCACTAATCCCAATTTCCTGCATTGTCCCATACCCTGTAATGTTATGATATCTCAAGTGTTCCTCCAAATTTTTTTTTAATATTTGTAAGGATCCTGGCCTCCAATACCTTCCCAGACAGCGCATTCCAGATTCCCACCACCCACTGAGTGAAAATTTCTTCCCAAATCCCCTCTGAATCTCCTGCCCTCTCATGCTTGAACCCTCAACCAAGGGTAACAGCTGTTCTCTATTCACCCTGTCTATGCCCCTCGTAATCTTCTACACTTCAATCATGATTCCTCCTCAGTCTTCTCTGCTCTAAACAAAACAATCCAAGCCTATCTATTCTCTCCTTATAGCTCAATTTCTCCATTCCTGACAACATTGTGGTGAAATAAAAACAGAAGTTGCCGGAAAGGCTCAATAGGTCTGGCAGCATCTGTGAAGAAAAATCAGAGTTAAATCTGGTGACCCTTCTGACTTACAGCATCCACGGTTCTTTTGGTTAACATTGTGGTGAAACTCGTTTCACTCCCCTCTAGTGGTATTGTATCTATCCTGTAGTGCGGTGACCAGAACTGCACACAGTACTCCAGTTGTGGCCTGACCAACATACTGTACTACACCAACATTACTGCTTAGCTCTTGTACTCTATGTCATGACTGATGAAAGCAAGTGCCCCATATGCCTTTTTAACTGTGCTATTCATATACTTTGCAAACTTCAGGCATCTGTGAATAATTACCCCAAGATCCTTCTGTACTTCTAAGCTACCCACTGTCCTGTCATTCATTAAATACTCCCTCGACTTGTTTCTCCTTTCAAAGTATTATCACCTCACACTTTTCAGGATTAAATACCATCTGCCAATGGTCTGCCCATCTGACCAACTCAATTATATCTTCCTGTAACCTGTAATTATCTTCTTCATTATTAACCACTCTATCAAACTTGGTGTTGTCTGCAAATTTGCTCAACATTCTCTGGCATTTTCATCTATATCATTTATGTACATAACAAACAATAAGGGCCCCAATACTGATCCTTGTGGTACACCGCTGGTCACTGGCCTCCAGTCGCTCAAACTGCCTTCCACCACTACCATTGCATCCTCTTATTAAGGCAGTTTCTGATCCATCATGCCAAGTTTTCCTCAATTCCGAATGTTTTAACCTTCTTAATCAATATCTCATTTGGGACCTTGTCGAAAGCTTTGCTAAAATCCATCAACTGAACTTCCCTCATCAGTACACTTAATCACATTCTCAAAAAAAATTCTAACAAATTTGATAGTCATGACCTCCCTCTGGCAACTTCATGCTGACTATACCAAACTAACCCATGTCTTTCCAAGTGGGTATGAATTTGTTTCTTCATTTTAAAGAGCTTGAACGTAAAGAAGATGCAGGAGATGTATGAGGACAGGCAAAGATGTGATTTGGAAATTAGGACATAACTCCACCTTTGGGGAATGGACATGTATCTCAGTGTTGTAAGATTGGGTTTATGTTATTGTAAGATGATTTGTAATGGTTTAATCTGAGGTTAACCATGCATCTGTCAGGGGCGGGGGGGGTGTTGAAAAGGAGTGACCTTCATGGTAACCACAGCCACGGTAACTTTACTCTTGTAGGAATCATTAACTGGTTTTATTAAACGTAATTACGTCTTCACCCAGAATGTGGTGAGCTTGTGAAATTCACTACCATAGAAAGCAGTCAAGGCCAAAATGTCACATGATGTCAAGAAGGAGTTGGATATAACATTTGGGCCTAAAAGGAACAAGGGATATGGGGAGAAAGAAGAACAGGCAAGTGAGTTGGATGATCAGCCACAAATAAATTAAATGGTGCAGCAGACTTAAAAGGCTGAATATCCTATTCCCACACCTATTTTGCAAGTTCCAATGTTTTTATACAAGACATGTTCCCAGAAGATCTTTTTTCTGAACCCAGGCTCGCATCCAGCTCCCTGCGTTCTAACGTCACCGTGACATAATCCCTCATAAACAAGTTCAGCTGGAGTAAAGGCATGACTCCCTTCACGCTACTTTTCATGCAAGTTATTTTACAATGCCTTCGTAAATCACTAATAGTTAACATTTTGCTCTGACTTGCACCCATCATAC
Organism: Stegostoma tigrinum; assembly: GCF_030684315.1. Taxonomy (NCBI): domain Eukaryota; kingdom Metazoa; phylum Chordata; class Chondrichthyes; order Orectolobiformes; family Stegostomatidae; genus Stegostoma; species Stegostoma tigrinum. The sequence goes on from NC_081369.1 coordinate 31,944,207, forward strand.
AAATATCTTTTGTTTTAGGTATTAATTGCCCTTTTCCGAAGAAGGGTCCCAATCCAAAACATCAACTTTCTTGCTCTTCTGATGCTGCCTGGCCCACTGTGTACCTCCAGCTCCACGCTGTATTATCTCTGACTCCAATATCGGCAGTTCTGATGTGAGATAAAGCTTTTTTACACAGTGATTAGTTAGGCCATGGAATACGCGACTTGGAAAAGTGCTGGAGGCAGGTCAGGTTGAGGCATTCAAGAGGTCTTAGGATGATTATTTGAGTAAAACTAGTGTACAAGGATGTGAGGAAAAAGCAGGAGATTAACACTGACTGATGACGCACACTTGAAGAGCTGGTGCAGGCTCGAGTTGAATGTCTTTCTGCCCCATAACAATTCTGTGATCTGTGACTTTTCTAACTGTAGAAATATTTGATGCATGGTTGTTTTAATTTGTGGTTAACCTATTAAGGTCTTCTTTTACCTTCCCTGCAGTGGTGTGGCCTTCATCGCGGGGAGGAATTTCCACATCTAACTGTGGTTGCAGTTGCTTTTATTGTTGCCACATATCCCTGCTGGCTGCTGAGAAATTATAGATAACGTTACCTCTTTGTTACTTCCTTCAAAAAAAATACATTTATCAAAAGCTGAAACACAGAACAGTGCTGCCTGAATCCAAGAGTACAGGAAGATCCTTTCTCTGTTGAAGGCATTATAAGAAGAAAAAATTGATTTGTTGCAGAATGACCATTCTGGTTGGAATAGCAGAAGTGTTTTTAATTGTAATGCCACTTTATTCAAGAAACATATTTGGAACCTTGAGGCTAAATTGCAGTGTAACTTACATCGGAAAATTAATACATAGGCCAAGTAATGTGTGAGGATTATTGATCAATCAATAGTGTCTGAAGGATAAGTGGATGAAGGTGTGGGACGGGCAAGAGACTGGTGAGCTTTACCTACAGCTGTTTCGCTCAGTGGGACACTGGCAAAGGAGGAGGATGGGACAATTTGTGTGCTTTACTAATACTCCACAGGGAATTACATATTTTTCATTCGTTTTAACAAGTAATAATACATGGTAAACAGTATAATTCTATAAATCACAAACTACTTGTCTGCCTGACCTCTGATTATGCATTCTGCTCCTTCAGCAGTAAAGCTTCCTTTGCAGCTTTTGGCACCACAAATCTACCTTTAACTGGAGCACTGGCAATTCTCTGGAAACTCTTTTCTTTGTTTTCTTGCTCTGTCTTGCAGTCCTCAATCAAAGTGATTGTTTTTAAGATACGTTATGAAATTCACCTGACTATAAAAAGATTGTTTGTTCACCTGCCTGGCTGGGTAAGGTCTAAATCCAAAACAACTCAAACAGAATAAGTGGGTTAAAATAGTATCAGAGATAATGGGAACTGCAGATGCTGGAGATTCCAAGATAATAAAATGTGAGGCTGGATGAACACAGCAGGCCAAGCAGCATCTCAGGAGCACAAAAGCTGACGTTTCGGGCCTAGACCCTTCATCAGAGAGGGGGATGGGGGGAGGGAACTGGAATAAATAGGGAGAGAGGGGGAGGCGGACCGAAGATGGAGAGTAAAGAAGATAGGTGGAGAGGGTGTAGGTGGGGAGGTAGGGAGGGGATAGGTCAGTCCAGGGAAGATGGACAGGTCAAGGAGGTGGGATGAGGTTAGTAGGTAGCTGGGGGTGCGGCTTGGGGTGGGAGGAAGGGATGCGACCTCTTCATCTCCAACACCACACATCAACGAATACCAGTCACGGTCGGACATAGAGCAGTTTTTCCGCCGTCTTCGCCTCCACGCCTACTTCTTCAACCGGGAACCCAACCCTCCTTCCACTGACCCCTTCACCCGCTTCCAACACAAGTCCTCCTCCTGGACACCACCCCCAGGCCTCCTACCCTCCCTCGACCTCTTCATCTCCAACCACATCCCTCACCTTCCTGGACCTCTCAATCTCCATCTCAGGCAACCAGCTTGTAACTGATGTCCATTTCAAGCCCACCGACTCCCACAGCTACCTAGAATACACCTCCTCCCACCCACCCTCCTGCAAAAATTCCATCCCCTATTCCCAAATCCTCCGCCTCCGCCGCATCTGCTCCCACGATAAGACATTCCACTCCCGCACATCCCAGATGTCCAAGTTCTTTAAGGACCGCAACTTTCCCCCCACGGTGATTGAGAACGCCCTTGACCGCGTCTCCCGCATTTCCCGCGACACATCCCTCACACCCCGCCCCCGCCACAACCGCCCCAAGAGGATCCCCCTCGTTCTCACACACCACCCTACCAACCTCCGGATACAACGCATTGTCATCCGACACTTCCGCCATTTACAATCCGACCCCACCACCCAAGACATTTTTCCATCCCCTCCCCTGTCTGCTTTCCGGAGAGACCACTCTCTCCGTGACTCCCTTGTTTGCTCCACACTGCCCTCCAACCCCACCACACCCGGCACCTTCCCCTGCACCCGCAGGAAATGCTACACTTGTCCCCACACCTCCTCCCTCACCCCCATCCCAGGCCCCAAGATGACATTCCACATTAAGCAGAGGTTCACCTGCACATCTGCCAATGTGGTATACTGCATCCACTGTACCCGGTGCGGCTTCCTCTACATTGGGGAAACCAAGCGGAGGCTTGGGGACCGCTTTGCAGAACACCTCCGCTCAGTTCGCAACAAACAACTGCACCTCCCAGTCGCAAACCATTTCCACTCCCCCTCCCATTCTCTTGATGACATGTCCATCATGGGCCTCCTGCACTGCCACAATGATGCCACCCGAAGGTTGCAGGAACAGCAACTCATATTCCGCCTGGGAACCCTGCAGCAATATGGTATCAATGTGGACTTCACCAGTTTCAAAATCTCCCCTTCCCCTACTGCATCCCTAAACCAGCCCAGTGCATCCCCTCCCCCCACTGCACCACACAACCAACCCAGCTCTTCCCCCCCACCCACTGCATCCCAAAACCAGTCCAACCTGTCTCTGCCTCCCTAACCGGTTCTTCCTCTCACCCATCCCTTCCTCCCACCCCAAGCCGCACCCCCAGCTACCTACTAACCTCATCCCACCTCCTTGACCTGTCCGTCTTCCCTGGACTGACCTATCCCCTCCCTACCTCCCCACCTACACCCTCTCCACCTATCTTCTTTACTCTCCATCTTCGGTCCGCCTCCCGCTCTCTCCCTATTTATTCCAGTTCCCTCCCCCCATCCCCCTCTCTGATGAAGGGTCTAGGCCCGAAACGTCAGCTATTGTGCTCCTGAGATGCTGCTTGGCCTGCTGTGTTCATCCAGCCTCACATTTTATTATCTCAAACAGAATAAGTGTGTTCCATGCTGTAGAAATATGGTCCTCCTGGCATTAAGGTAGATAAATTCCCAGGATCCGATGAAGTTTATCCCAGGACTTTGTGGGAGGCTAAGCACAAAATTGTGGGGCCTGTTGAGGAGACATTTGTATCATTGACAGCCACAGGTGAAACTCTCAAAGATTGGAAGGTGGCTAATATTGTGCCATTATTTAAGAAAGGCTGCAGGAGACTGCCTGAAGACAGTGGACTGGTGAGCCTAATGTCCATGGTGACTAAGTTATTAGAGTCGATCTACAGGCATTTTGAGAGACAAGGATCATTTGGGATAGTGAGTATGGCTTTGTGCGTGGGAAATTGTGTTTCATGAATTTGTTTGAGCTTTGTGAAGGGGTGACAAAGAAAGTAGATGAGGGCAGAGCGGGTGACATTGTCTACATAAATCTTAGTGAGGCCTTTGACAAGGTATCATATGGTAGGTTTTCGAGTAAGGTTAAATCTCACAGGACCCCGGTGGAACTAGCCAATTAGATTCAAAATTGATGGTTGAAGACAAAGGGTGGTGGTCGAGTGTTGTTTTTCAGACTGGAGGACTGTGATCAGCAATGTACCATTTGGATCAGTGGGAGATCCATTACTATTTATCATCAATATAAATTATTTGGATGAGAATATAGGAAGTACCATTAGTAGGTTGGTGGATGACACTAAGATTGGGAGCATAGTGGACAGTGAGGAAAGTTATCTGGGAATGCAGCAAGATCCTGATCAACTGGGCCAGTGGGCTGAGGATTAGCAGGCAGAGTTTAAGTTAAATAAATGCAAGGTGCGAGAAGGAAGAGATCTATAGGTACTGGTTCACATCTCTTTAAAAATGGGAGGAGGAGAAGAAAGAGGGAAAGGATGAAGAAAAGTGAGGTGACAGTCATTGAGGCATCAGTTGTATGAGGAAAAACTTCTTGGAGTGAGACCGAGTTATAAAAGACAGATGTCTGAGCTCTCACTAAAAGCTCTCGAACATTTCATGGAAATTGATGGCATTGCAATAGAATCTGAGACATCAGCCATCAGAAGCTGCACCAAGGCTGGGTCCACAAGTATGCTAATAGAGTTGTTCATGTGGAAAGATGGTCTCTAAACTCTATGTAAAGCCCCACGCCAAGTTGAGGCAAGATTCCCCCTTAATATTATTTGATGTTGTCCTCAAGTGTTCAAGCAGACTTGCCAATGCACCAAACTGAATTGTGGACACTCATCAGATTTCTTTTTTAGCCAGGCCTATGGAAGTCCTCACCAAAATTCTCTGATTCAGAACCTGTCTAACCCTCACCCTCTATTGGTGAGGGTTGGTGCCACTTGAGGCTATCATCTACACTGACTGAGAGGGGATAAACGAACAGAATGGTTTCAAAACTGACCAACAGTGCACTGAAACTGGAAGAGTATACAGAGAGAAATTTCACTGCAATGCCCACAGCTGCTGTCGGCTTCCAGCATTAGCCTCTGATTCCTGAAAAGTTAAATGTTTCATTTTGTAAGTGTGTGAAATCATCCAGCTGTAGATGCAGGCCAATCATGCCTAGTCTCACCTCTATGCCATCCTCTAAACTAATGCAGCGTTAGTTGTTGCACAGGCGTCTTGTTCTAATTTGTTCAGTCACTCTAAACCATGGAATACCCAGGCCTCAGTAATATCAGTGCAGAATTATATTTTGTTTGAGACTGAATGCTTTATGATTCTGGTGTGGAACTGTAGTCTTTATAAAGATTATGGTTCAATATGAGGTCTCAGATAAACCATATGCCATAATTCAGTACACCACTTTGCGTAATTCACAGTATTACAACATTGTTGTTCACCCACGAATCCTACTCCAATTCGACATTTTATCTCCACATTGCATTCAGTACTCATACTTCATAGAACAAAAAAGATACATCATTGACCTCTCATGAACTGCCAAGGACATTCATGAATGTACATCACACATTCTTTCAGACTCTCACTGTTGCCTTAGACCCGTTTCCACTAAGGCCACATCACCAACACCGATAACAATGATACGCTGGTGTGCGAGCTTGTGGCTACAAGGGTCTCGTCATCATCACTACCTTTATGCTGTTCCTTCACTGCTTGGTCAGGTATATTTGGTTGCCTGAAAAATATAGAGGTGCAATGTAAGGTTGCAATGCAGGAAGTGTAAGGGAGTGAGTGGGGGGTTGCCTACACTTTCTGCAGCTCATAGGTCAGAAAAGCTTTGGGGAGCAGAAAGTTATGGAATGTGAAAAGGAGAATTAGTCATGGGCACAACAGACAAATGACCTTTCTGTGGCATAAAGATACTGTGATTTAGACATCAGGTATTTAGATATTGTTATCTTCAATTGGCCTACTGCAATCACTCTGCAAAAGGAACTGTCAGGTTCCAATTAGACCCCCCAAGATCTTTCTTTCAAAAAATTAATTTCTTTGTGGGACTTAAAGAACCACTCCTGCTGCCCTAGGGCCTATGTGAAAAGTTTTAATTTCTTCTGTCACCACTTGGCAATGCCAACTGTGAGACTTCCATGATGTCTCTCCTCCTGAACTAACCTTCCTGTTGGCAACCTTTTCCTCAACCCAATGAATATCCTCTGGGCAGCTAAAGAATGATAATCAAATGAACTATGATTGTTAAAATCATCTAGGCCTCTGGCTATGTTCCCATACCAGATTATCACCTGCTCCAAATGAGAGGGAGATAAATGAATAGAATGGTTCTAAACCTGACAAACAGAGCATTGAAACTGGAAGGGTATGTAGAATGAAATTGTATTGCAATATCCCACCACCTCTGTAGGATTAAAACATGAGCTTCTAATTCCTGAAAAATTAACTATGCTTCACCTTGTAAGTTTGTGAAATCATCTAGCTGTCTAGTCCTTGGATGTTAAATAGAAAACCTCAAAACTAATGCCAATCCTTCTCCATGAACCACTGGTGAAGAACATAATCAATTCTTTCTATTTTCAGGGATTTATTAGATGATATTGCATTGCTCTGTAAAGTCCAGCAATCTGGCTATTAGAATTTTGAGTGCCAGAGGCATTCACAAGTAACGTGTTCAGCAGTTCTGACACTCTTGATAAACTATGCCAGAAATGAATAAACTGCTGGTAGCTAGTGACTTTGAAAATCAGTCTTCTAATGATTTTATGCTCAAGTCATTCCCTTTCTCAAGACTAAAAAAATGTCACTGTCATTGGTACAATGTCATGACCAGCCACATACTTTTAATTGTGCAGGGACAAGATGAATGGCAGGCCATTTGATCTGTAAACAAAATTAACGTCATGAACAAATAAAGCATAAAGAAAATGTGAATTCTGCAAGGAAACAAACAATTCCTAAATGATGGTTTGTGGTTATATTTAACCCATAGCGATTACATATAGCATTTATGTAGCTAACTGTACAAGACTGTAAAAGTAGTGAGTTAGATAGATGCTGTGCACTGTTATAAACTAATTAATGTTATCATTGGACAGGTTAGGTCAGTATGAAATCTGGCTTGGCCATCTAAAGTTGGTTTATTTTCACCTAACGAAGGTCTTTCAGTGAAACACAGCATGCAAAGCTGTAGTTTTGGTTCTAACAATAAAACAGAAGTTTATTACATCAAACAACTGAAAATAGAATAGACCATGCTACTTGCATTTGATACAATTTGAATTAAAAAAAACATGCAGTAAAACAGAATTTGATCAATTTCAGCACAGTATATTATTCAAGCACTGGAGAATATTCCCTCGTCTATCACATCTATAGGTTTGACGTAATTACTGGTCTTCAGAGTTTGATAGCCTCTTCATTGATTATTCCCACAATTAAGCTTAGACTTTCTCAGCTTTAAATGACACCTTCAGAGTTCAAGCCAAACATTTCTAGCATGGAACCTTCAAAATAAAATCCTTACACAGAGATAACCTATTTTGTACAGTTAGGAATTATCTCCTTTCTCAAGGAAGAGCTGCGTTTTTACATCTAACTCCAACCACACTGTCTGCAAATTGAAAACAGAAGCTTTCCAACTATAGATTTTTCACCCTGAACAGAAAATAAAAAGTCAATTTCTGATTCTTTTATCTGAAACCAAACTAATGCCTATCAATATTTATCCTGTCTGCTCGTAAAACTCACCCAATGCAAAAAAATTCCTATTATCACTCCAGGGACCCTCTCTCATACTGGTTTTAAAAAAAAGCCATGACTCCAGAAATGTTGTCAGGTTAATCATTAAATCCCTCAGATGCATAAGATAAAATCCATACTAATAACATAAATTATATCAACATACACATTATACATAAATGACTCAACTTACATCATAGTGCCATAAAGAATTTATCGTAAAAAGCCTGTGTATTATTACTTCTGCTTTTGTTTTGTTCTACATCATATGGGGAAAGAGCCTAAACAATACCAGGAATAACATTTCCAGGCTTGATCCATGGACGAAGAGGTTCTGACATTTAAACTCAAGTTTCACCCAAGAAAAAAAAATTCATTCTTTTCAACATATCCCCCAAGTATTTGCAGAGCATTGTGATTTTCCGCCACAAGAAATGAGTTGGTCTTTTGGAGGAAAACCACTGCCAGCTCCATATGCAAACTGCCATGACCTCACTCCTCAGCATGTAAATGAATGACAAAGGAAATGGAAATTATGTTAAAAAAGAAAAGTCTTTATGCAGCAGGTTTCAGGTAGTAAACAGAATTGAAAGCCAGCATAACAAAGTGTAGAGCTGGATGAACACAGCAGGCTGGGCAGCATCTTAGGAGCACAAAAGCTGATGTTTTGGGCCTAGATCCTTCATCAGAAAAAGGGGATGAGGAGAACATTCTGAAGTAAATCGGGAGAGAGGGGGAGGCAGATCGAAGATGGATAGAGGAGAAGATAGGTGGAGAGGAGACAGACAAGTCAAAGGGGCAGGGATGGAGCCTGTAGAGGTGAGTGTAGTTGGGGAGGTAGGGAGGATATAGGTCAGTCTGGGGAGGATGGACAGGTCAAGGGGGCAGGATGAGGTTAGTAGGTAGGAAGTGGAGATGCGGCTTGAGGTGGGAGGAGGGGATAAGTGAGAGGAAGAACAGGTTAGGGTGGCGTGGACAAGGTGGGCTGGTTTTGGGATGCAGTGGGGGGAGGGGAGATTTTGAAGCTTGTGGAATCCACATTGATACCATTGGGCTGCAGGGTTCTCAAGCTGAATTCAGAAGGATCAGAAGGGAGATGAGAAAAGAATTACAACAGCAAAGAGAGCTATGGAAGTACAATAAAATGAAATCCCAGAGAGTTTTTTTAGCACATTAATAATAAAAGAATGCTAAAAGGAGGAGTAGGGCTAATTAGGGACTTTATTTTGACAGGCAAGATGGCTGAGATGTTAAATAAATACTTTATATCAGTTATTACCTCTGAGGCAGATGATTCACAGGCCATGGTGATAGAGGAGAAAACGGTTGCTAGAAGTGTTTAAAATTCATAAGGAGGTTTATTGGATAAACTGCTGATACTTAACGATGATGAAGCATAAGGAACAAATGAGATGCATCTCAGGATATTGAAAGAAGTGACAGTGGAAATGCAGAAGTATTGGCAATTACTCTGCTCTGGATTCAGTATGGTGCCAAAGGATTTAAAAATTGCAAACATAATTTTGTTAAACAACAGGATTGTAAGGATTGGCCCAGAAATTCCAATTTAACTTTGGTGGTGAGGAAACTTCTACGAATAGTTCTTTGTGATGGAATCAATAGTCATATGGAAAACTATGTATCACTTTGGATCTGTCAGCATGGAATTGTTACTGGCACAACATGTTTATCAACATGCTAGAGTTTACTTGAAGAGGTAACAAAGAGAGCTGATGAGAAGACTGTTGATGTGGTGTACAAGGACTTGCAAAAGGCGTTCAATACAGTGCCACTCAGCAGATTTGTGAGGAATATTATCATTCATTAAAATAACACAAACAATGTGGATACAAAGTTTGTCGAGGATCAAGAAACAGAGAGTAATGATCAGTAGGTCTTTTTCAGTCTGAAGGAATATTTGTAGTGGAGATCCCCAGGAAATCGTATTAGCACCTTTGCTTTTCCGGATATATCAAATGATCTAGATCCTGCACAGGGAACAATAAACATGGGAGAACTGTAAATTGTGAGGCAGAAAATGTAGAACTTTAAAAGGGCATTGATACATTGGTGGAGTGGCCAGATAAGTGGAAGATGAGTTTAATGTGGAGAAGCGTGGGTGCTGCACTTTGATTCAAAGATAGAAAGACATTAAAAAACAATGGGTACTCTTCTAAAGGGCATGCAGGAACAAAAAGAGACCTTAAGGTACATGTATATAAGTCATTAAAAGTAGCAGGACAGATTGAGACAGCTGTACAAAAGCAAGCAGTATTCTCGGCTTCATTAGTAGGGGTATGGAATACAAGAGCAGGGAGATAGCAGTGAACTTATATAAAATATTGGCTGGAATACTTAGCACATTTCTGAGTGTCACACTGTAGGAAGGATGTGAATACATTGGAGAGAGTATACAGGAGGTTTAGGAGGACGGTTCCATGGTTGAGATATTTGGACTGCTTCCTTGGAAAGAAGAAGGCTAAATGGAGATTTCATATATGTTCTCAAAATAATGAAGGGTTGGAAAAAGTGGATAGGGAGAAACTATTCCCATTTATAAACAGATTGAGAACTAGAAAACATAGATTTAAAGTGCATTGCAAAAGAAATAGGTATAAGTGGAGAGTAATTAGGATTTGAAATGTTCTGTTTGGAGGTGTAGCAGAGGCAGGTCCAAGCCGAGTATTCAAGAAGGAATTGAATGATTATTTAAATAGAAACAATATGCAGGAGATAGGGGAAAAGGCAGAAGGTTTGAATTAGGTTGAAATGTTTG